>NC_082652.1:25094466-25397496 GCF_028023285.1 Balaenoptera ricei
CCTAACTCTGTGTGCAGACGTGACTCTCCCTTCCAGGGGCCCCTGCCTCTTGCCTGACCATAGGAGTGGGTGTGGATTAAGCAGACAGAGGACGCTTGGTGGGGAGAGTGGACACAGTCACGGGGAGGATGAGAAGGGTGGAAAAGAGACAGCCCCTCCACCCCAACTTCATTCCATGTCCCACGTGAGCCAGCCAGGCTCAACTCAGGCTGTGAACGTAGGGCAAAGGAGGAGTTATGTTGGCTTGATGGTGAATCTAATTACAGTCCCCATTAGCCATCAACCAAACCAAGCAATATTACCAGTAATGATAACATCATAGCCTCGCTGGTAGAGAAAGCTCTAGTTTTGCTCTGGACTGAGCTTTATCTCATGTTGCTTCAGGACCTTTGCACTTGCTGTTTCTACCCTTCCTCCGGATCTGCACAGAGATGGGTACAGCAAATCGTTCTGATCTAGATTCAAATATCTCAATCCACAGAAGCCTTCCCTGACCACTCAGGAAATATTGGCCCCCACTCGACCTCCCTCCACCGTCACCTCGCTCTGCTTAATACCTGCAGCACTCCACAATCTGAAACCAGTTTGCGTGTTTATTTACTTGTGATCTGTCTCCCTCTATCGGCCTGGAGACTTGGTGAGGACAGGGACTTTGCTTTGTCCCTGGCTGTATCCAAGGGGTCCGGTTGAATGCCTGCCACGTGGGAGATGCTCAGACATAGTATGTGATGAACAAGGGAATAAATAAGTTCCATCTGAACTTCACCAGAACCCTGTGAGGTACCCAGGGCTTCCTGAAGAAAGGCAGCGAAGTGTTCAACTAGGGTGCAAAATTGAAGGGAGCACCAAAAACCTCAGAAATCAAGATAAATTAAAAACGTTAACGCAATCTTTAAGAAAATCAAAATTAATGCCAAAAATCTGTGATGACTAAAATATCAAACTTTTAAATAAAGAATCAAGACAGGATCCCACCGTGCAGAGTTCGTCACTTGCCTCACCCTAATCTTGGCCCGCAAACCCTGCATTTATTTAAAATTCTGATATTCAACTCATCCTGGATTTTTTGCATGCAATTTATCTCTTAAAAGATACTGCATTAGGTCTTCCCTGGTGGCGCAGTGGTTGAGAATCTGCCTGCTAATGCAGGGGACACGGGTTCGAGCCCTGGTCTGGGAAGATCCCACATGCCGCGGGATCACTAGGCCCGTGAGCCACAACTGCTGAGCCTGCGCGTCTGGAGCCTGTGCTCCGCAACAAGAGAGGCCGCGATAGTGAGGGGCCCGCGCATGGCGATGAAGAGTGGTCCCCACTTGCCACAACTAAAGAAAGCCCTCGCACAGAAACAAAGACCCAACACAGCCATAAATAATAAATAAATAAAGGGAAAAAGATGGTTCTATTTAAAAAATATATATATACTGCATTAAATATTATTTATCTCGCTGAGTTTTTTGGTGCCCCTTTCAATTCTGTGCCCCAGACACGTGCCTTCCTCTCCTCACCCTCATCCAGGCCCCGAGAGCTGAGTGGGATGGCAAGTTTTCCTTGGAGAGCTCTTTCGCCGTCTCCCCACAGCTCACTGACCACGACCCACATAATACGGAATGAAGACGTGTAGGGGTCTGTAATATAAGATCGTCTCCTTGGGGGCAGGGCCATCCGGTT
The DNA here is from genome assembly GCF_028023285.1 of Balaenoptera ricei. Lineage (NCBI taxonomy): Eukaryota > Metazoa > Chordata > Mammalia > Artiodactyla > Balaenopteridae > Balaenoptera > Balaenoptera ricei. The sequence continues at coordinate 25,096,135 of NC_082652.1, forward strand.
CACGTCTTCATCCCCAGCCCACGAACTCAATCCCCAGCCAAAGAGAGAAAATCCCGGCCTGCAGTCACACACTCCCCCAGCCCAACCTTCCCCAGTCACGTGTCCCTTCCATCCCCCAGAGTCAGCCACTACGCAGAATCTGGCATTATTATTCCCATGAATATCTTTACACCATAACTACTTAGGTATATTCCCCAATCAATGTATAGTATTGTTGTGCACATTTTAAAAATTGATATGTACTGTAACATATTTTAGGCATTCTTTTGTAAATTAATCCTTTTCCTTCAGCACTTTGTTTTCGAGGGCAATCCATGTTGGTTCATGTATCTCTGGTTGAAGGGTCAGGAAACATCTTCTATAAAGAGCCAGATAGTAAATATTTTTAATCTCTGAAGGTCATACAGTCTCTGTCACAACTACTCAACTCTGCCTTTGTAGCACAAAAGCAGCCAGAGACTATGCACAAATGAATGGGCGTGGCTGTGTGCCCATAAAACTTTACAAAGAACAGGTGGTGGAATGGATTTGCCCTATGGGCCACAGTTTGCCTGCCTCTTTATCCATTTTCACTTTGGTAACTCAGTTTTTAGTATAACAAAATGTGTTCATCCATTCTGTCAACAGACTCCCTTTTGGGTGTTTACATTTCTGCAACATGACAAATGCTGCTGCTATAAGCTTCTTGTCCTTGCATTTAGGTGAGAGAGATTCTCCTGCAAGTGTGCCTAGAAGTGGAATTGCTGGGTCACAGGGTACAGGCAGCTTCATCTTTCAGAGATAATGCTAGATTGTTCAAGAGCCATGAGATCAATTTACACTCCCACCAGCAGCGTGAGTTCCTGCTGCTACGCACCCCTGCCGGCACTTGGCTACATCAGACTTCTGGATTTTGCCCATCTGAAGCGTGAAATGACACCTATTGTCGTGTTAATTTACATTTCCTGATTGCTAGTTAGTTGCTCATCTTTTCATGAGTTTATTGGCCATTTGAATTCCTGATCACAGGAACTCTTGTTCCTGGGAACTGCCAATTCCTAATTTTTGCCCATTTTTTTTAACTGGAGTGTCTGCCTTTTTTCCAGTTGATTTGAGGAAATTCTTTACATATTCTGGTTACTCTTTGTCAGTTATATGAGTCACAAATTTCATCTCCAAGTATGTGGTGTGTCTCTATTTTATGCTCTGACAGTCAGAAGTTGATTACTTTACCCGGGGTCACAGTGATCATTTTCCCCCTGCGATTTGTGCTTTTGTGACTTATTTAAGAAATTCTTCCCTTTGGAGCCAAATGACATGGGTTTGAATCTCAGCTCTATACTTGCTGATTGTGTGGCCTGGGGAAGGAACCTAATATCCCAGAGCCTCCGTTTCCTCCTCTGTAAAACGGGGACAGTAACAGCATACACCTCACAGGGTTATTCTGAGGCGGCGTGAAGGCACTTAGCACAATGCCAGGCTCATCCTCATCATCTTCTCCATCAGCAGACCTCCCCCCGCACAGGGACCCCGCACAGGAGGGATGGGGCTACCTTGCTCTCCAGCAGGTCTGTGTTCTGCCGGAGATCATTCCGAGACCTCTCTGACTTCTCTAGCTTCTGTCTCAGCGTTGTAAGCTCCGCCTAGAAAAGCAAACACCTTAACAGAAGCCATTCTGGACTGGAGGTATAGGTTCCATGTATACAATAAAGAGTGGCCAGGGAATGAAGTAGGCAATTCAGCAGCCTATCTGTGATGACACCCAGATGCTAAGTTCCTATGAGGGATGTTTCCTTTGACCATTTCTGAATATCAATGTCTCTGCTCACGCAAGTCTGGTCCACACCAGCCCAGTCTAGGGGCTGAATGCAAATCCTCAGAACAGGACCGCTGCTTACCCCGAGACTGGGCACGCCCGAGTGAGACGGGCGCTCAGCTCTTCATCTTCCCCAATTATCACTTTCTGGCCAGTGGGTCAGCACGAGGTTTACAAGACCACCATTAGGAGCAAGTGAAATGCCCACCCACTGCAGGCTGGTGGAGTGAACCATGAAACACACACACCAAGGAGGACTATGTGGCCATGAAAAGAGAACAAGGAAGACTTCTTTTAAAATGGGAATCCTGTGACAATATATAAATGTAACACATTAACATGTTGCACACCTTAAATTCACAATGTTGCAGGTCAAATATATTTCAATTAAAACATTTTTTTAAAGAAAATCCAAAAAAATAGACATGGCATGATTCTTAAAATATATTTTGAAGTGAAAAATGCAAGTTGCAGAAGAAAACATAGTATGCTACCTTTTGTGTAAAAAAGAAAGGAACCATTAGCTCAGTGTGTGTGTATATGTGTGTATACAGGCATACTTTGTTTCACTGAGCTGGGCTTTATTGCACTTTGCAGACATTGTATTTTTTTACAAATTGAAGGTTGGTGGCAACCCTGTGTTGAGCAAGTCTATTGGTGCATTTTTTCCAACAGCATTATTTTTTAATTAAGGTATGTACATTGTTTTTTTTAGACAGAATGCTATTGCACACTTAATAAAGTACAGTGTCAACTTTTATAGGCTCTGGGAAGCCACCAAATTCACGTGACTCACTTTATTGTGATATCCACTTTATCTCGGTGGTCTAGAACTGAACCTGCACTATCTCCGAGAAGTGCCTGTATTTGCTAATTTTTGCAAAAAGGAACAACAGGCAGGATAAACCAGAAACCAATCAGAGCAGTTATCTATACCAGGTGGGTGCTAACGGGGTAGAAGGGAGAGTAAGGGGAGTGCCCCCTGAGAGGTAAGAAGATAAAGGACTCAGAAACTCTCGCCTTGAGTCTCGCGGGGATGAGCAGTAAGCGAGCGTTCGCACGCCCCCGGGGTGGTGATGGCGCCTCTGACCAGCACCCACTAGCCTAGGGAGGAGCTGGCCACGTGGTGCAGGGCGGTCTGTGTCGAAGGGAGCAGAGGGATATCTGCAAGGGGGCAGCGAGGGCTGTTGGTGGAGCATTCCCAGATGAAGAGTTTCGAGGGGTGGGGCACTGGGTCTGGATGCAAACACTAAGGGCCGGGGGGTGGGGGGGGCGGGGGGAGGCGCCCTGCCTGCCCCGTGGACCCACCTCCTTGGCGCGGAGCTGCTCCTCCCCGATGGTGGCACTCAGCAGGGGTCGAAGGGAACCCAGGAGCTGCCACCACGGCCAGTCCTTGACCGCCAGGAACACAGCCACGTTCTTCTGGATGCACTGGGCAGCCAGCCGGTGAATCTGCAGGGGAGGGAGAGTGGAAACTGAAGGGCCTTTCCCAGCTGAAGGAGGCAGAGGGTGGCAAAGGGGGTAGAGGAAATGGGTTTATCCTAGTGGAAGGGATTGGGTAAACTTAAAAAAAAAAAAACCTTCCTTTCATGGAGTCAGGCTCCTGGCATCAATATTAGCCCACAGTTTAATCTTGCATCACCTAATAATAATAATAGGACAAGGAGTAGAAAACATTACGTAACACAACAGGGTCACCTCTTACATGGGGATCAGGCTCAGAAGTCACTGTGCAAGGCAAAAACTATCCTCAAAAATCCCTGACACTGCCTGCGAGAAACAGTGGCCACGATCATGTCACTAGTTGATATTTGGTCCCAAAGGCCTCTGTGGCCAGGTCCTGCCCACGTGCTCTCTGCTGACCCATGAAAGCCAAGTTCTCCAGAGATGGGACAGGTTGAAACCATTTCCAACCCAGGAGGGCTTGGACAATCTCATGGATATCCTGACCAAGGCTCACATCGGTGGTGATTTGATGTCAGGGTCCTAGAACTATCGTATCATCTTACAAAGTGTCTATTAAAGTCTGACCACTCGGGGTGGGTCTGCGGACCAGCAGCTCTGGCACCATCATGGGAGACGGGCAGACCCCCGTGCTCACTCCAGACCCACTGGACCAGAATCCACAAGTTAACATCCCACTGGAGATTCATGCACAAGAGGAAGTGTGAAAAGCAGGGATGACAGCCCCCGGACCAGCACAGATGGTGCTTTTCCAGGAACCAGCACCCCTGCCAGGTTCACAAGGCACTTGGGCCCCCGCACCTTCAGCTTCTTGAATTCCTGGCGAAACAGAAAGCCCTTGCAAGCCGCCTGGAACAAGATGATGCTGTGAGACACCAGCTTCTCCCGCTGCTTCTCCAGCCTGGAGACCACGCCCGCCTTGAGGAAGACCTGGAAGGAGAGAAGGCTGCAGGTGACTTCGCTGCCACCGAATCAGACTGCCTCAAGTGGGAGGGGCTGCCGCTCAGACCCCAGTTCTCCTAGATCTACCCGAAATATCTGTCAGTAGCTGCCCTTGACTGGGGGTCTAAATGGTCAAAGCATCTTGTCTCCTGATGCCTCCTCTTTCCCTTCTTCTGGTCCCTGGATGCTCAGAGTGGGGTCCACGCACCTGAGTGTGGTCATCGTCACCTCCTGGGGGTTTGTTATAAACGCAGCATCTCAGGCCCCACCCCAGAGCTGCTGAAGCAGAACTGGCATTTTCATTTACTCCCCAGGGTATTCATGCACACACTCATTTGAGAACCACTGGTAGGACAGATCTGACTAAGCGTCTCTGTGCACCGGAATCACCCAGGGAAGGTGGTCAATGCACATTCCCAGGCCCCACCCCAGGATATGCAGAATCATGGGCTTGGTGTCAGTCCTGGGTGTGCATTCTTTTTTGATAAGTGCTGTTGGCCATGAGACAAGCGCCACCCCAGAAATACTCGGTCCTGCCTTATAAGGAGGGGCAGAGAATGTGGGGGAAGTGAGGGCAGCCCTCCTTGGTCAGGAGGGGATGGGGCCTGGCTGGTGCCACCGGCGGGAGGCGTAGGCATTGAGCAGAACACAGCGGAAAACACAGTTTCCAGGCCTTGGCGCATCAATAATGGATGAGGGCCCCTGCAGCAAAGTGATCACTGCCTCCCCGGCACCCCCGCAGCTGCCCCCAAGAGACTGCAGGGAACACGGGAGGGTTTTCAGAGAGAACCGGAAGCTCTGGGGCCAGGCCTGCTCCGGCCAATGCGGTGGGGTCACTAAAGCTGGTGTCGCCTCCCCAGAGGCAAAGGAAAGACACTCTGCTGCTGGGATATGTATGAGTCGGTGACAGTGGAGGGTTACGTTTCAGACGCCTTCGTGCCGCTTATTTCGAAGCACAGTCCTGTGCGTTTCCTTGCCAGATGTGGCTTGTAGCCCCAAAGGTGTTCAGTTTCTCTGGAGCCACTGGTGAGCTCCACCTTGATCACTGATATTGTCAAGTAATCCATGACATTATCAATCAATGGCTAACATTGATGGAGCCCGCCTGTGTTCTGGATCTGAACTAACCGTTTGGTATGCAGGCAAAGCACTTTACATGCAGAATCTTACATGGTAGTTACAACAATCCCCCCATTTCATGGAGGCAGAAACTAAGGCTAAAAAAGGCATGTGCCAACAATCCTCCACCAGCAGGTGGTAACACCGGGATTTATTTCCCTCTCTCTGACTCCAGACGAGACTACAATTGTCACTGAATGTAATTAACATTTGCATGGCATCTACATTTTTCCAAAGCTCTTTCTCCTATGTCCCATTTTAATACGCAGAACAGTCCCATGAGGAATCTGTAAGCTCAAGGAAGCTGTGTCAATGACTCAAGTTCACATAGCTGGTGGTCAGCAAAGCTGAGACTTGAACCCAGAACCTCAAGTCCACGCCCTGTACCCGTTCTCAATGTCGGCAGGAAGCTTCATTTCCTCGCTCACATGATCCAAACACCGGGAGTTTGAGGCTGAAATGCAATGTGATTCCAGGTGGAACAAAGGGTCTCAATCGATTCTCCATTCCCTTAAACCCATTTTCTGTAATGAAGACCACTCTGCTAATCCCACGGTAAACTTTTTCTCAGAGGGAAAATGGAAATTAGCGCAGCCAATCGGTGCTAACTCTGCTTTGCAACCCTCCATCGCTTTACAGAACACTATCAGCCAGGACTACCAAGACAATTAGCCTCATTGAAATAAAGACACGACTGACTCATTACCTATCAGATTGCCTCAATAATGACTGTATTAATTTCACAAGCTATTGAGTCCCAAAAGCTGCTATAAAAAAAAAATCAATGATCAAAGTGATGAGAGCGCTAGTCCATATATTACAAAAGGCAGCGAGTGCTGCCAAACCCGTTATTGATTAAGTATGAGGCTTTCATTAAAAAGATAATTGGAAATGACCATACGCAGAGTGGGAATAAGTCATCGCCGCTGCAGAATCTTAGCTTGATTTTTTTTCTTTTCCTTTTAAGAGCGTACTGCCGACCAGAAGGCCGACGGCATGTGGAATCCCACCTTTTTCATAAATGTCATGGCCCTCGGCACAGGCTTCGATAAGGTACCGGGGGCTGAGAATCACAAAGAAAAATCTAAATTATTCACTTTTCAGGGGTCCAGCTGCTTATCGGGCCCACGCAGAGTGTAACATCCCAACATCCCTATCTTTAAGGGATCTCTGGGAGCCACTGTTGGGCAAGCCAAGGTTTAAAAATCTAATATGGCAACCGCTCTCCTTTCTGGTATTGCTGAGGAATTAGCTACCCGTCTCTTAGTAATTTTCCAGATTAGAGGAGTTTAATTCTTTAAACATTAAAACGCTATCCTGTTTGACAAGCATCCTGACCCCATTGGCAAATGCCTGCCACAAGTGATGACAGCCAGCCCCTGTAATTTACTGATTCCCACAGCCAGCTTGGGAGGTAGAGAGCAGTGGGTCCATTTTACAGATGCGGGAACTGAGGCTCAGAGAGGCTAAATCACTTACTCAAGATTCACACAGTTAGGCAGTGGTGGGGCCTGGGTGTGGACCAGGTCAGCCTGTTCTCTTCCCCTATTCACAGCCTTCCCACCTACTAAGTGCCGAACCCTGCAAAGCGTGAGAGTTGCATCTGCCCTTAAAGATCTCAGTCTATTGCCTTGCCTGGCTTCCCAAAGGACACAGTGACCTTGATTTGCTCTGGACAGTTTCTTAGTGAATGCCAAGTATTAATAATAATAATGTTTTATTATGGGGATGTTTTTGGCTTGCCTCGCCACTGTGAGACTCTGTATAGCGACTTTTCATCTTGCTGTTTTCTTCCCTGCTCTGCAACAGTTGATGGGATCACAGGGACTGGTTTTGAAATTCATGAAATAACTAAGTAATTTATCTAAACAGTGGTTCTCAAACTTGAGCACGTACTGGAATCCCCTACAGGGCACGTTACAACCCAGACTGCAGGGTTCCATCCCCAGAGTTTCCGAATCAGTGGGTCTGGGGCGGCACCTGAGAGTTCTGTTTCCGGGAAGCTCCCGGGTGATGCTGCTGCAGCCGGCCTAGGGACCACACTTCGAGAACCACTGGTCTAGAAGGATGAAGTTCCTGGAGCTGAAGAAGAATTCCTCTGATTCAAGACCATAAACACCTGTGTGTAAAGAATTTGCTGTATATTTCCATTAATAAACAATAGAACCCACAGCGTATTGAAGAGAACTTGGGGGTTGGACCAGTACAGGTTTCCATGGGAGCTGTGCTCCTGGCTCCCTAGAGGACCTGGAAAAGGGGCTGACTTCCCAGAGGTACATTTTCCTCGTCTGTGAAGAAGGGATACCGTAATTATCTCAAGAGAGACTGTGAGGGGAAAAGAGGAATAATATATGAATTTGCCTAGCATAGCACCAGGCTTGTGGTGGGAGCCCAGTAACCCAGGGGTTTATCTCCTCTACTGGACATGTCCACAGAGTTGCTGCCAGCTCCCAGCAGGATCAATCAGGTTGGAACCACAGCAGACTTAACAGCTTCAACCATAGGCTGTAGAAGGACCAAGAAGCCTGCGGGGAGAGGCTAGTGTGTCTAGGGGGCAATGACCAGCGTGAATGACTGTGAGCTCTCCGAGGAAAGAGGTGTGATGGGGCGGCACACTTCACTTTGCAAGAGGTACTAATGGCCAATAATGCCACCAACACTTTACACGGTACCTGAACGTGGAAGGCAATTAATTGACAAAGGTTTCCTGGGTGCCATTAATCAATCAGTAGATAACTAAGTGGGGAGGTGGTCCCTTGGTCTCTTCTCTCTCCAGTTTGTATTTCTAAACGTTGTCCCTACTCCCCTGCCCTCCTCCTGGGTCCCTGAGTTTCCAACCTCTGTTCCCCACTCCCCACACTATGACCCAGGGAACGCTAGTTCTGGGAGGTGGTAATGGGTCTTCCACAAAAACGAAAGGGTGAGGGTTCCAGGGTCAGATCATTTGGGGAGCCCTAAACAATATATTTTCCCTCTTGAAAACTTACAAGATGTATGAGCATATTAGGGCTCCATGAAATTCTTCTCTAAAGGTTTCAACTTTTCTGGAAGGGCTTTTGGCTCAACACCAGCTTGGAGAAATCTACGTCTCTCAGCCCTAAAATCATGTACCTTCTTCTCATGCCCTCTCCTTTCACTTACTGCTGCTAATCCGCTAGGACTACTGTTGTGTTACAGTTGGTTGCAAAGCAAAAGTTACAAGGCTCGGAGTGAAGCTGGGTGTTTCTGAGGTTCCGAAAGTCCTACCTGAAGTCCAGATGTTAATTCTCCAGACCACTGAGGTCCCTGGGAGTGTTACCTCTAATAAATGATATTCCCCAATGTTATTTCCTCCCACATTATAACATTTTGTCTTAACAGCCTTGTCACATAACAAGGGCAGAGATCACTTAGCCCCGTGTTCAGCCCTGTCTGGTGGAAAGGAGACACACAGAAGTAGTGGATGCTGAGGAAGGACAAGACTCAGGTCTCACGTGCGTCCCTGATGTCATGGGTAGAACGGCAAAAGGAAGAAGCTCTACTCACCTGGCTGTGCCCCACGGCCACTGTCTTCTTCTCCAGATCCAGGGTCTGCAGGAGCTCTGCCACAGCCTGGGAAAAAGAGGAGAGTTAGAAAGGAAGACAGACTGAGGGCAGGAGACTCCCAAAGTGGAAGGTCAGCTGGCTGCATGGCTGAGGGATACACCGGGAGAGAGAGGGTGACCCCACATGTCCGTGAGCTGACAGAGCTCCACCTCCCCAGGTAAGTGCGGAGGATGAGCACGTACTGGGCACCTACTGTGTACCATCCACCCTGCTGGGACCTTCACAGACACCACCTCGTTCCAGCCTCACAGCAACCCTAGGTGGGTCGTCATACTACCATGCCCATTTCATAGAGGAGAAAACCACAGATGCAAAACTCAACGGAAAATGTGTCTGCTACGGAAAACAGTATGGCGGCTCCTCGAAAAGTTAAACATGCATTTACTATATGATCTAGAAATTCCACTTCTAGATAGATACCCAAAAAAGTGAAAGCAGGGACTTGAACAGATACTCGCACACACTCATATTCATGCCAGTACCATTCACAGTAGCCAAAAGGTAGAAGTAACCCAAGTGTCCATCAACAGATGGATGGATAAACAAAATGTGGTACATATGCCCAACGGAATATTAATCAGCTTTAAAGGGGAAGGAAATTCTGACACATGCTACAACATGGATGAACCCTGAGGACATCATGCTAAGTACAATAAGCCAAACACAAAAGGACAAATACTGTATGATTCCACTTACAGAAGGTCCCTGGAGCAGCCAAATTCATAGAGACCGAAAGTAGAATGGTGGTTGCCAGGGGCTTCGGGGAGGGGCGTGGGGAGTTAGTGTTTACTGGGTACAGAGTTTCGTTTCAGTTTTACAAGATGAAGGAATTGTGGAGCTGGATGGCGGTGATGGCTGCACAGTAGTGTGAATGTACTTAAAACCACTGAGCTGCGCACTTAAAATTGGCTACAATGGTAAATTTTATGTTACCTATGTTTTACCACCATTTTAAAAAAACGGAATGAAAGCATTTCCCCAAGGTTATAAGTTACACATGGGCCGAACCAGACTCGAATCAAGGTGTGTCGGGCCACAATGCAACACCTATGTCTCGACTGCTTCCCAGGCCCCAGACAGCTGCAGAGGGCCCTGGGCTACTGGGGAATTTACCTGCTGTGTCCCCCGTGACAGCCTCCCCAGCACCCTGTCCTTCTCATCACACGTGCCGGAGACGGCCTCACTCTCCCAAGTATGTGAATAAATGGCGTGGCCTTTAACCCTGTGTTCCTGACCTAGGTTAGGGAGGGAGAGCCTGTGTTTAATTCACCTGTTTCCTCCACTGCACCTGGTACTGTTCTATGCACACGGTAGGAGCTCAATAAATATGATGACTGAATGAGGAACGCCCAGCAAGAGAGACCCAGGGAGGGTAGAAACGGGGTAGGGTTGGGGGGGAGTGTGGAGAAAGGCCACCCCCTCCAGGAGAAACAAATTCACTCAGAGATCCCTGGATGCAGCCTTAGCCAAACCACCAGCCATTTAATGGAATTTTCCTCTTGTCGTATAGGCCCGCAGGCTCTGAAACAAGCCTGCCAGAGATCCGTACCCTCAGATGAACGCAGGTCGTGCCTCGCTCCCTGGTGACTGCCATTCCCCTCCCGCTCCACCCTCACACCACCCCTCACGGACCTTCCATTCACCGGAAATCACAAAGTCTATCTTCAGAATAAGCTGTCAGAAAAGTAATTGCGACACTCAAAGAAGCAAAAGGTATTATGAGACACAGTGATCTGGTAGATGAGTTTCAATTCCATGGGTCATTGGCATCACAGAAAACTTCCTAAGATACAAAAAAAAAAAAATGCTTATTGAAAGTCTACTCTGAGGCTGTAATCTGGGGGGAAGTTTCCTCCTCTGGCCTCTGAGAGGAACATTCCATAGCGCCCCTTCCAAAAATTCAGTGGTTTCACTTATTACATTTTAGCCAAAAATGTTCCAAGGGAGCTATAGGCAGCAGAATGCATAAAACCAACATATCCAGACTACAACATTTTTTTTCTCTCTGCACGAGAAGAAAACAAAATAAACACTGGCTGAAAACAAGATGGACGGATGGAAAAGAAACGAAGCCTACAGCTGGTGACAATTTTCTAACCTACTTTGGAGTTAACGCCCAGAGTCCACGTGTGGGAGGAAAAAATCAGGATGTGGAGTCAGATCCGCCTGGACTGAGATTCTCGTTTAACCACTCACGAACCGTGTGACCCTGCACAAGCATTCTACTCTGAGCTGCAGGCTGCTCTTCAGAAAAGTGGGGGGAAATAACGGCACCTATTATGGAAGACTCTGTGGCTGTGCCTGTGGAGGGCTTCACAAAATAGCTGTATACAGTAGGCACTCAGGAAACATTCTGAGCCTGTCCTGATGTCCCAGAGCTGGTCCTAGCGGCCTCTCTCTTGGATAAAATGGCAGAGGTGCTGCAGAATGCGGACTAAGCTTCCATTGCTCAGGTGTACCCCAAACACGGCCAAAACACACACCCGGCCCCACAAGATCCAAGGATTCTTCTCCGTCTCCCTGCTTTCTTAGAGCCCTTTAGATGTCTGTGTAGCCAAGCACATTAGGCCTCACAGAGATATTCTGTCCTGTTGACCTCATTGTACAGATAAGGGCGCTGAGGTCCAAGTGACAGAGTGAACAGGTGGCTGCGGGCACTGAACTGTGCTTCTGACCCTCATTTTCCTCACCTGCAAAATGATGCTAACATTCCCTGCCTAGACTGTACAGGGGCCGGGACAATTAACTGAGAATATGTACATGAAAATGACTTTGTCAGTGACTTTGTACTCAGTTGCTCTCATTATCAACATTAATAGTACTCTTAGATCGAACCACATGAAATTGTCACTTGCTTAGGTGAAATACCAGTGATTTCATTTGTTTCTACCTAATACGATCACTGTCTAAGAGCCAGCTGGTGGATGACAGGGCAAGAATCCAGGTGGCTGTAAGAAATTTCTTCCTTGTTCCGCATCTTTATGGAATCAGCTAATCCATCTGAATTGTCCCGACAGTTGAGGTAAAACCTCTCGGCATGGAAGGCTGAGTAAAATGTTGGCCATTTTGCTTCCAAAAAATGAGTTTTCCCTTGTGTTTTGGGGTCTGAGCACTGCTCTAAGTGTTTTACCCATAACTCATCTAATTTTCAAATCTCTGTGACTATCTTAGGAAGTTTTATGCCCATTTTATAGAGAAAGAAAGTGAGGTCGAGTGCAATGAAAGGATTTGTCAAACATCACATGCTAAGAAGTAATGGAGGGGGACACAACCCCAGGGAATCAGAGAACTCAGTTTGTTCTCTGCCCTCGGATGCTGCGATCCAGTACAGCTCCATCTTCTGCTAGCTGTGTGACCCTGAGCACGCCGCCCCTCCCCTCTGGTCCTCTTGGTGCCCTATTCTAGAATAGGAGTAGTCATGCCTATGCTACAAGGATGTGGTGGCGGTTTAATGAGACCACGAAAGTAGTGTGTAGGAGTGAGACTTCCAGAATGCCATACAAGGAGCTTGATAAATCCTCTCCCCCCCAAAACAAAGATAGAAATGGATACAGTTTTCAAAAACAACAACTTTGATACTCTGGAAATTGAGCAAGGGGATACAGCAAATTGAGAAACATTTATTCAAGAGAAACTACTGGGCCTTTAAGAACCGTGGGAGTTTATGGCAGTCATGACCAAGACCCTTCCACTCCCCACTAAGCTCTGTCACTGCAGTGGTCCTACCAGGGCGAGGTAAGCTGTGAAAACCATCCACTTTGCTGCCAGACGGAGTTCACTTACAAGGAGCAAAGTAAGGGGACATCCCACACCCAGGAACATTGTCAGAAACAGTAGTGCTCTTGGCAGCAAACAAATGGAGAAGGTCAATGGCACAGCTAGCCTGTTATCCTGACAGGGGCAAGCAATGGGCCAGTGACTAGCCAGGTCCCTATAACAAGGAGATATAGGGAATGGGACAGTTATAGTGGGCCTTGAGAACCTCCCATATATTCCTGGCAATCTGGAAAGCTACACACATGCACAGGAGGGACTGAGAGAGCCTTAGGCATCTAAATAGCCCTACTTAAATATAAGGCCATGTGCACAGGCAGAAAACATGTGAAAGAGCCACATAGAAAGTAATATCTGTGGCACACTGCAAATGCCTGAATGTCGAATACATTTCCCAACCCACACAGAGTACCATAAGAATTAGATAAAAGCTTCACAGATTCAAAATGTTTGACCACAACCTCTCCTGACCACTAAGCTGTGCGGACACAGGGGCAACTCTTGAGAAACCACAATTTATAATAAAAACAAGAGTGAAACAAACTGAAAAGAGTTGGCAGCAGTCTCCCAACATGGGGGAGCCAGACTCCACAACCCTAGTTCAGATAAGTTACCAAGTAACTGGGAAAAGAGCAGGATTTAGAGATGCAGTTTTATATTATTGAAAATGGCCAGCTTTCAACAAAAAATTACAAGACACGCAAAGAAACTGGAAAGTGTGACCTATACTCAAGAAAACAAACAAACAAAAAGCAGTCAACAGAAACCCTCTGTGGGCTTGGATGCTGGACTTAAAGACTTCCAAGCAGCTCTTACAATGCACATAATGTACTTAATATCATGCCTGGCACATGCTAAGTTTCAATAAGTACTAATAACTGGTGGAGACTCTGAGGTTATAAGCCCCTCTTTGGCACTGCAGAGTGATGACACACCCTTCACCTTCACCATTCTAGGCTCAAATTATGAGTCCTTCAACGTACCTGGGAGAAACCCAATTCATGCCTCCACTTGCAGAATCCTTTTGTGTCCTAGAATTTTGCACAGAGCTTTCCCTCCAATGTTCAATAAAAAGCACACAGTCTGACATCTCACGTTAAGCTGAACACGCCAGACAAGCAGCAGAAGACTCCAGGAACCACAAAGAGCCATGGCTGGGAAGAGCTTCCCCAACTCAATCCTCAGCAGGCAGTGTGATGCAGGGAACCCACGTCTGTGGAGATAGATGCTCTCCTAGTAAACCATTTGGCTGCTGTCAGTACAGCACCTTCTGCAGGAAACCCACACCATGACCCAATGGCTGCCATGTGTTTGGGCACCTACTATGTGCCGGGCACTTTGTTATGCCCTATCACGTGTTGTCCCTGGTCATACAGCTATCAAGCATCATGGGGCATGGATGAATGGAAAGAGAGATGGCAGATACCAGGATTTGAACCCAAGTCTGTCTGGCTCTAAACCACATGCTTTTAACCACTGAAAACTCTCACTTACACACTGATCAAATCATTCCATAAGGGTGGGGACTGTATCTCTGTTCTTTAACTCTATAGGCTCAAGACTGTAAACAGAATGTCTGGCACAAAGCATAAACTATATGGACGAACATATAAATAACACACACATATTTATATAATTGGGTTGGTTAACACAGAATGGAAAACATGTAGAATTATTAAAACAGTAGACCCCAACTGGAGGAGGACAGCAAGGTGAGAAAGAAAAGGATGACGAATAAATTCCAGAGGGCTAAGGCTATGGAAGGCCCTGTAAAAATCGTTTAGCATCGTGAGACCGGACAGCTCCCTCTCTCCCTCCCCCCACCCCTCTGCCCCAGTCACGGGCTCGCAGGGGCCTCTCCCCAGCAGAAAAGGGCTCTGAGACAAATTCAGAGGAAATCGGGAGTGTCTACCAGGGTCTAAGACGGAACAAGAGTGGCTGCCTTTGAGAAGACAGACTGGCATGCCTTAGGTGTGTTCAGATCAAGTCCCCAGGGACACAGATTTGGTTGGCTAAAATCAATCATCACTGTAGACTCAGGGGAAGAGGGTGGGCCCAGGGCTTTCCTATCATGGATCAGGGAGACTGAGTGATTCCTGCCTCAGCAGCAGAGAGACTGAAGGGACCAGAATCTGGGACAGAGCCAAGGTGAACCAAATGAGCTCTTCCAGGAACCTGCCTGAGGTCACTCTGGGAGGGCTTCAGTGTGGGTTAAGGCATAAGCTTAACCAGATGGGATAACCTGGGAGACAGCAATGGGACCCACGATGGTTACAGAGGGGAAACAGGGTCATTTTGGAGACCGGAGCAGGTGCCTGGGTGTCTAGAAGAGACGGGCATCCTCAACGGCTGGAAGTTGGCGTGAAAACACTGCTCCCTATAGAGGGCCATGGAATGGGCAGAGCCAACTTGACTTCCTTCACAATTTTGCTTAAGCCAGTTCAAATAATAACGATCTGGTCTTCAAAGCCATGCTCCTGCTGATAACCTTTTGGTTAGCTATCACTGACCACCTGATAAAGCCCAGACTCTATCCCTGCTAACAATGACTGTGGTCTGGCCCCTGCCAACAACCTCAGACCCTTTTCTTGACACTTGGCAGCATTTATGCTCCAGCCACACTAGATTAGCCATGTAACCTCACGACTCTGGATCTCTGTTCATGCTGTTCCCAATGTGGCTTGCCCTGTACTCTTTCACTTACTTGATTCCTCAAAATTGTCCCAGAAACCTCAACTCGATCATCATCTGCTCTGAGGTGTCTTCCCTGAATGTCCCACCCTCACCCCTGCTACAAAAATCAGAAGTTTTAGATGTGTTTCCTGGGGCATCCCAGAACTATCCCTCTGTCTGGAAATTACTCATTTTCATCTTTCTTCCCCACGAAGCTGTGTTCTGTTCATTCCTGTCTCTCTGGCAGCTAGCACAGGGCCTGGTGCAAAGCAGGCACTTGGTTACAGTTGGACGGGATCAATAATAATTATTTTAAATTAACATCACAGATGGCACATTCGATACAAAACTTCACGGAATACTCTTGTCTTCAAAAGGCTCCCATTCGGAAGTCCTTTATGAACATGGAAAGATGCTCACCAGCCCTGACCATCAGAGGACTGCAAATCAAAACCACAATGAGATACCACCTCACACCCATTAGGATAACTACTGCAAAACAAACAAACAGAAAACCCAGAAAATAACAAACGTTGGCAAAGATGTGGAGAAACTGGAACCCTCGTCGGGGGGAATATAAAATAATGCAGCCATTATGGAAAACAGTTTGGAGCTTCCTCAAAAAATTAAACATAGGATTACCATATGATCCAGCAATTCCACTTTGGGTATATACCCAAAAGAATCAAACACAGGGTCTCAAAGAGATATTTGTACACTGTGTTCATAGCAGGGTCACTCAGAATAGCCAAAAGGTGGAAGCAGTCCAAGTGTCCACCGACAGAGGATGGATAAACAAAATGCTGTACTACATAAACACAATGGAACAGTATTCAGCCTTCAAAGAAGGAAATTCTTCTTTTAAGAATGTGCTGCAACATGTGCTACAACATGGGTGAACCTTGAGGACATCATACTGCGTGCAGTAAGCCAGTTACAAAAGGACAAATACTAGATGATTCCACTTATATGAGGTCCCTAGAGCAATCAAATTCATAGAGACAGAAAGCAGAATGGTGGTTGCCAAGGGCTGGTTGGGGGGCGGGGGATGGGGAGTTCGTGTTTAATGAAGACAGTCTCAGTTTTGGAAAATGAAGAGTTCTGGAGATGGATGGATGGATGGATCCATGGATGGATGGATGGCAGTGGTGGCTTCACAACAATACGAATGTACTTAAGGTCACTATGCTTGAAAATGGTTAAGATGGTAAATTTTATGTTATGTGTATTTTACCACAATAAATAGTAAAAAGCCCTATATGAGCAATTTGAGAGCCTGAGTTCAAATCCCAGCTCTATCACTGCCCCACTGCCCGGCTGGGGGGTGACAGCCTCAGTTGCCTCTGCTGTAAAATGGGGATAATTCCCAGAGCAGGGAGGCTTTATATACTGAGAGCTGTAACCTTTTCACATTACGCCTGGTATTTTGTGATGAGGGTTTGTGCATCTGTGGTAAAAGGCACACACTATTTTTGTTTCGGGAGCACAAAATATCCATCAGGGACCCTCCAAATGAGAGTACTTCACTGGGAAAGAGCCTTGTTTAAGCACCACGTGCATGTTGGGCACACAGGGGATGCACCAAGGCCCATTTCACACCCTGACAATGAATTCCCTCTGCTGCTGTCTAGTGTCTAATGATAATATTGACCTTTTCTAGCTGTCAAACTTGTCTTATTAAATCCTGAGGTCTTAAATGCTTTGCACACAGAGGCTGACAGTTTGCCCACCCGAGCACGTGTTCATGTATAATTCATGGCATATCATGTTGCCTGGCAAATGAATATTTATCAGCTTTTTCATAAGAGGCAGGATGGCGTTTCCTTTTGTTGCTACCAAAATCCTATGCTGCAGCAAATGAAATTTGTGAGCAAATAAAAAGAGAATAAGCAGCAGTAAAAACTCCCAAGTCCATTCCACTTGTAATTTTCCACTTTCCGAGGCCTCCAGCGAGGGTATGGAGGTGGTTTCGGTTTGGCTACAAGAGAGAACTGCTGAGTCGTCCAGAATAGAAATGCTTCCATATGCTACCCCCACTGCCCCCGCAGAAAGCTCCCCCACGCCCCACTTCTGTGCTGTTTTCAACTGCAGAGGAGCCCAAGCCCCTTTCAATGGTTCCATTCCAGATGCTCTGAACGGAGATTAAGACTGGGGGGGGGACCTAGGATAAAGAACCCCAATGAAGCTTGGTACAGAGTGGCTGGTGGCACCAAGCCAGGCAGAGTTTCGTGGTTTCCAAGACGGGTTGGAGGGGATAGCCCTGCTCCACACCAGCTTGCGTCTGAGGTCCCCTCCCCACGGTGACTCAGGAGGGCCACAGAGAAATGCCGCCTTGTCTGCAGGAGGTGGCCTGCGCCCTGGCCCCTGCCGCAGAAAAGAGCCGAGAGATGACTTAAGAATTGTGACTCTTTTCACTCTTCTTGCCTCACAACTCAGTGAGCTCAGGCATGCAAGGACACACTCACTTGGAGGGGGAGTTTCAACATGGTTGTGAATATCCAGTCTGTGTGGCTTGGCTGCCATCACTCTGGCCTTGAAAGATGATGATGGTGGTGCTGATGCTGCTGACAGTAGTTCATATATAATGAGCCCTTATTATATGCCGGGCCCTGCGTCAAGCACATCAATTATACTATTACATATAATCCTCCAAACGCCCCACTGGAGTTGGTATTATTGTTGTTCCCATTTTACAGATGAGGAAACTGAGGCAGAAAGATAGATTCACTCGTTTACGTTCACACAGCCCCAGCTGGGAGTCAACTGCGAGTCTGTTTGACTCTGGAGCTCAGGCTTTCTCAAAGGCACTCCCTGGAATCAAGAAATTTGGGTTCAAGGACAAAACCCATGAATGCTCGGCTGTGTGGCCTCAAGGGAATCATTCATCTCCATGAGCCTACGTCTCCTCATTTATAAAAGAGATGTAATAGCTCTTGTTTTGCAGGGCTGTTGTGAGGATGCACTAGGGCTTTGCAAATTCTGAAGAGCTCTATCATCATTGATTAGCCGGTGGCCATTCTCAATAGAAACATTTACCGAGGCTTTGGCACTAGGGGTGAAGACTTCCGGCTCCAGAAGTTTACAGTAGAGATGGAGAAAGGAGATACCCAGGCGCAGAAATAACAAGGTTAGGTACATATTTTCATTCATTCATCCAACGGGAAATTTATCGAGCACTTGCTGTGAGCTAGAGAACACACAAGCAATCTGTGTATAATTTCAGATAAGGATAAGTGCTATGCAACTATTAAAATAAGATAATGTGATGGAGAATAGCATCTGAGCCAAGATCTGAATAGCAAGATGACAATGACACTGGCCAGGCAAGGACTGGGGAGAAAAGTGCTCCAGGCAGAGGGGACAGTTAGTGCAAAGGCCCTGAGGGGGAGTGTTTGGGACCACAGAGCCCTCTTTTCATAGACTATATCTCAGGGTGCTGGTGCCGCGTGGAACACTCCTATGGGTGGGAATGATGACTTTTCATCTTGCTAGGAGCCCTCCTGGCTGGGACTTGCTCTTTTCGTGGCTCTAATTCTTTCCCTGCACTTCCTCACACAGGGTTTCAGAAAGACCATTCTGGGCTAGGCGGTGTCCTAAGTGACATGGCAGGGGGCGAAGTCTGGAGCAGGGGTCTGAGTCAAACCTCACGCTACCGTCATCTTAGCCCCCAAGGCCCAGCTCTCGGATCCCAGCTGCCCCAGCTGCCCCCAGGGCCATCCCCTATGGAGCAGAAGCAATGGGGCCTCCACCTCCCCATCACCTGGCTCCACATACCGTCTTCTCATCCACTCTCTCGGGGGCCGACATGAGCTTCTTCATGAGCAGAGGGTCCAGCACCTGAAATCTTCGGCGGAACTGAGTGAGCCCCATGTGGTCAGCGTAGCCTGGGGTGGGGGGAGCAGAAGAACAAAGAATCCAAATGAGAAGCCCAGCCCAGGGGTCCAGGGGTCTGCTCCCAGCCTTGCTACTCATTGTGTGCCCTCATGTCTTGGGGCCTCAGTTTCCCCATTTGCTAATTTAAGAAATTGGGTTCAATCAGCATTTCCCAACTGCATTCCCCAGAACAAGGACCCTATAAAAGGCTCCAATGAAAGTTTGAAAAAGCTGCTCCCTCATCTGCTTCTTAGAAGGTCACAATCTGTGTGAGCACTGACGTCAAAGGTTCCAGAACCTCTGCAGGGAAGATGCCCTTATTAGCTTTCCTTAACCCAGAGTTCTCCAAACTTGGACCATGGAAAAAAAACTTTTTTTTGGTTTAATACTTTTTACCGCCCCACAGACTGCATGTGGGAAATGCTGCATCAGATGCTATCTACATGTTAAATCTAACATGTAGGATGGACACAGCTGCACCCTTCTGTGTGGAAACTGGGAAGTGGCATCTGAAAAGCTACTGAGAGAAGGTGACGTTCGAGCTGGCCTTTGAAGGGGCCGTGAGAGTGTGCCAGAGGATTTGGTGTGGAAGGAAGTCCAGGCAGACGGAGCCACAGCAGGAAAATACAAGGTTTGTTCCACAGTCATAGCAAAAGCAGTTACTGAGCTTTTATGTGTGCAAGACACTAGGATAACAACTTCCTTGTGTTACAGACACTCTGGGGACTGTATTATTACACCCATTATATAGATTGGAAATTGAGGCCCAGAGAGTTCAAGCCACGTAGCCCAAAGTGAAGTCAACCCTAACTCTCCCAGATGGCATCCAAACCCAGACAGCGATGATAACGAACCCAGTGGAGAGTAACCAACAATGAGGTCAAAGACAAGCAGGAACTGGGTCCCCAAAGAACTTGAAATCAAATTCCAGACCTCGAGGCTTGAACTTCATCCTGGATACAAGGGGCGTGGTAGAGCCTCAGTTGTCTTAAAAAGACCCCTCAAGTGGCTGGATGGGAGAAGGTCTGGCGAAATCTTACTCCATTTTGAGACTTCACTTTACAATAAGCCAAATGCATAAACCATGAGGAAGAGTCATGGTGGGTACATGTGGCAAATCCATGAAGCCTTCCCGGGGGAAGAGGAGGGTTTCAGGCCAGGTTGGAAGGATGCTGACCGCACAGAGACCTGGGGGCTGGGAGGTTACAGGCCTGTCCTTTTGAGTCAGACTTACTTGGGTTCGTATCTCACATCTGCCCTGATTAGCCCTCTGACCAACGACAAATGACCCTATTTCTTTGAGGTTCAAGTTCTTCACTTGTCAGATGAGAGTAATAAGATCTCCTGTCACACAGTCATGATGAGGATTAAATCCAATGATGACTGTAGTATTGGGTTGGCCAAAAAGTTTGTTCGGGTTTTGCTGTGCCACCCCGAATGAACTTTCCAGCCAACCCAATAAAGGAGGCTGATGTGTTTTGAGCACTCTCCCAGGTCCAGGCACTTTTCTGTTATTCCCTTATTAATTTATCAACCCACTCGACAGCTCTCTGAGACCTGAGCTATCACAGGAGATAGAAGGCAGGCACGACCTAGGGCCCTGCCAGTGTCAGCCACAGTCAAGCCCAGGCCAACTGGTTCCAGAGTCTGAGCTGTGTCCACCAGTCTGCCCCATGTGTAAGGTTTGCTGAGCATTTACTCTCCTCCAGGCATTGTGCTAAGGGCTTTGTGAGAACAACATCAGTTAGTATGTGTAACCGCAGTGCCCAGCACATCGTAGGTACCTGAGAAACAGCATATGTATGTGTGGATCATGCGTGCATGTGTATATGTATTCAGGCACACCTGACATGTTGCAGGTTCAGTTCCAGACCACTGCAACAAATCAAACATCGCAATAAAGCACCCCCAAAACTTTTTGGTTTCCCAGTGCGTATAAAAGTTATCTTTAGACTACACTATATTCTTTTTTTTTCAATGTTAAACTCATCTTTTTAAAAATATTTATTTATTTATTTATTTTGGCTGTGCCGGGTCTTAGTTGCGGCACGCGGGATCTTTGTTGCGGCATGCGAACTCTTAGTTGCGGCATGCGCACGGGATCTAGTTCCCTGACCAGGGATCAAACTCGGGCACCCGGCACTGGGAGCGTGGAGTCTTACCCACTGCACCACCAGGGAAGTCCCTAGACTATACTATATTCTATTAAGCATGCAATACCATTACATCTAAAAAACAATGTACATACTTTAATTAAAAAATACTTTATTACTAGTATTTTCCTGTTGAATTTTATAATCACTTTATTTTTACTAAAGGGTATTAATTGAATAAGTAAATTGATACATTACTTATAATTCTGTGTTTTTATAAAAATAAATTAAAAATTTTTTTAAAATACTTTATTACTAAAAAATACTAACCGTCATCTCAGCCCTCAGCGAGTTGTAAATTTTTGCTGGTGGTGGGTTGGAAACATTGCAAGAATTAACAAAATGTGACACAAAGACACAAAGTGAGCAAATGCTGTAGGAAAAAGCGGTGACAACAGACTGGCTTGACAGACGGTTACCACAAACCTTCGATTTGTAAAAAAGTGCACTCTCTGTGAAGCGCAATAAAGCGAAGCACAATAAAACAACGTCTGCTCGTGTATACGTTACATGTGCACAGATTCCAAACCATAAATATGTGATACATGTGTATGGATCTTTGTATGCTTGTAAATATTTCTTGTATGGTATGAGACAGAAGTGACTCAGAGCAGAAAACAATGAGGAGGACTTCCCTGGTGGCGCAGTGGTTAAGAATCCACCTGCCAATGCAGGGGACATGGGTTCGAGCCCTGGTCCGGGAAGATCCCATATGCTGCGGAGCCACTAAGCCCGTGCGCCACAACTACTGAGCCTGCACTCTAGAGCCTGTGAGCCACAACTACTGAAGCCCGCACGCCTAGAACCCATGCTCCGCAACAAGAGAAGCCACCACAATGAGAAGTCCGCGCACTGCAAGTAAGAGTAGCCCCTGCTCACTGCAACTAGAGAAAGCCCGCGCACAGCAACGAAGACCCAATGCAGCCAAAAATAAATAAATTAATTAAAAAACAAAACAAAACAAGAAAACAATGAGGAAATGAACCAGGTCTGGGAGACAGAAATTTGGGAAGTTATACCACTAGACTTCAACCCTTCACTGAGTTGGAAGCTCCCTGAGTCGGGCGGCGCTGAGAACGCAGAGGGCGGACCCACAGGGAGGAAGGGGACGCTGACCCGCGCCTGAACGCAGGGACTCCAACCCTCGGGCAAGGGCGCCTCCGGCCAGCGGGGCGCCATCGATCAGCCATGGGCTGTGACCACCTCGCTCTGCCCGTGCGACAGTATCTGTCTTCCTGTGCCTGTGGCTGCGTGGACAGGTGGGAAAATCAATGTGATGCTGAAGGGAGCAAGGGGCTCATCTTTGCTTCCAGCTGCTCCCTGCTTCTCCGTCAACTACCTCATGCCCAGGGTTCCGTATTAACGCGGTGGGAGGACACGGGGGCAGTGACCACAAGCTGAGGCGTCAGTGACCACAGAAATATTAAACAAATGGGTGCCCACCCAGACTCCCCGCCAGCCCTGCCACCCCATCCGCTGACTTCGCCTGAGCTGTTTCTGGCAGGGAGGGGAATCCATGGGGTGGCCTATGGGGTCTCAGAGGCAGAAGAGAATGGGAAAATTTCAGATCAAACTCAACTCATAAGATGAGCTAATGGGGGAACCCTGGTGCACGCTTGCTTTCTCAAATACAGGCCTGACACTTCGTTCCTTTGGCTGAAACCCCTCATTCCGCTATCACCCCATCACCTCCTCAGCTGGACCCAGGAAAGCCAAACTTCCAAAGACAGCATTCACAGGCTGTCTCTCCTGGTGGATCCGCCCCTCATCTCCCACAATCCCCCACTCATTTTGAACCCGATTCCCTGAAAACCAAGGCTCCTCCATGCCTCCCTGCCTTTGCGTACGGTGATCCCTCGGCCAAGCTTTTCCTCTCCCTGCACCGGCCAGAGGTGAGCTACCTGCTTCCTTCCAAGACTCAACTAAGACGTTATCTCCTCCAGGAGGTTTTCCCAGTCTCCCTGCTTCCTCCTCTGGGCATCCCCATGTGACACATGCCCTGGTCCCATCACGGACCAGGCTTGTTTCCACACAGATCTCCCAAACCAGGCTGAGTGTCTTGAAGACCAAATATTAATCGTTGTGGAAATTTCACCCTCTACTCCAAGGTAGATGCCCCTGAGATGTTTGTTGTTGAAAGGAAGATGAGTAAGACACACCTGTAGTCTTCCAGGAGTTCACAACTAAGTCAGGAAATAAGATGTGCTTTGGACTCAAAGAGACCTCGGCATAAACCTAGGCTTTGCCGCATCCCGCTGTGTGGCCCTAAGCAAGTCCCTTCTCCTCTCTGAGCCTCAGCTTCTTCATCTGTAAAATGGGGTAATCATAGCTCCCCCCTCACAGCATTGCTGGGCAGTTTCGACGGGATGCCGCATGGAAAGCTCCTGGCACATAGCTGATGCTCCTGTCCCTCGGCTGCCACTGGCACAGGAGCGTGTCCCAGGAGTCAGAGACAAGGTGCTCGCTCCCAGGCCGCCGCTTACCTGCCCTGTGCAGGCGCAGCGCCTCCAGGATGTAGGACCCTGCAAGCTGCACCCTCAGTGCCGGGATGTCCAAGGGCAGGGACCCGCCTGCCCCGGGCTTGTCTCTACCAGGCTGCGGTGGAGTCAGAGAGCCCTGCCCGCCTCTGCTCTCCACCACTGGGCTCGGCACCAGGCAGTGGATGAAGTGTAACTGAGACCGTCTGATCACGCTGATCAATGCATCCTAGGACAGAGAGGAGATGGGGTCGCGGTCAGGGCCAGGGTGAGACAGACAGGGGTCTGAACATTCCCCAAATGTATATGCGGTCTGGCCTGGGCATCTCTGTGGGGCCCCTATGTCCTACACCAAGGACCTCCTATCCGTGGCCTGATTAGTACTCATGAGAAATAAAGGACCTTTATAACAACCCTTATTATAACAGATGGAGAAATTGGGACATGGAGAGGACAAGCGAGCGGCCTCAGGCCGCATGGACCACTAGCCGAAAAGGAAGACTAGAACCCGGGACCTGGTCTGCGGGCTTTTCCAGTATAACATGCTACGAGTCATTTCTTCAAACCAATCCTTCCCACATCCCACCCTCCGGAGCTCAGCCTGACTCAGCCTGACCACTTGTTTTTGGATCAAGGTGTCCAGGTAACATCTTTACACCCAGTGCTGGGTCCTGCCGCCTCCCCTATGGAGAGCCTAGAGGTCAACATGCAGACCTGTGAGAGGTGAGGAAGGCAGGCGGGGATGGTCTGGCTGTGACATTTGTCACCTTGGTCAAGAGAGCAATTGTGGTTCCTGCAAACTTCCTGAAGCTGCTTAAGCTAAACCAAGGAGCTGAGGCTTTGGCCTCAGACTTGGACGGATCACTTTCCACCAAGTTTCTTTGCTTCTCTGAGCCTTGGTCTCTTCCTTGGTGAAACGTGGGTGTTGCCGGCCCCTTCAGGCTCGCCGGGGAGCTCAGAGATGACGTGGGTGGGTAAGCCACCCTGGAGGCGGGCAGCGAGGCCATGACTCCGCGGGGACAGGGCCCCCACTCACCATCTGCAGCTTGATCTGGGAGCACGGGGCCTTCCTCTTCACCGCGGCCAAGCTGCTGGCGAACGTCCTCCGCACCGTGCAGCTCCTCTGCTGGGCCTGCTGCGAGGTGCCCTCCAGGCCGGCCACGGCCCGGCACACAGGGGACAGCTTGGCCCGGGCCTGGAACAGGCCCCTCAGCTCCTCCCTGGCAGGTAGGAGGGGAAAGAGAGAGGTGCTTCAGGGGGCTCACAGGGTGGAGCGAAGGGGACCCCCCTTGCCTCCTGCTAATCTGCCTCCTGAACCCTCCCCTCGAATCATACCCTAACTGCCTACTGTTCATGGTCCCTTCTGCCACACGAGCCTTTGCTTGGTGACAAATGTCAGCCCCTTCCTCCATGCCTCCCTCCCTCCCCTGACCTCAGAGCAGCTTTCCTTCTACTGGACGTTTCCGTCACTTACGTACCTGCAGGAATTCTACCCCGCCTGCACTTCCTTAGAGGGCAAAATCACCTCGGGATAACCGAGGCCCAGTACACAGCAGGTGCTTACCGTGCTTGTTGTCGAACAGACAGCCTGAGCACCAGGCAGACCCTACTGCGCCCTAGGAGGAAGCAGGGGCCCAGAGGAGGACCCGTGCCTCTCTGGTCGCACCAGCCCATCCCCACCAGTGGACACCTGCGGGCACCTTCCATCGCTCCCTGCAAGTCCGGGCCCCACCCCGGTCCCAGCCCTCAAGACCCATTATCCACCCGCCTCTATGCCTACCCGACTGTCCAATATTAAGGAAATGAGTCTTGCCAGATGCATCAAGGGTGCTGAGAGTGGTTAGACGCATGGCAGAGCGCACAGACTAACAATGGCTTGAATACACTCACGTTGAAATAAAAATCTGGGGAGGGAGCAGTTGGGGGCGTGAAGCCCCTGGAAGCAGCAGCCCTGAGAGCGAAGGACGTTGGCACCAAGCCCTGGTACAGGGAGAGAGGGTCGGGCCCGCAGCCCTGACCCCTGCACAAGGACTGCCCCATCTGTGGGGCTGGGAGACCTGGCTTCTGGTCTCCAATTCAATTTGTGCCTTGGGCAGTCACGTGTCCTCTTTGGCCCTCCACTCCTTATATATAAAGTGAAAGCTGAGTGGGCATGAGAACCTCCTGGGAAGCCCCCACCTGAGAGACTAGATGGGCCCAGGAATGAGAAAGCAATACCAGCAGTCCTAGTGAATCAGCGACCTTGGCTGCAGAACCACATGCTAAGAAAAAGCACCGTCTGCTCTCAAAATCACCAACGCTTGGCTCTCAAGCCTGCAAGACACTCTGCTGGGATTTACCGCCAACCTGCCGTGCTCTCTCACCTCCAAGCACTTTTTCCCAGAACGTTCCCCCACTCACCAGGCCATCTGATCAACCAAGGTGTGCCCGCCCTTCCCTAACCCTACACCCCTCACTCAGCTTGAGCCATGGGATTTTAGAGCAGCAGGGAAATTTACAAGGCCACCAGACGTGTGTTGAGGGCCGGCTATGAACCAGGCTCCTTGATAAGCCATCTGTTATGTTACATCACCAAAGACTGACAGCACAGGTGTAAGCTTGGCAGCACCATTCCCATTTCTCAGACTGTGAAACTGTGACCCAGCTCACGCAGTTTGAAAAAGGCAAAAGCAGCATTTGTACATTTGCCTGACTCCAGAGCTGTGCAACATGGCCTTGCCCAACAAACCCTTATGTCATGGTGGAGGAAGCAAGAAACCCAGAGGAGGGAAAGGGACTGCCCACAGTCACCCAGGTGACACAGGGCAGGGCTGGGAGTTGACCCAGGTCTGCTGGCTCCCCACACAGCCCTCCATGTGCTCGTTACCCTTCCTTCTGCCCCATCCTGACTTGATCTCTCTCCAGGAGCTGTGCGCCCCTGAGCCCCCCCAGATATAGGCTTTCCAATCAACTCTGACCGCCTAGACCCAAATTGTACCCCGGCTCTGCCACTTTTTTTTTTTTTTGCTATGTGATCAAAGGCGAATCACTTGGCCTCCTGGGTCCTCAGTTTTCTCATCTATAAAATGGGCCTAGGGATACAGTTGTTGTAAGAATTTAAAAGATGCTTATAAAGCATTCACCCTGATGCCAGGTGCATAGCAGGTGGTTAGTAAACGTTGTGGTCTCAGCTTCACTCACACGCGCGCACACACACACACACACACACACACACACAAGCATTTCCCAATAGCTCTTTGAAGTCAAAGCAGCCCTCTGCTAGCACTTCTGAGCAGAGCAGTCAAGAAATGCAATGAGCTTTTTTTAATGCTACAAAACATTATCACTTTGGTTTTACGACCCCCTAGTTTGAAGATGTCCATAAAAGTCCTTCCAGTCACATCATCTCCCAGATATTTAATGAAAGGCCAGAAGCCAAAATAAGAAGTCACAGCTTCCTAGCTTTTGTTCCACTTCCCCAGAAGGCCGGCTTTTCTCCTCAGCTGGACTCAGGCTGGCCCTGGGAGACACTGAACTGCTCCTACTTGAGTACGGGTCTTTGCGTCATTAGGGAGGGGTTCCTGTACTGCTCTCCATCACTGGGTTGCTGTGACTTCACAGCCCCAGCACCTCGAATGCCCCAGCCCGTCCCCAGCCCTGGCCAGGCTCACCTCTTCGACTGCTGCAGGACCTGCGGGGCGTCCAGGGCCGAAAGATTAGGCTTGGCCCTGTGGAGCCAGCCCGTGAGGTCATAGCGCACGGGGTCGTGTCCCAGCTGGTGGGCGATCTCGCACTGCAGGGGTTGCTCACAGGTCCGGAGGGCAGAGGTCCCTGAAAGCAGATACGGGGCATGAGTCTTGGGACCTGGTGGGGACACTCTGTCATCACTTGGCATCATTGAGAACACGCTTTTCCCATTTTAATATGTTCCAACCTAGCTGAAGCTACCAGTTCTGGGCACCCATATTTCTCCTGCTTTGTGCATTTATGTGCATTACATCCAACCTCGATTCTGTTCCTCCTTGCTTTCTTAAATCCAGGATACCTGTTTTTCCCAACCACCATCAGCACACACAATCTCCATGATTTTTGCCATACCCATGTATCACCTGGGCTGTTATTTACTTAATGTTTTCTTTCAATCGACTCATGTTTTTACCGGTAAAACGTATTTATACAGAAGCATTATACTGCAGATTTGGTGTGCCAGCCATATTTACTTTCTAATATTTGTGGAAATAAATACATAATTATTAAATATTTTGAAAATTCGTGTGTGTACCACCTGAAATTGTCTTGAATACCAGCTACCAAATAAATGCACAGCATATTCTTGGGAGATGCCGGCGGACACTTGGTTCCAAGGGACAGAGCGGGAGAAACAAATGGGCTTGGAGTTGAGAAGACCTGGGTTCCAATCCTGACGTGACCATTTATTACAGTGGGACAGGGGCCAAGCCACCTACATCTCTGAGCCTCAGTCTCCTCCTCTCCAAAATGTGGATTAAATAATACATGTCTCCCAGGGCAGCATAAGGTCTGAGGAGATAAGGTGTGTGAAGTACTTTGGTGGGGTGCCAGGGCAGTCACTCAGGAAGCAGCAGTCGTGGGTGTCACTGCCACTTCCTGCACTGAAACTTTTGCTGATGTTCTGGAATCACAAAAGGTTGACCTTCACATCCCCAGAGCCCAGCATCACGGTTGGCACATGACTGGAGTCTGGAAGTGCTTGTGGAATGAATGAATGAATGAATGGATGAATGGATGGATGGATGAATGAATGAATTCCTGATCGTTTTTCACATCCCTCTCATTGCAGTGATGCCCTCAGGCTGAGTAGTGGCTCCAGACCAATTATCATCAGGAGGTGTAGTACCATCTCGGTTCCTGTATCTACTCTGAATGATCTTTCTACATTTTCTCATCCCGTGATTGCCAATGGGCCAACACGTATCTAGGATCTTGATTGCCTCCCTTAAATCTTAATTTGCTTCCTCTACACTTCACTGAGCTAAGAAACGAAGGACCTGCGTTTCTTAGAACTCTGCACAAAATAAACAAAGTCCGAGAGTCTTCAGTTCTGATAAGTAAGGGGCATGGATTCTGCCGTCTGTTTGGCTGCTTGGAAATCCTTTGTGCTCACTTCCTGGATCTCCTCTACGTTCTGGATCATTAAAGTTACCAGAAAGGCACACTTCTGGTTAAGTGAAGTATCACTGCGTCAAGAGCGACGCATGAGCCCTTCAGAGCCGTGCAGTCCCTGTCCTTCCATTGAGAGAAGAGCAAGGGACTTCCCTGGCGGTCCAGTAGCTAAGACTCCGAGCTTCCAATGCAGGGGACCCGGGTTCAATCCCTGGTTGGGGAACTAAGATCCCACATGCCACGCAGTGCAGCCAAAAGATTAAAAAGAGAGAGAGAAGAGCAAGGGACAGAGCACACACTCGGCCCTGGGATATACGTCCCCGACGCCCTGCAATGCTGCAGGTGTCTGCTTGCAAGGCTGCCTCCCTGCCCTGGACCGGCAGCAACGTGAGGGCAGGGGTTGTGTCCATTCAGCATGATGTCCAGCAGCTAGCACAGAGTTTGCTTCGAATGATGACCCCAAGGGCATTTGGGGAGGGGAAGGAGGCCAAGAGAGAAGAAAGGCTGCTCATGTCTGCTAAGCCCTGGCCACCCTCCATCACTCAGTCCTCACTCTGGTCTGTGATGTGAGTGTCACTGGCGCCCAGCATGCACCTTAGGTGAGAGGCAACAGACAGCGAGCTGGGTCAGCCAGAAAGCCCCATGTGTTCTGCTTGAATGAACGTTCCCATTAAACGTTGGAACGATGATCAGAGCTAATCAGAAAGCCCTAGAGGCAAAATATATATATATTTTAATACCAAAACGTCTGAGTTAATGTGTCTATCTCAGTCGGTCCAGACAAGAATCTCCCCCCTGGGAACCGAGAGCCTTGCAGCATCCTGCTCCGGGTGTCCGGGACCGGCATGGTCAGGCCTCACAGTGAAAGGAGAGGGGCCGAGGGTCCTGCCCCAGCCACACCCTACAAGACACTTTCCACTTCTGACCCTACTCTGTGTGTCTTTAGCCGAAAAATCAGGACGAAAACATTCCATTCAAGAACTCCATTTCATTCGATTCTGGATCACCAGTGTGACTGGAGCAGAGCAAGCGAGGGGTAGGGAAAGGAAGATGGCAGGTGTCCACGGGGGCCCTGCTATGCTCCAGGCACTGGGGAGACAGCAGAGAACAAGACAGGGGCACCCCGCACCCTCGGGGCATACAGGGTGGTCGGGGGATTGACAAGAAGCAAGCAAAGCAAACGGTTCACCAAACATCCCAGAGCCCAAAAGGGGCCCTGAAGGAAATAAGCAGGGCGTCCTGTGATGGGACAACGTGGCTGAAGAGGGGACAGCTACAGACAGGGGTCAGGGAGGCCCCTGAGGAGGGGCCCTCGAGGAGGGGGCTGAAGGAGCACGTAGGCACACACAAGCTCCTCCGTCCTCACGCCAGCCCCCAGGGGCATCGCCATCTTACAGACGGGAGAGGGAGGCGATTTCCCAGAACTCACACGCATTGCAATTAACTAGTGGAGCAGGGGTCCAACCCAGGTCTCTGGGGTCCACAGCCTGGGTGGGCTTTTAACAGATCTGCCTCCTGGCTTCCTGTGGGTCTACCATCCGCCGGAAAAATAAAAACCATTCCAGAACCCTGGAGACGTTTCCTGCAGACAGAGGCTACTTTCATAGCCTGGAGAAGGGTCAGGGGCCTGGCTGGCTCTCTGAGTGAGGCCTCCTGGGCGCAGCGCCAGCTCCGTTCTCGGTGCCTAAGGGGCCCCGGTCAGCCACATGGCTTCTCCAAGGCCCCAGATGCCCCCTGGAGGTGGGGCATAGTGGAGCCCACAATGCCCAGCTCAGACTAAGGGCTCCACAAATAGCAGTTTCATCTGCCCCTCCATCCCTGTTCACTGGCTGGCAGAGGCGGACGTACCTCGGAAAACAGAGGTGACCTTCCGGAACAGAGATGATCACTGGCAGCATCACATGGAGCACTAGGACCCCCTCCCCACCCTCCCGGGGGAGGGCAGTCCGGGGCTGCGCTATGACCTCCCCGGGCACTTTGCTTTCATGAGCCCCTTCCTCCCTCTCTTTCCATATATATAGATATAGATATGTATTGTGTGTGTGTATATATATATGTATATACAAATACATATATATACATACACACAAAATTACATTTCATGACTGTTGGTATAAAAGCAAATAGATTAATATTAGTAATATATAAGTGTATTATATTAGCTTACTACAGCTGCCATAACAAAGTACCACAGACTGGGTGGCTTAAGCAACAGAAATTAATTTTCCCACAGTTCTGGAGGCTGGAGGCTGGAAGTCCAAGATCAAGGGGTTGTCAGCAGGGTTGGTTTCATTGACGTCTCTCTCCTTGGCTTGGAGACGGCTGCCTTCTCCCTGCATCTTTCCTCTGTGCATGTCTGTGTCCTAATCTCTTCTCCTAAGGACCAGTCATATGAAATTAGGACCCACCTCAAAGACCTTATTTAACCGTTATTACCTCTTTGAAGACCCTATATCTATATAAAGTCACATTCTGGGGTGCTAAGAGTTAGGAATTCAATATATAAATTATTTTGCGGGGGAAATACAATTCAGTCCATAACATATACTTAAAACAATGTACTTAACCTAAACGTTTTTTCTTCTACTTTTAACAGAAATCAAAAGACTTTCATGGGCCGCTAAGAGTACCGTGGGCCCCTAAGAGTACCGTGGGCCCCAGGCACTGCCCCTCTTGCCTGGGGGAGGAGTCGCCGCAGACCCAAGCTCTCCAGGAGCCATCGGGGTATTAACGCTCTGGGCACGGTCCAGGGAGAGCGGCTGGAGCCATCAGGTGGTACTGCTGTTTCTGCTGCTGTCAGCAAATCCAGCGCAGGAGTCCTGGCGGTGAATCCCGGACAGAGGCCCCAGCCTAGCGACATTGAGAGCTGTCACACGTCTTTCTCCAACTCTTCCTCCCAATTTCTCATAAACCACTCCAGTCAGATGGTCACCCCCAACGCTCCCATTGGAGTTGTACTTGTCTTGGTGGTCAGTGACCTCCATGCACGCCAAGTCAGTGCCATTCCTCAGCCATGCCTCACTCGACCTTTCAGGAGCATTCAACTCGGTTGGTCCGTCCCTCCTCCTGCGGCTTCCAGAGTGCCACATCCTCCCACTCCCCTCCTCCATCCCCGGCCACTGCTCCCCAGCCGCCTTTGCTGGACACAAGCTTTGTCCCTGGCCCCTTGACCCTGGAACGTCCCAGGGCTGAATCCCTGGCCATTTTCACTGCCAACCCTCATTCCTTTAGTGATCTAAACCAGAACTGTGGTCCTCAACATCTTACAGATTTTTTTTTTTTTTTTGCTTTATCATACATCTCCTCTGCTAGAATGTCAGTCCCTTGGGGTGGAGATTTTTGTTTTGTTCACAGATGTATTTCCTGGCCTAGGGCAGTGGCCACCACATTTTAGGTGCTCCTGAAATATCTGTTGAATGAACCAGTGAATGAATAAGCCCACATCCTGACCACCATGTCACTTAGGACCTAAAAGACCTCAGAGTGTACTTGTCTTCTTACGTGCCTGGGGGCGTCCAGGTGAGGGGGGCTCACAGAGGTTTAGCTCCAGACAAGGCTTGTGTTGAATCTGCCTTCTGACACTCACCCTCTGGGTGATCTTAGACAAGCGTCTCTACAAGCCTCTCTCTGGAGCTCACTTTCCTCATCCTGGGGGGTAAGAATATCGACCTCCAAATACGTGACAGAATTCTACCAGACGCTGCACAAAGCTCAGAGCCCTGCGTGGAGTGCGGACAGCATTCCTCCAGCCCCTGGAATGACAGGGATGATATTCTTCGTCGCATCCACAGCCTCGGCCTCATCAATGACATCACACCTGGCAGCTGACGACAAAGCTCCACAGGTACATCCTCTCACCCAATCACAGCAGCGGAAATTCTGGTGAAAGGGAGGCCAGGGCGAGCTCCAACCCCATTGTTCAAGACTACGTGAGATTTGTTGGTGCCACGTTGGTGAAAATACGAATAGCCGGACTTGAACTTGAGGCTGACACGTGCCAAATCCTGTGGTCTCTGATCCCACTGTCCCAGCTCGAAGTGTCCATCTCCCCTCACACTTTTCCTGCTGCCAATCCAGCCCATCACCCGGTGCCGGGGACGCTGCCTGCTCGGTACCTCCAGAGTCTGCCCACCTCCCCGGGGCAGGCAGCTCCGCTCTCACCTCCCTGGCCTCCTTCCTATCGTGTCTCCACACTGCAGTCTGGGTGAACTTTCTAGGACATGAATCTGACCATACCCCCTGCTGCCTAGAATCCTTCATGGCTTCTCATTGCTCTTGGGTTAAGACCAACGTTTTCTGTGAGGCCTGCAAGGGCTTGAGGTCTGAGCCCAGATGACATCTCCCGCCTTGTCCTGTACTGTGCTCCCTGCTCTCTGTCACATTCACCGGCACGCCTCTCCCCGTGAGGGCCCCCGGCTCCCAGAGGAATGAGGTCTGCCTGCTGCCCACCACCAAACCCCAGTCTGCCATCTCAGGCTCAGCGGCCACACATGCACTTATGTGTTAGCTTGTCATCTCCCCCATCCCCGACTCCCCCCAGCAAGGACACAGATCCCATCAGTGCGTTTGCCGCCATATAGCATGGTACCCAGCACACGGTAGCTGCTCAGGACACTTGAGGAACACATGAACGAATGAACACACAAATGAATGAAAGCTCACCCAGGCACATGCACAGACGTTTCTGCACTCAGACTCCCCCACCCTGCTGTGCAGGCCTTGTCAGGGCTTTGACAAAGACAGATTCTAACCCCAGGCTGGACTCAGTACCCCGCCCCCACCTTGCTCCCTCACCTTCAGCTGCAGCACCTTTCTTCTCAAAGGCGGCACAGAGGCGCTCGAGCACCACGCCGTCCCCGGAGCCCTCCACCCGGACCTCCTCATCCAGGACCCAGAAGAGGCCCCTGGCATCCTCAGTACCTCCTCTGGCTGGCAAGCGGACCTGGCAGGAGATCAGGATACACTGAGGAGTCCTGATCCTCTGACGGAGGCCAGGCCCGGGTTTCTCTTCCCACCTGTGGGAGTCGGGGGACCTGCCTCCCAGGCACCACAGGCCTAGATCCACACTCCCTACACCCCACACTCCCACTCACTGAAAGACTCTCAGTGTCGAAGCCACAAAACTAACAATCTCTTGGATACCAGGGGTCCAGATCCTGCCTCTGTCTTCATTTCCAGGGTGACCGTGGGCAACTTAACTGCACCTCTCTGAGCCTCATTTTTCCTCTTTTGCAAGATGGAGACTGGTAATCCTTTCCTCCGAGGGCTGTCGTGAGGGTTTAATAAGGGC
Organism: Balaenoptera ricei; assembly: GCF_028023285.1. Lineage (NCBI taxonomy): Eukaryota > Metazoa > Chordata > Mammalia > Artiodactyla > Balaenopteridae > Balaenoptera > Balaenoptera ricei. The sequence goes on from NC_082652.1 coordinate 25,130,401, forward strand.
AAGCACTCTGTAAACTACACATCTCTGGCTCCACACAGGCAGCTGGTCTACTTGTGCACAGCCAAACATGAAAGGATTAATCCCATCTGCATCACTTCCTCTTAGAAGTCTTAGTATTTTTTTAAACTAAAATCTTGAGGGAAAAAAAAAAAGTTCCCAGGGGCTTCCCTGGTGGCGCAGTGGTTGAGAATCTGCCTGCCAATGCAGGGGACACGGGTTTGAGCCCTGGTCTGGGAAGATCCCACATGCCGCGGAGCAGCTGGGCCCGTGAGCCACAATTACTGAGCCTGCGCGTCTGGAGCCTGTGCTCCACAACAAGAGAGGCCACGATAGTGAGAGGCCTGCGCACCGCGATGAAGAGTGGCCCCCACTTGTCGCAACTAGAGAAAGTCCTCGCACAGAAACGAAGACCCAACACAGCCATAAATAAATAAATAAATAAATAAAATTAAAGAAAAAAAAAAAAAAGTTCCCAAAGCATGTCTTAGAGAAGGTGAAGTTGGTTCAGCGGCACAGACGCGGAATTCTAAATCTAGCCACCAGTGTCAGAGACCATCCAGGCGACCCTGACGCTTTGCATACAGGAAACTGAAAGAGGTCTGGAGAGTCTGCGGGACTTATCCGAGGGCCCACAGTGGGCTGACACATCTGAAAATGGTGCCAAGTGGTTAAAGTGGGAATGTGATGCATACGATGGCCAACGGTCCCAGTGTGCCTGGGGCCAGGGGCTTCCCAGGACGTAAGGATTTCAGTGTTGAGGCCAGCAAAGTCCCTGGCAAACCAGCACAGTTGGTCACCCTAATTCAGGAATATTAGTCCACACCCCACTGAGAGGGGTCCAGAGAGGGGAAGGGGCACATCCAGGGTCACATAGAGAGGCCCAGGGGCAGAAGTGGACCTGGATCCCAGGTATCCTGAATCTTCACCTTGGCCTTATTTGCTGGGGTTGAAACCTACAGTCAGCCCATCCCCAGAAGGCAGCTGTTCCAGCCACTGCCCAGGGGTCCCGGGGGTACCATGGTCCTTCCCTCCTTGCACTGCCCGGGTGGTCCCTTCAGGCCTGCCCCTCCCCGGTGAGGAAGCAGGACAGGGACGGGGAACCAGCCCGAGAGGTGCCAGCAAGAAGCAGCAGCAGCAGGTGTGACGGGCCGGCTGGGCTCACAGACTGAGAGAGCTTTGCAGGGGCAGGTACAGCCCGCTGTGAGCCCAGAGAAGCCAAGGGACCAGGACAAGGTGTCCAAGTGCAGGAGAAACGCAACCTGCGGGACACCTACTGTGGGCCACACACCCTGCAGGGGCTTTACGTGCCAGATACCACGGGCGTTCACGACAACCCAGGGGATACCATCTATCGTTCCCACTTGGGTGATGAGGAAGCTGAGGCTTGGAGAGGTTAAGTGACGTGCCCAAGGTCACCAAGATCGGACCGGAGCCCAGCAAGTTCCATGGCCCAAGCACTTTCACACCAAGATGCGCAATGGCCGAGGGCAGCTCTGGGAGACGGTTGAGCATAGGTGCAGATCTGGGGTCAGCACAGTGGGGTCTGGGGCTGGGGAAAGGGAGATAAAGACTCAGGTATCCCCCAAACTAAAGCCTGTCTGCCTCCAAGGAGCTCAAGAGCCTGGATCCACCATCACCCCCGCTCTCCATCCCCCAGGGGCCCCTACTGTCCCGGTCTCTGCTGGGCACAGCACCTTCGTCTGAACACCCCATCTTTCCAGGTGACAGTGGCTGGAGATCACTGGGCACCGGCCCTGGACTCCCCTCACCTCAGACCACAGCCCAGGTGTGGGTGCGTTCTAAGACGCAGACTCAGATTCGCAACCTGATGGGATGTAAATATTCTTTGCCCAGGCCACACCCCCCAGACCAATCAACACAGAATCGGGGAGTGGGTCCCAGGCGTCAGTGTTTTTAACAATCCCTGGGTCACGCTAGGTGCAGGCAGCGTTGAGATCTAGTAGCTCAAAGGCTCAAATCTGCCAGGATTTCTAAAAAGGCCGTGCGGCATCTGAGAGGCCGTTTTACCTGCGAGGGACTCTGATCCACAGCAGCCACCGTGGTCCCCAGGGACGGCTCCGGGAGGTCAAACTGCACAGGAACATCTTCCTAGAAAGTCACAGAAGTTCAGCGTTAGCTCCTTCCATGAGCTGAAGGGGAAGAAGCTTCTGAAGGAGGAAAGAAAAGTGAGGACTTTCATCGTCACACTTTGGCCATTTTTTATCATTATTTTTTAATTGTGGTAAGAGTAGACGTGGCATAAAATTTAACATTTAAATCATTTTTAAGTGCGTGGTTCATTGGTGTAAAGTACATTCACACTGTTGTGTAACTGTCACTATCATCCATCTCCAAAACGTTTCTCACCTTGCAAAACTGAAACTCTGCACCCATTAAACACTAACTCCCCATTTCCCTCTCCCTATTTCTGTGTCTATGAATCTGACTACTATAAACATCTCGTATGAACAGAATCGTACAGGATTTGTCCTTTTGTGACTGGGTTATTGCACACTTAGCATAATGTCCTCAAGGTTCATCCAGTCGTAGCACGTGTCAGAATTTCCTTCCTTTTTATGGCTGAATAATAGCCCCTTGTGTGAATAGATCACATTTCTTTATCCATTCATTCACTGATGGACACTTGGGTTGCTTCTACCTTTTGGCTATTACAAACGATACTGCTGTGAACATGGGCGTACAAATATCTCTTCAAGACCTTGCTTGAAATTCTTTTGGGTAGATACCCAGAAGTGGAATTGCTGGATCAAATGATAGTTCTATTTTTAATTTTTTGAGAAAACACCATACTGTATCCCACAGCAGCTGCACCATTTTTATTGTGCACAAGGGTTCCAACTTCTCTACATCCTCCCCAACACTTCTTACTTTTTTTAGTCTAGTGGGTGTGAAATGGTATCTCAATGTGGTTTTGATTTGCATATCCCTGAACTAGTGATGCTGAACATCTTTTCGTGTATTTGTGGACCATCTGTATATCTTCTTTGGAGAAATATCTATTCAAATCCTTTGCCCATTTTTAATCGGGTTCTTTGTTTATTTGTTTTTTATCATCACCCCTTAGCCTTTGTGTGAGAAGAAAGGATACAGACCAGCATCCCAATAATATCCTGATATTGTTCCTCAGGGTGGTCAGCAATCATGGTGAGAGCTTTATCAGGAACTGATAATTCAGGGCAAACTTTTCTAATATTTACTGAGTACCTAATAAGTGCTGGGCTGAGTGCTGGGTGCTGGATGGAGCAAGAAAACTATGGATAATAACAGTTGGCATATAAAAGTAACCAGAAACATCCAGATAATGCTATGCTCAAAGATGTTCATCACAGTGTTGTTTATAACAGCATAAACGTGGAAATAACCCAGACGGCCAAAAGAGAGTTCAAATAGAATCAGACATAACCACAAACATGCATCCTTACTAAAAGCTGTGAATGGAGTGAGGAAATGTGAATAACATAATGCTACGAGGAAAAACACTACAAACTCGTGTGTACAGATGGATGGGAAATCCGTAGAGAAGACCATATATGGAAAAATGGCTGGTATAAGATACAGACAGTGGTAACAGTGGTTGCCTCTGGGTGGTGGGGCTAAAAGAGATTGTGTTTTCCGCTTCTTGACACTTATATGCACTTTCCAGTTTTTAAATAAAAAACATGTTTTACTTTGATCATCAGAAATAAGTGAAATATTATGGGAAAAAAAATATGATGGCTGCTACCATATGTGGAATGCCTAATACAGATTACGCATTTTCTATCCCACTTCATCAAATGCTCCAAATAGCGCCTTTAGGCAGTACGGTAAAAATGATCGTGAAAATAACCGCCACCTCTCCCCTTCCCCGTATCCACACTCTCTGTACAGATATGGAAGTTTCTCCCATCAAAAAGTGGACGCCATTTCCCCGCCCCGTGAGTCAGGGCTCAGCCTTGGACTTGCTGTGACCAACTGAATAGAGCAGAGGTGACGTTGCCAGTTCCAAGTCTCGGTCCCAAGGGGCCCTGAGCACTCCTGCTCGCTCTCTTGGACCCCTGCCCAGCGCCACGAGAACAGCCTGAGCTAACCTGCTGGAGGACAGGGCACTCCTGGAACACAGGTGAGTCATCCTAGCCAAAGGGCTGCCTGGATCAGCTCATGGCCAGCTGACCCCCAGACACAGGGGAGAGCCAGCCAAGAGCCACCTACCCAACCTGCCTCTGACCACAGGCACATGCTCTCCCAGCCAAGACCAGAAGAGCTACCTAGGCAACCCACAGACCTGCGAGCAATAACAAAAGGTTAGTTTTTAAGCTACTATGTGTTGGGATAGTTTATTATGCAGAATTATTGCGGGAAATGGTAACTGATACAGGAGTATTGCTATTTCTATTTTACATGTGATGAAATTGAGGTTCAGAGAGGGTGAGTGACTTTCCTAAGGCCACACAGCCAATAAGTGACAGAGTTAGAGTGAGACCCCAGGTCTCAGCAATGCCATGTGTTTAAGATTTATTCATATTGATGTTTTCATGTTTATTGCTGTGTGGGCTCCAACCAAAGAAATGACCATCATTTCAATACCCATTATCCTAGTAATAAACAATATGATCATTTCTCATATTTTGCCATTAGCACTTGCTAGAGCCAAAGGGGTCCCCTTCAGGGAGGAAGGAGGGAGCAGATGCTAGGGGGCGTCTGGGGTGCTGGCGATGTTCTCTCCTTTTATCCTGGGTGGTAGCTGCAATGAGTGTGCATGGTTGGACAAATTCACTAAGCTGTACACTTCTGATTCAAGCACTCATCTGTGTAAATGTTACAGTTCAAAAAATTTTTTTAAGTATAAGTAAAGGAGGGCAGGCAGGGACGTGCCTGTACAGGTTTCCTGGTTCACACATACAGAGTTTCTCCGGGGGGCCTCGTAGAAAGGGAACTGCATCTTCACCTTTCCTAGATGCTCCCACATTATGATCCAAAAGGTGTGCAAACCCACTATTTTCACCCACAACCGGGCATGAAGGGCCTTCCACGGGGAAGATGCAAACTAACGGTTGGAGGAGGATTCAGCTTGGGTACGTGGGCGAGGAGGAAGAGGTCAGCACAAAAAAGGGACAGCTGTGGGAGCGAGGTCTGCGGAACCCCAAGTTCTGGACTGTAAGGCGCAGGGGCCGTGGCTGGAGACTGGGCTGTAGAGGGAGACAGGGGAGCAGCAGAGGCCCAGGAGCAGGCCTGGAGTTTGGGTTTTAATTTAATCATCGACGGACCAGACAGGATGAAGCTAAAACCTACCGGAGGACCAGACGACCACCCCCTCCCCTGCCCCGCCCAGCCTCACGCCCTCACTGAGGCCCTGCGAAGGCCCCGCCCCAGTCCAGCCATACCTCTCGGAATCGCTCCAGCGTTGAGACAAAGGTTCGCTGGTAGAAAAGCAGCTGCAAGCGCTCGTGAGCGTAATTGTGGCACAGCTCCTCAAAGGTGGCGGCCCGGTCTTTGCCCTGGTGCCGGGGGTTCTGAAAGCCTGGAGAGTCTACCACCATGATGGAGGCCATGGAGAGGTGGTGGGAGGAGAAGGATCTGGGGGGAAAGGAGAGGAGCTCCGAGAGGACATGGACTCTTAGAACCCCACTGGTCCAAGCCTCCCGCACCCCTGCATCACAGAGATGGAGGAACCGGAGCAGCATGCTGGGCGGGTCTGCAGATCCAGCAGATCTCACCACTTGCAGGCTGTGTGACCTTGGGAAAGTTACTTAACCTCTCTGAGCATGGGTTTCCCCCACTGTTAAATGGTGGTAGGGATGAGTAGGATGACCCCAGGGGCTGCAGTAAGAAGAGAAGGAGTTGAAGTATGGAAAGTGCCTCCCATGGACACCACAGGCCTTCAGGAAATGTGCTCTCTCTACCAGGCCCAGAGGAGAGAAATGACTTGCTTAAGGTTGCACCACAAATTGGCTATAAAGTTAAGACTAGAGTCTCCTTTTCTTGCTTAGTGACACGCTGCTATAGAAAAACAATTTTGTTCAGTGCCTGCCTCAGTTTACAAAGATCTCTCAAGCCATCACCTCCTTGGAGCCTCTTGACAAATCTATCAGGGGGACAGAGAAGGGATTATTCACATCAAAAAGCAGGAGTTAAGAGACTCTGGAGAAAGTCACATGTGGGCTCCAACCCTCGCTCAGCCACGGAGGGGCTGTGTGTCTTGGGAGAGTTGCCTGACCTCTCTGAAACTCAGCTGTGAAAGGGCTAATGACGGAGATGAACTTAGAAGGCCGTTGGGAGGGTTGGATGTGGTAAGACATCCACGGCTCTGAACGTGGCAAAGCGGTAAGTGTTTTCTGCTATTATTATCATTAGCATGACCAGCTATACACTTTGGAGGGCCCTTAGTTTGATCCTGAGCTCTTTGCTGTTACTTGCTGAGGTTTTCCATCTGTAAAATGGGGCCAATAAGATCAGCCACCACATAGACATGCATGAAGATTAAATCAGTTAATGTTCAGAAAGCCAGACGCCTGCGAGGTGCTCATAAACGTGAGCACAGTGGGTATCGTTCTCACCGATACACCCACTTTATGGAGGCAGGCTCCCAGAGCCAACCAGGAAGCAGCCGCCCTCCACTGGCAGCTCACCAATCAATACTTCTTCCCCTAAACACGCATGATCCCCCTGGTTTCTAGATAATGTGTCTGTGGTCTCAGAGGGTAATTACTCCAGCAGCAAGAGAGGGAGCCGATTCTGTGTCTGTGGAGAACCCCACTTGCACTGTTGCTACACGCCAGCCTCATCCCCTTAACAGGATGTCAGAAGCCTAATTACGCCTCCTGCTTTCACAGAGGAGGGAGGGAAGCCCTTGGCCCAGCTCTGGTTTGGCCTCACTGGAACTGCTTAAAGATTCCCCAGGGCTCAGCAGCACTCAGCACGGTAGAGGACAGAGGCTCCCGGCCGTACTACCTGCAGATACCTGCAGTATTTTAGGATCACGATTAGGAAGAGTTGTTTACAGACACTACTTCTTTTTTTACTTTATTGTTTAATTTTTTAGTGATTTCTTTTAATCCTTGCAGTGACCCTGAAGGAAAGAGCCATTTTTACAGATGCAGAAGGGGAGGTCAGAGAGGTGAACTGATTCGCCAAAGTCACACAGCCCACGGGTGGCCAAGGTGGAATTTAAACCCAGCACCATAAGACATGGCTCAACAACCCCCTCTCCGGCTCAACAAAACTCCACTCTGCTAATCTCCCCGGGCTTGGGCTCGTTCATACACTGCAAAGAGGCCGCCTCTGTAACCGGGAGAAGGTTGCCATTACCTGTTGATGAGCGAGACCACAGCGGCAAAGACCTCTTGGTACAGGCCCGAGGCCATGCCCTCCACACACTCCACTCCTGTCATCTTGAGCCCTACAGTGGGGAAGAGGGGGGGGGGTTGGCACCCCGTGGTCAGGACCTTGCCTGGGGCCGAGGACGTCGCTCCAATGCCATCACTACTGGCCTTAGCGCATCTTCCCCCAACGCGCACACACACGTCCCCCTACTGCTGAAATTACTTACGTTCTTAGGACCAAGTTCAAGGGTCTTACCAAGTCTTCCAGGGTCCTGTGTAACCTGGCCCTACCTCCCTAACCTCCATTGTGATCTCCTGCTCAACCCTCAGGGCTCAACCCAATGTCACCTCCTCAGGGAAGCCTGCCTTGACCATCACCACCAACCCATTAAGCCAATTCCCAGGTCTACCTTGCTTTTTTGAAAATTTTATTTATTTTTCAAACTGAAGTAATGATTGACATACCAAAAAACCTGTACATTTTTAATGTATACATCCTGATGAGTTTGAAGTATACACCCATGACACCATCACCATAAACACACCACAAACATAACCATCACCTCTAAAAGTTTCTTCCCTCCCTCTTTGTGTGTGCGTGTGTGTGTGTGTGTGTGCGCGTGTGTGTGTATGCGTGCACACGAGATAGGAACTTTTAACATAAGATTAACAAATTTTTAAGTATAGAATACGGTATTGTTAACTATAGGGACTTTGCTGTACAGTAGAGATATTCATCTACTGATCATTTTATTCATTTACCCTCTAGGATTTATTCATCTTCAATAAATAAAACTATGTGCCCTTTGATCAAAATGTCCCATTTCCCCCTCCCTCCACCACCCTGGTAACCACCATTCTACTCTCTGCCTCTATGAGTTTGACTTTTTGAGATTTCTGATGTGAGTAGTATATTATTCAATAGTAAAAAAAAAAAAAAGAAGGAAATCCTGCCATTTGCTACAACACGGAGGATGAATCTGGAGGACGTCATGCTAAGTGAAGTAAACCGGACACAGGAGGACAGATCTACCCTGATTTTACAGCACTGACCACAGCACATATGTACTTTGTGGTTATTTCGTTAACCTGCGTCTCCCCCACCCACCACCCAGGCAGGGAGCGCCCTGAGGATGAGGACTACCTCTGGGTTTGCTGGCTCCAAATCCCCAATTCCTGACACATAGCAGTTGCTCAGTAAATATCTGTTGTTCCCTCTTTCTAGAGGGAAATTTGGCAATTTTATAGTAGAAGCCATAACATGTTCATATACTTGGACTTAATAACTTCACTCTTAGGATTTTATTCTAATGAAATAATTCAGAGAAACAAAGATTTCTAAGTATGTATGGTCTCCCAATTGTTGCTTAAATTGGCAAAAAAAAATCACTTTTTTGAGACAACCTGAACATCCAACAATAGGAAATGGGTTAGATAATTCGTAGTCCATCCATACAAAGGAATACTTAAAGTCAGGTTTAGAAGAATACTGAATGAGATGGAAAAGTGCCTGCCTATAGTGTTAGGAGGAAAAAAAAAAGCTTAGAAAATTATTATAATGGCGGCCTCAATTTTGTACAAACACACACACTGGTCCCATTAAAACAGCCAGCCTTGATTAGGGGTCACTGAGCAAAGCGGGATAAGGAGTGGAGGGCTCAGATCACAAATATTGACCCTTAGGTTTTGGTTCCATCCACAGGACTGGAAACACAATTTCCAAATCTGCACGCACTAGTGCCTAGAGAAACAGTTCTGCTTGCACATTCCAGGCAGCCCACTGCAACCCCAAAGCATTTCCCGTCCCTGCTTTAACTCTGCCCCCAACCTGGGTCGTTGCTAGGCAACCCACAGCCTCCCAGCATCTCTCATAAGCTTGCCGGTCCCCTGCCTGCTTAACGTCTACCCTTGAGACCTCAGCCTGAGAGGGTGACTCAGCTTCACCAAGCAGCGTGTGCATGCGTCTGTGCTCGTGTGTGCGTGTGTGTGCATATGTGCATTGTGTGCATGTGATGGTGCACGCACATGCATGTGTGCGCATGCCTGTGCATGGTATGTGTGTGTGCCTGTGTCTGAGAGGAACTGTAACCATTAAGCAGACCCCAGCTTACACCAGGGCACAGACCTGGAAGGCAGTGGAGTCTCAGTGACATCAGCCATCAAGCTGAAGTCCCTGGCAGGTGGAGCAGCCACGGGAATCCGAGGGGCCTCTAAGAGATGGACCCCAAAACCACAGTTCCAAACACTGCTACCCACTAAGTCCAGACTCTGTGGTCTCTGGGAGAGCTACTCTTAGAGAGTTTTCAGTGAACCCTGGGGCTCCAAGGGGTCCCTCCGCCCTCACCTTCTGCAGCCAAAGCATCTGGCTGCAGAGGCTGCGGACTTGGCACTCAGCAGACCTCACTCTAGCAGGTGCAGTACAAAGCTCCTGTTTTTCCCCCGGGTCTTTTCAAGCACTCCCATTCCTCCTGCTGCTCAGGCCAAAGTCCTAGAAGGTGTCCTGGCCCCTCGCTTCCACCTAGGGCCCATGCCATCAGCTCTAACTGTAAACTAGACCTTGAACTGGTCCACCTCATTCCATCTGTTCCCACCTCCATCACCTCACCAAGGTGACTTGTACCCATTCCCACTCATTCCCTGATCTTCCTCCAGGCTGAGCTTCATGAAGAATAAAACAAATCATGCCATTCCCCTGCCTGTGTGCCTCCACGGCTTCCCTTGGTCTGAGCAGAAAACCCCTAGTTTACAGACTATTATGTGAGCTGACCCCACTGAGCTCTCCAACCTTATCTACTGTCCTCCCAGCTGGGCCAACCATCCTGGCCTTACTTCTGTTCCTCAAAGTGGAAGGTGAGTCTTCTGTCTACAGTGTAGGGGCTCAGCAGATACAATGTCCACTGGAAACGCGTTGGTCCCTTGGCACCAACCACAGCATCCCCTCTTTGCAGCACAGGGCCCCCTCCTGGGTTTCAGCAGCCTTTGACCCCTGGGCAGAGCTAACTATCTGACCATAAGCACGGTGCCAGAAGGAGCCAAGTCCATTTCCAGGGGAGTGGCTTCCCTTGCACCTAGAAGGTCTGCACACCGTAGACCCTCAGGAAATCCTCAATGGATAGGGAAAGGATGCTGGTGTGTCCCCAGGGGCTGGCCCGCAGGGACACAACCCACCCAGAGAGGCAGCAGTGAGGTACCTGAGCTGGCCTCCTCATCCTCCGGGCCCCGGCGGCTTGGCCCAGACGTCACTTGCTCAATGATCTGTCGCAGGTGGTGCTTGAAGGTGGCCGTGTTCAGCTCCTCATACTCACAGCCCAGGGCCTCTGCTGCGTGGTTGGCCGACTCGAAGTGCATGAACTGCTTCCGGCCCACTGTGCAGGGGACAGAGCAGAAGGAGGGTGGTGAGGTCCCGGGCGGGTGGTGGGCGGGCGACCAAGAACACCTCGGAGAATCTCGCCACCTCCCACCCTCAGCAAGAGCCTGAACAACTGCCCAGGCCTGAGCCCCCAGCTGATGGCCCTGGGCAGGAGATGCTTTCCCAAGAGACAAGTTTGTCCCATTTCCCTGCCATTTGCATTGCTCACTTTCCCAAAGCAATTAAAAATATCATGGGGAACACTCTAAACGTGGGACTGGGGAATGGTCAGTAAGAGTATGACTTACCCACCCACATACCCACTGACCTATCCAACCACCACCCCTGCCACCCACTAACCTAGCCACTCAACTACCCACCCAGCCACATATCCAACCATCTAACCACCCTCCTCTTTATTCCATACATATTTCTGGAGCTCTTACTATGGGACAGGCACTGTGTCAGCCTCTGGGAAATCGGTGATGAGCAAGACAGACAAAGTGTCTGCCCTCACGGAGCTTACAGTCTTTTGAGAGAGGGAGACAATAAACAAGTAAGCAAATAAATAAATATTTCAGGTGATGAAATTATAAAGTTGTTTTTTCCCTCTAAGGAGAAAATAAAACAGGGTGATGGGGTCAAGAGAAACCGAGGGAGTGGCTATGGATGCATGGTGGTCAGAGGCGGCTCTATACGAGGATGTGATAGGTGGACTGGGGGTATGAAAGGTGAGGAGCTGGCCACACACAGAGCCAGGGAAGCGCTTTAGAGGCAGAAGGAGGAGGTGGTGCAAAGGCCCTGAGGCAGAAATGAGCATGATGTGTTAGGGAAGTGCCAAGAAGGTCAGCGTGGCTGGGATGTAAGCGGGGAGGGGAGTAACCAGACGAGGTTGGAGAAGCAATGGGGAACCTCTCTGTGGACTATTATAATGCCACTTAATATCACAACAAAGACCGTACAACATGGTCAATTCTTATAATCAAAATGTTAAATGAAATGGGCTAGAAAATCACGCCACAGTATGACATCAATTGTGTAAATCACTCTAAACTACTATTAAAAAAAATAACAAAAAGGAAATATATCCCAATACGGAACAATCACAGGGTAGGGGAATTTTTTATTTTCCAAACTTTCTGCGGTGGTTCTGCACTAACTTTGTAATCCAAATTTTAAAAAATAATGACTTATTAAAGCAAACACTAGTTCCATCCTTAAGTAATTTTCTCCCAACTCCTATCTTCCCATAAATGTGTTTCCTTCTTTGAAATAAGAATCACAGCTGCCAACAGAGATTTCTCAATCCGTGAGAAAGAGATCATAAGGGCCCAATTCTTCAAACAGACATCTTAAAGAATCTGCCTGGTTTAAGAAAAATTAGGAAATTTGGAAAAAGACTTTATCTGGGGCCTTGACAATACCCAAGAAGAAGGAGCTCTGGCCACTGCTTATCAAGTCCTCCTACATGCCAGTTATTCAGCACTGATTATCTCAAGAACAGCGTTTTATTACCTCCATTTTAGAGATTGAATCTCAGCTTTATCAGAGAGGTTACATGGCTAGTAAAAAAGTCCTGCCACTTTATTTTTATTTTTTTAGTTAATTAATTTTTTTTTTTTTTTGGCTGCATTGGGTCTTCGTTGCTGCGCGCAGGCTTTCTCTAGTTGCGGTGAGCAGGGCCTACTCTTCGTTGCGGTGCTTGGACTTCTCATTGCAGTGGCTTCTCTTGTTGCGGAGCATGGGCTTTAGGTGCATGGGCTTCAGTAGCTGCAACATATGGGTTCAGTAGTTGCGGCACGCGGGCCCTAGAGCATGCAGGCTTCAGGAGTTGCGGCACGTGGGCCCTACAGTGCGTGGGCTTCAGTAATTGTAGCTCACGGGCTCTAGAGCGCATGCTCAGTAGCTGTGACGCATGGGCTTAGTTGCTCTGCAGCATGTGGGATCTTCCCGGACCAGGGATCGAACCCATGTCCCCTGCATTGGCAGGCGGATTCTTAACCACTGAGCCACCAGGAAAGTCCCCTGCCACTTTAAAAAATGGTGAAGAAGGTAACGATGGTGGTGATGACGTGGTGATGATGGTGGAGGTGATAGTGGAGATGATGAGATGATGATGATGACGGTGGTGATGGTGATGATAGCAGTTACCACTCACTGACCCCATTTTATTCAACATGTCATCTTTGTTCAGCTCATGGGTTTTGGAGTCAGAAAGCCTGTCTTGGAGTTCCAGGTGTGACACAGAAAAAAACTCAATACATGCAAGTTGTAATTACTTATTATTATTATTATTACTATTACTGAATCTTCACAAAAGTCCTTGAAAGCAGTATTATTCCCATTTTACAGATGAGAAAACTGATTCGGAAAACTCACCAGAAATCAGGCTAAGTGGAAGAACTATTTCCCCAAAATCAATCCTTCCAATGTCACCTTTAGGAAATTTGTCAAAGCCTTGTGTCCCTAGATAAGACTTTCTTTTAAATGGAATCACTAGTCTTTTTCATGTACATAAATACCTTGTGAAAGGAAATGTTATAGCACTAACTTAAACAAGAACCCATTTGTTGAAGGAGGTCCTTGAGAGAATATGACCACCAGGTGACCTGCGAGCTGGCCCTGGGCAATTAGAAACTCCTCACCCCCTCCCCTGCCCTTGGAATATACATCCAGCCCCTCCCCCACTCCCACGGTGGGAGCTGTTACAAGGACACAGCCTTGAGAGAGCGCGGTGTTACTGAGACCATCCAGAAGGTCTCTGTGACTGAGCCCAGTTCCGGCCTCTATAAACTTTAAGACTCTGGCGGGCGGGGGTGGAGACCTACCCTTCTTGCAGCATCCAAGACAAGCCCTGTATGTCAGTTCCCTTGCATATTACACCTGCCACCCACCAATCTGGAGTGGCTGCCTCTTTCTTCAGTCTCTCCCTGCTCTCCACCACAGTGGGGGCCAGTTTCTGAACCAACACTGTTATCACTTGTCACAAATAGAAAGTAGAAACAAATACAATATGCGTACAGAAATACCATTAGATTCTAATTAGATACAGTTACCTGGGAGTCTGAGGTCTGCTTTCTCTTTGTTGAAAAATGGAGATTAGCAAGTATTACAGAGAGGAGTTAAAGGCTACTAGCCCTGAATGAGATTTCCTTCTTCCTGTGATGGGGTTGAAAGTGAATTAAACAGGAGATGACTGTCTAGGTGGGCAACATCCTGCCCCTCTCCTGCCCCGTCACCTTCACTGCCACCCTCTGAAACAGTCTCCCACACTCTGCCCACAGTGACCTATAGCCTGGCTGAGCTGGGGAGAGCTCATGAAGGGGCTAGGCAATGGTTGTTTCTGAAAAGAGGAGCAGGAAGTGGACTGGGCAGGACTCTCGAGGTCCCGCCTGACTTAAGGGGCATATTTCCAAATGCGCTGAGCAGCAGCCCGCTGGTGAAACCCAGGAGGCACATGGGAGCTCTGCCGGGAAAATGTATTTCTGCTTCCAGCTCCCGAAGGCTGGCCAGGCACCAAATCCAACCCCATGGGCCCCTCCGTCTTCGTCCAGACCTGGGTGGAGGCCACGCCTTCTCAGTGGAGGCTGAGAGCCCTGGGGCAGCACCTGCGGTGAGGAGAAAGGGGACTGGGCAGGAACACAGGCACCAGAGCAGACAGGGTCTGCGTCCCGTTCCCGTCATTCCCAGCTGGCAGCCCTTGGACCAGTCTCACAGCCTTTTTGAGCCTCAGTTTCTTCATCTGCAAAACGGAGTCATAAAACCTCAAACACCTCTTCGCTGGGCTGCAAGGACTGGGCGAGATGGTGGCACGTGAGGTTCTCAGCAGAGCACCTGGCCCTGAGAAGGTGCTGAACAAATCTGAATTCCCTTCTCCACCTGCAAAACCAAAGAGGGCACCGTTCACCCCAACCCGGATTGCCCCGTCCTGGGGCTGCAGGGACTCCTCCAGCAGATGTGTCTGTTGCTTCACGGAAAGCGTGTGTAGAAGGGATAGCGAACTGGTGAACTCCGGATGCCGGTCACGCCCAGGGACTCTGAGCCCACTGAGGTCGTTTCTCCTCCAAGGAAAGGCGGACACACGCTGGGCTCAGCACTTCCCACCAACCTACCCAAAGCCGGGGACAGAGCTATCCTCGGAATGCCACCGAGGTCGGAGATGCCAGTACGCAGAGGGCTCCAGCCCCCGTGAAGCCACCACCAAACGAACGAGGACAGCCACCAAGCAGGGAGCGTGTGCCGTGTGCCAGGCACTGTGCCAGCACTTCCCCCGCCTCCTCGCTTTCCTCTTCTAAGCCCCTGAGATCATTCAGATATGGAACGGGGTAGGTAAGGTCTCATCTCCTGTCCAAGGTGGTTCCAGGAGGGAGGGGCAGTGGGGGAGCCCCACCCTCCCGTGCTGATGTCACACCGTGTGCAGCCGCCCGCTGTTCTGTGCCAGCAGACGTCTGTGTGATCACTGCTCTGGCCTAAGAGAGCTGGCACCAGGAAGCGTTCAATAAACATTAACATGGTGAGTGATGAAATGAAACAAGAAGTGAACGACGAAATTAACATTTCTCACTGATGGCCAGCCCTGCCCAAAGTGGCAGATCTCCAAGATTTGGGAGAGAGAAACACTGTGTTTCCCTCTCCCCCACAAACCAGCCCATCTGAACCTTAGAGCTGCCTTCTCTAACAGGAAAGGTCAAATAGAAGATAAAACAAAAGGGAGAGAGGCAGAGAGACACAGAGAGACACAGAGAGACACAGAGAGGGAGAGGCAACAAGCCAGAGATGGAAACAGAGAGACAGGACCAAAAAAACCTTGGAGGGGAGGGTCTGTGGATTTTTCCCAGCCTCGTAGCCCACCCCATAGGGGATCACACACTCTATCAGGATGCTTTCTTGCCATACAGCAGGAGGCGAGGAGGCTGTGCCCAGAATGATCCCAACGCCAAGTGCAGAGATCATTTCAGGCAGGTGCGTTTGGCTGCAGCCATGCTGCTGGTCACTGGTGGGAAACAGGACCCCGTAGCAGGCGGGCCCAGGGTTCGGCTCTGCGATGGGCTTTCATGCACACCATCTAGGAATCCTCTGCCTCCTCTTCTGCAAACACCACACAAGGACATGTGATGGTGACCCACAGGAAATGCTCCCTGGTGCCCCACCCGTCACCTATCCTCTGTCTCACCCATCCAAGAAAAAAGAATCAGAACGCAAACGCCCAACAGTATTACAAAGGTGACCTTAACATCACAGCATCAGACAGCAGCACCTACAGTACCCCTTCCCAGGGCCAGGCACTGGGCTTGAGCACTGGACACCGCTGCCTCATTTAACCCTCCCTGCAGCCCTACGAGGTCAATGCTAATATCGCCCCTTGACTTATGAGAACACTGAGCCGCAGAGAGGGTGATCTTCCAAGGTCATGCAGCTGGTAAGTGGCAGAGGCAGGATTTGAACTCAAGCCTTCTCACTCCAGCTCTCAATATGCTAACCATGGGCCCATGCAGAGGAGCTTTCTCTCATAAGGGGGTATTGTTCTGAAACCAGAGTCTAAGGTGAAATATCAAGTACCCTTAAAATTACCCTTGAGGATCTCTTAAATCGTACAGTACTGTAGCATATTTCCCTAAGTCCAACACTGCCAGCTTCCCCTCCAGTGGAACACCAAAGGAAATGGGTGGCTTGCCTTTAGGGCCCATGACATATGAAAAAATATGTATCTGTAACCACTGGCCTCACATTTGCCTTTGCGTGGCTGGATTTACATAAATACAATGCATGTCTGATAAGACCGCCCACCCTTGAAACAGTTCTATATTAAAGAACTACTTGCAAATACCAGTTCTATTATTATGCTCAGTAGCAAATGGCCCATGCACCTCGCCATGGCCTGGAGGATGCACACCTGGACACGTCTATACGGAGCGGGAGGACGCTTGTATGACCCTGGCTGATCTCCCAACTGCCTTGCGAGGTCTGCAGGCTGAATACTGTTAGGCCTGATTTATAGTAGAGGCCACCAAGACCCAGAAAGGGACACCGCCCTGCCTTGGGTCACACAGCTGGTAAACGGCTGAGCTAGAACTTGAGTCTAGGTCCCCGGACCCCCAGGTCATGGCATGGGGTTAAGGGCGGCTCTGGTACTCCCAATATCCCACGTTAGACCCAGCTTGAGCACACACGTGGGCTGTAGGTCAGGTCAAAAGGAAACAGGGGCAGACTTCACAAGGCAACAGGGTGGGCGGACCAGAGCAGGGCTGTTGCTTCTCCACAGTACCCCCTGGCACTCACTGTGCGCCCTACAGCTGAGGGCCTTCTCTCGTACTGGCATTTGCTGCAGAACAGGGCATGGGAGGATGTGGCACGGATTAACATTCCCGGCCTTCAAGCAGCGACGAAGGTAAGGCCCTCCGAGTGTGGTAACTCGGGTGCGTGCTCTATGCTGCCCCCCAGAGGTCCCTAGTGGGATGGAGCCCCAGTTGCCCACAGCGGCAGCCGGTTTTGGTGACACTCTTTTTGGCTGCCTTCCTTCCCTACTTCTCTTCCTCACACCCCTCCCAGGACTTCCTGGGATCACCTCCCACATGAAAGTCTACCCCTTGAACCCTTGTCTCAGCAGCTGCACCCATTTAAAGTGCCAAGGCTCAGAGAGGGCCTCAGAAGGTTCTCTGAAAGGGAGCCAAGTTCTTGGCACGCTGCTCTGTTGTGTGTGCGCCTTTGTCTATCATTCAGAAGCCATCTGCACATCTGAGGTGAGGCCTGGCCCCAGCCAATGTGCTACCAAGGGCAGGGCTGAGTCAGAAACTCCCCGGGTGCCCAAAGGGATATGGAGCGGGGCACAGAAGCCACACGGCTGGGGCTCAGAGTTTCCCAAAGGGGCTCCTCATAGCAGTTGTTCCATGGAACATTCATCAGCGTCACGGGGGGAAAATGAATTCTGCATTATACCAACGTGGGCATCGCTTTGGTGAAACAAGTTTCTTAACTTTGGGCCATCTCAGAGCCTTTAAAGTATTATCATATAAAGCTCCAAGAAGGGGATGTTCTGTTCAGACTTATTTGGCCTTGGAATGCTTTTATAGAGTATCTTGATCTAATGTCCCAGGAGACACCGGTTTAGGAAATACTGGCTTAGCTCAGAGAGCCCTCGATTAACCAGGTGACTGCGGGCAAACTGCTTTACCTGAGTCACTTGCCCAAGATCACTCTGCCGGTAAGAGGCAGGCAGGGATTTGAATAGAAGAATGAATAAAGGAGGAACGAGAAAAAGAAAAAAGAAAAAAGGAAGGAGTAAGGGAAAGTTATGGAACTGTAGTTTCTGAGCTGCTCAGATCCACCTGCAAAGGTAGGTTTTTCCCTTTATGCTCAATACAAAAAAAAAACCGAGAAAGAGAGAAAGAGGAAAAAATAACATGACCGTTCTCCCCTCATGCACCGTGAGTTCAATTGCTATCAATTACTGTGACCTCCTGCATTTATTAATAACCAAGTTATTTCTCCTTCCGACAGTAGCCATGCTGCTGCTGAACTACTGAACGTGATGTGACTTATTTATAACGCCGGCACTCCCGGTTCACATTTCCTCACACAGAGGTTTACAGTTCGGAGGCCTATGAAGGAGGAGGCCACCTGCAGGGAACAGACAAGCCTAAAAGGCTGTGGGTGCTACGAGAAAAGGCAGCGCTCCAGAAACAGACTGCGCAGGTTCAAATCCCACCTCTGCTGCCAAAAGCCACGTGATGTTGGCGAAAACTGTCACCTCTTTGAGCCTCAGTTTCCTCCCCTGTAAAATGGGACTCTACGCCATGGAGTCCTCGTGAAGCGTCAGCATGGTTCCAGGTGCAGATCGCTTAGCACAGGATCTGCTGGATAAATGTCTAGGATTATGATCACACTCTGAGAATTCTGCCCAGGGACGTCAGGTCAAGTTCAATTGCTGGGATCCTGGACAATGGGACTGTCTTAAAGGCCAAAACTTTGAGTCTCTTCCTGCATCTTAGGGCTCCCACCTGTTCCTGCTGCCCCCGGGTGCCACGCAGCCCTGCAAACCTGGACAGACCCTAGAGAAAGTCACCTGTCCATCTGCAGTCAGCGCACCCCGTAAGGCCTGGCCAACAAGCCGTCAATAAATCGCTGCTGAGTCCCTCATAATCCAACATAAATCCCTGCTCACGCCCTATCAACTGGAAAGACAACACTTGGACCACCCCTGATGCTCTAGCGTTCTGGACAAAGAGGGCTTGCTGGACAAATCAGCTGGGGCAGCATCCAATTAAACCAACCAAAATGGGCTGCTTCCCTGCAGGACTGCTCTAACCTTGAGTATGCCAATGTGCATCGGGAGTTGACAGGAGAAGGGGAGCATGGGTAGGGGTCTCCTGGACTAATTTGATCAAGAGGCTTAAGGAGAAAGGCGTGGCATCTTTGGGATGGTGGGCAGTTGTGGAAAGAACCAGAGGCTGGGCATCCAAAGGCAGTTTCCGCCTGGTTGCAAGATCTCAAACAGGAAATCTCACCTCTCTGAGCCTCAGTTTCCACATCTGTACAATGGGATGGTTCCTCTCCCAATGGGTCATTATAAGGATGAAACAAGACACTGGGTGTGAAACTGCCTGGGAGTGTCCCCAGAGCAGGTAATCCGACCTGAGAAGCAGAGTCACCAGGGAGACCTCAGTCGAAGGCGTCACTCATCACCTGGGGGAACTGCAGGAGCAAAGGCTCAGGGGTGGGACCAACAGCCGGTGAGTGACCTGTGTGAGGTCACACAGCTAGTGAGGCAGAAGCCAGGATTAAACCCGGCTCTGGCTGGCCCCCAGTCCAACATTCTTTCCATATTCAAGGGTCGCTCACCAAGGTAGACTGAGCAGGGGTCCCTCAACTTATCACACTGTCTCCTTTGAAGCTGGGGCCCAAGGGAAGCCCAGGAACAATAGCTGGTGTTTCCCGAGTACTCACCACATGCCTGGCCCTGTGCTAAGCACTTAATCTCATCAGTGTAAGAACCATATGAAAAGGTATGATTACTAATTCCCCATTTATTGATGACACTGTGGACCATCCAGCAGAACATGGCATGAAGAATAGGGAGAAAGGCTTCAAAGACAGAACTCCTCGGTCCCAAATTGAGCTCCTCCCCTTCCTGAGTCCAGGACCTTAGATAATTGCCTTTATCTCTCTGAGCCTCCACTGACTCACCCATAAGATGGGTATAACCCACCATATAGAGTAAACAAGGATTAAATGGAATAACCATGCACAGCACTTAAATCAAGCCTGGCAGAGAGCAGATTCTCAGTAAACAGTAACAGCTACTAATCCCATCATTAGCATCATCATCATTGCTGTCAGCAGTATTGTTATGCTCTGTCACTGAAGGGTGAGACATGCATGTACGGTGAGGTCCTCACTGAGTCACAGCCTCCTGGAGTCTCTGATGAGCAAGGCTAAACGAGACGCCAGAGAGTGTCCATCATCCCCACTGGGCAAGTCCTTTCCCCTCTCTGAACCTCAGTTTCCTCATCTGTAAAATGGGGTAATGGTGCCTACTCCAGGGGATCATTGAGATGGCCAAAGCTCTTAGAATAGTACCTGCACCTTGTAAGCACTGGATAAACGTCAGCTGCTGTTATTACTTACGGGAAACAGAGGCCAGAAAGAGGGGAGGGGCTTTTGCAGGGCCATCCAGCAAGAGTGGCTAAGCCAACCTGAAGTCGGGTCTCTCGGGGGTTCCATCCTCCTCCCCCTGCCCTCCTGAAGCCCGGGGCTGCCGGCAGGGAAGCCTTCTAGCATCAGCCACTTCAGGGGTTTGTGGCTTTTATAATATAACTGTTTACATCCCACAGCCGCCATTCCAGCTTAACAAATGAATTCAATATGCTTAGAAAATGCAGAATCAATCCTTGCCTGTGGCCCAGAATAGGCCCGGCTGCGGCAGCTGTCGGGCAGGGAGCCAAGCCACCAGCTGGGGGCCTGTGGGCGCGGGAAGGCAGGCAGAGGACAGGGCCCAGGCAGGGACCAGCCTCGGGGGTGCGGGGCCTGCTCCAGGGCCACGTGGTAATCCTCTCTCGATCCCGCAGCACCGGTGCCGGGGTCTGAGGTTGGCGCCTCGCAGACGGGGACACGGAGGCCCCAGGCCTTGCTCGGGCCACCACACCTCTGCTCACCGAGGCTCTGCTGTCTGGAGCATCCTCCCTGATTTCCGCTCTGTTTGGGAGATTCGGTTCAAGGGTCCCAGGCCCTAGGACCCCTTGGGCGGGACTGACCCCTCTGAACTTTGGGTGTCTCCTGCCTAGAATTTTCTCCTGGCGTCTCCAACGTGCCTGTCTAGGTCTCCCTCCCTTGATCAGACGGAAGTTTTGTCTTGGAATGTAAGAACGGCGTTGCCGAGGGCCTACCATCCAATAGGCATAGAGGAGAAGAAGAAAAGGAAGAGAGAAGGAGGGAGAGGAGAGAGAGGAAGGAGAGCAGTAAGGGGGGAGCAGAGGGGGAAGAGGGCGAGTGGGGGAGGAGGAGGAGGATGAAGAAAAGGAGGCCGCGGGGGTGCGGGGGTGGGGAGGGGAGGATGGAGCAGCAAGAACGCAGCCACGGCCCAGGTGTTCAGAGATCCAGACTCCAGTCTCACATCCCCCCCAGGCTTGTGAGGCTGCAGTGAGCCGACCCTTGTGAATACAGGCAGGGGAATCGAGCCATGTCCATGGAAATGTTCAACCTCAAACACGCCCCCTGGTCCAGCAGGCCCAGGCCCAGGCCACCATGGCTCCAGAACGCTCACCCCTGCACCGCCTCCACATACACGGATGTATGCCCACGTGGCGCTGTTTAGAACCCCCCAAAGCAGGAGACTGCCCAAACGCTCATCAGCTGGAGAAGTGCGACATCGACTGAGGCCCCCTCGCCGGGGAAGCCCTGCAGTTAAGGGAGAGAACAAGGGGCGCTGCTGTGAGCCACGGGCAGAGAGGCCCACGCCGCGCCGGCACGGGGAGCAGCAGAGCACGTGGAAGTGGAGCCGGTGTGAACTTGTTTATATTGTAACAGCGCCAGCCAGCCACCCCCGTAGTTGTCACGTGCACAGGTGTAGCTCGTGCTCAGTCTAAAAGGCCTGAGGGTGAGGCCTACACTGGGGACACAGTGACACAGCCACGGCCACTCTCTACTTTTGAGAGGGACTGCAGCCACGTCTGCAGCCACAACTGGGGGAAGGGGTCAGGGACTCGATGTGTTACTGTTCCAGCTACTTATGAATCTATGATGATTTCAAATGAAAAAGTTTAAGAGAAAAAAAAAAAAAAGCCAGCCTGTTAGGGCAGTGGAACTAGCCTGGATCACACGGTCATGGTGGACACACGACATGACATGACACACTTGTCAAATCCCAGAGAATGTACAACACCAAGGGCGAACCCCAAGGTAAACTGGGGACTTCGGTTAATAACGGTGTATCAGTACTGGCTCATCAGTTGTAATAAATGTCACCTTTGCACCTTAACAACGGTCACCTTTGAGGTCAGGAGGATCAAGGGAGTGGGGGGGACCTGCTTTCGACATTCTGTGTTCGTCTGTATTGTTTCCATTTTTCATAGGAAGACAACTTTACAGTATCATTTGTGCAGTTATTTTAGAACAATAAAAAGAGTAAAGTGCGTGAATACATGGTGATTGCTTTGCGTTGACGGCATCACTGTTGCTACTCCCCGGGGCCTTCTGTGCTCAGGGTCTTATCCGGGCTTGGGGAGCATCAGGCCACCTCCTCCTATCCTTGGACGGACTCCCCTGGCTGCTAGATGTCGGGGGTGGGGGGAGGTTCCCAGCAGAAGGTAGGGGGCTGGGTTCCCGTCATCATGACAATCGTCTCTTCTTCCTGCGGGCCCCTCCGGGCTCCCCGAGTTACGGCCCCATCCATTCAGGGACTGATGTCTCTATTAGAACAGGCGCAGAGTGGTGGCCGACGGGCAGCCTCCCTCCATCACTCCATTACAGGCCCCCCCCGGGTTATACATGGGCCCGACTGCATCATATATTAGGCAATGGGGTCAGCAACAAGTAGACTGGCAAATTTAGTAAAAGACAAATAAATTAAACCTCCCATCAGCCTTCAGAGCCAAAGGAAAGCAAAGCAACTCGGCCATCAAGGCAGATACCGCATCCTTGTTATTTTGGATTCTGAACAGTACTGTCATTTTTATGGAGTAATGAGGGACAGCGGGCAGAGTGACAAAGAGTCTCAGACTTTCCAGGGAGGGTGTACGTCTCTTACAGCTACGGGACCACAGGGATTGGAGAGGATTAAAGACGAGCCCGAGTCATCTTTGTAGACTCAAAGCTTTGCCGGGGAAATGCCTGGATGGTGGGCAGGTTTTCCATTAACAATAATAATAGCAATAACAACAAGGGTGGCCGAGCTTTACACATTCAAACTGAATAATTTAAGCCTCCCAAGGACTGTTATCCCCAATCTACAGATGAGGACACTGCGCCTCAGAGGTGAAGAGAGTCACAGATCACACAGGAGAGCTGGGGTGAAACACAGGGCTGCCTGGCCCCAGAGCCCATGCTGTTAGCCTCGATTCCGAGCTCTCCTGCCTCGGTTCTGCTTAGCGGATGCCCTTCCAGATGAAGGAACGGAGATTGGAGACTGGGGACGGAGCTGAGAAGCTGCTCTTAGAGGTGAGGTGGAGGTCCGAGCACCCAAAATGCACCCAAGGACTGGGCCAGATGAGCGGCCTCACAGAGGAGAAGGACACTAGCTTTGGAGGCAAACAGGCACTGATTCTAACCTTGGCTCCACCACGTGGTGCCGTTTGGCCTCGGCAAAGTTACATAACCTCTCTGAGCCTCAGCAGCCTGAACTGCCAAGTGGGAATTCCCTCCCTACCTGTCACGGTTGCCGTGGGAATTAGAGGAGAGAACACAGGTAAGTGACTCCCAGCCTTGGGCTGACATGCAGGACAGCAAGACCCCAGAAGGATTTTGTTCAGGGAACATTCCTGAGAAGAGGGTCCTGACTGGTTTTAATCTCACGCAGCCAAGAGGTCCCGAGACAAGAGAATTGTTTCTTGCTGCAAAAAGGGCTCCGAGTTCCTCCTTGATTTACTCTTCTGTGGGAAAAGGGTCTTTAGGGGAATCAGAGGACACTGGGGGGCACTGGTAATAAAAGTAGGGAGCAGAAATCCCAGGAGCATCCTCCTGCCATCCCAGCAGGGAGCCGGCAAGTATCTCCAAGCTTTGCGACGCCCTAATTCACAACAGCAGCTCTGACAAGTGCCTGGCACTGAGCTTAGCCCTTGACATACATTTCACTTCATCTGCTTAGCAGACCTGTGAAGTCACTACTGTTTTCAATCCCATTGTATAGGTCGGAAAACTGAGTCTCAGAAAGCTTAAGTTCCTTGCTCAAGACCAACATATGGCCACACCAGTATCTCTCACCCGACATGTTCTCGAACCTCGTCACTCCCCCATCCAGGATTGGAGTCTAGACTGCCTGGCCCTTGAAGCTGTGACACAGAGCATGGCAGCAGTGACACTGCATGATAGCTGAGGCCAGCTCAGAAGAGGTGATGCAGCTTCCATGCTGCTCTCTGGAAGCTTCCTTGGAGCCCCGAAGCCACCAGGCCACAAGGAAGCCCGATCAGGCCCACGCTGGGACCCGAGATCTGAGACTCGGAGAGACGGAGGTGCCCAGCTAGTCCCGGCGACTCCAGCCCCACTGTTTCTGGGTCAGCCACCCTCTGACCGCAGCCCAGCCGAGTCCTTCCAAACTGCAGACTCCCAGGAGCTTGGGGAGATAATAAAATGATCATTGTTCAAGCCACGGAACAACATGGGGCTGCCAGGTCATGGCAGCAAGGTCACATGACCAGTCACAAAGCTAGCAAGTGCTGGAATCCTCACTTCCACTTGAGCACAAGACCGTGTCACTCCTGACTGCTCTGACCACTACCCCACACTCTCCCTGGCCCTCAGAACCTTCCTCGAAGCTGTGGGAAGAGCACTGGACTGAGAGTCCGGAACTGGACCCTGGTTCTGAAGCTGCTGTTCACTAGCACAGAGGTTTCACCATGTGCCCTTCAGCAATGAGCTGCATTCCCTGGAGGCTTGAGTTCTCCACCCCGACCCGGCCCATGTCAGGGCAGGCTTTGATGCCAACAGAGCCAACAGATAACAAAAAGCACTTTGCAAAGAAAAGAGAGTCAGGGCTTGCTGAACCCCGCCCATGTGCCAGGTGGGTGGGATGCAGCCATTACCTGACTAACGATGTAGAAGGTAGACAGGGTTTTACCATTTTACAGGCACAGAAGCTGCGGTCCAGAGAGGTGAAATCTCTTGCACAGGTTAAATCACACAGCCAGGAGGTGGAGGAGCCTGAACTCAAGGCCGGCTCTGCCCACTGCAGGGCCCAGAGTGTCCCTCCTCCCCCGCCCTCTCCTTGTCAAGTGAGCTCCAGAGAACAACTGTTTGCTGCCATTCAAAACCCATGGGTGCCAGCTGATTGTTCCATGGGCCACATTCTGCCAAAGGAAAGAAACACGAGGCTGGATAAATGGTTCCCTGATGGCTCCTGAGGGACGGTCCAGGCCATGAGTCTTGGTTCACAGCAAACCATCCCGCGTCAAATCACCCAGGGTTTTCTGCCTGCCATACCGAGGCAGGCCCCAGGGCCCCCTCCCACAGCCTTCCCAAGGGACCCAGCAGGGACAGTGCGCTTGAGAAACAGAAAGGAGGTGGAGACAGTGCAGACAGAAGAAAGAACGCGGCCTCTTTATGACCGGCCGCAGGAACAGCACCCTGCAGGAACTCAGCGCCCTGCTGGACTCAGGGGTCAGTGGGGGCCTAATGCCACTCCCCCAAGAGAGGAGACTCAGGGGCCCCCAGGAGTGTGCTGGGGCCGTGATTGATTACAATGATTTAATCAATCATGCCTGTGTAATGAAACCTCCAAAAACCCCGAACGATGGGGCTCAGAGAGCTGCCGGGTCACTGAACACACTGAGGTGCCGGGAGGGTCGCACAGTGAAGGCAGGGAAGCCCCTTGCTCTATAACTTGCCCTGCGCATCTCTTCCGTTTGGCTGTTCCTGAGTTGTGTGCCTTACGATAAACAGGTACTGGTAAGTAAAAGCCCTCCTAAGTTCTGTCAGTCATTCTAGCAAATTATCAAACCAAGGAGGGGTCTGTGGGAGCCCAACTTTATAGCTGGTCCATCAGAAGTACAGGTGACCCAAACTTATGAACAATGTCTGAAGTGGTACAGTCTTGTGGGACCGAGCCCGTAACCTGCACTAACTCCAAGTAGTATCAGGAGTGGACTAAATTGTAGGACACCCAGTTGGTGTCCGGAGAATCAGAGGACCGGTTGGTGTAAGGAAAACCCCACACATTTGGTGCCAGAAGTGTAAAAACAGGGCACCCCAGTGAAAAAGTGACATCACCAGCCCTTGGAGCCTGTGAGGCCAGAAGCAGCGGCACACAGGGCCAGGGAGGCGAGAGGTGTCATCTCAGAGGTTAGGCTCAGTGCCTGGGCAGACCTGGGTCCAAATCCCACCTCTGGCTTTAGCTGTGTGCCCTTGGGGATGAGGATGAACCTCTCTGGCAGGCCTCAGTCTCCTCATCTGTAAAATGGGCATCTAATAGTTCTCGCTCCTCCTGGGCTAGTCTAAGGCTGTGCAGTGACATCACGTCTGTAAGCACTCAGCACAGGGCCCAGGAAAACAGGTCAATTCTCCAGCAAGGAATGACCCTAACAGCCCTCTGCAAAGTCTAGGGCAGGGGAGTGATCTTTGCAGGGAGACCGGCCGTGGTTCCAAACTGCACTCTGGAACATACTAGCTGTGTGACGTCAGGTAAACCGCATTCCTCCTCTTATAAAGCCGTGAGCCAAGTCCTGTGCTCACACGTTTGGCACTGACTCATTTAATACTCATGACAAGCCTACAAAGTGGGTGCCATCATTAGCCCCATTTTAGAGAGGAGGAAACTGAGGATCAGAGAAGCCAAGCCAGGAGGCTGACTCTTGCCCATGGCGCTATCCTTCCTCACCAGGTTATTGTATGAATCCAATCAGATCAAAAGGCACAAGAGAGGTACAAGTGCTTTTGAAACCATCAAACGCGAAACCAATATTAGTGGTGGTTGTCGTTACTGCTGAAACAGTTCAAAAATCCTAAGTCCAGTTATAAGGGCTGAAATCTCCCCACAGGGACTGATATTGGTTTTTAAAAATAGGATCAGGACTTTCAAAATAAGTTAAGGAAGCTGGGTGCGCTGGGAGGAGAGCATCGTTTTAATGAAAAAAAAAAAAAAACCCTGATTAACGGAAATGATTCTTAATATATTTCGAAATGATCTGTTATGACACAAAGCAAAGACGTTTATATATGACTTTGAAATTCTTAATAGCTGATTTTAGAGCAACCTATTATGAAATCTTCCAAAGCAGAATATATAGTAAGTAAATCATCAAGCAGGCCTCTCAGGCAGACTGACAGCAGCTCCTCTTAAAATAATTTATCAGGTGGTGTGGGGGGAGGCTGGGAGGAATTATTGCCATAATCGTGTACTAATAAAATATTTATAAATGTGCCTTTCTCTTTTATCGTTACAGGCAGCTACAGGTATGAGTCCCGAGCCCCCATCAGAGGGGGTGCCCCAGGAGCCTCAGGAGAAGAAAGTCAGGCATCTAACCTCTCTGGTGACAGGTCAATAGACTGGGGGCTCCCTTAGCCTCTGTTTTGTCGCATCCGAGGCAGAGAGGGTTCAAGCGTGACAATGGAAATCGGAAGGTAGGTCCCAACCGCCCTGTCCTCTCCCTAGGCTTTGCTGAGTGCCGGGAGGGAACAAGACTATTCGAGTTGAGCAAAGCAGAGAGGCATGTGGCTGTGACACCCTGGGAGAGTCACCTAACCCAGGCTCAACAGCACAATCTACCGAGGGACCGCCTGGGGCTAGAAGCATGGATGAGCTGTCCACCACCCCTCGCCCGGGCCATTCCATACACACCACCCCACACGCGTCCCTGGCCTGTCACTACAGGTACCTGTCTGCGCCTCTCTGCTTCCCTGGCTGCCACACATGCCAGCTCATGCATGGGGCAGGCGGGAAGGGCAGGGGGGATGCTCCCCAGGGGCAACCTTCAACCAGGGAGAAGCAGGAGGCGGTAGATCAATATCCCGGCTCCCTCGTCCCTCGGGTAATACATGATGAGGAGGCATGTTCTTCAGAGTCTCCTAGAGGTCCCCAGAGATACTGGCCCCCCACTTCCCAGAGCTAACCCACTCCTTAAGGCTCCAGCATCACCTGCCTTTCTTCCCTCACTTCCCTACTGGTTCCTCATGATACCCCCTCCCCCAAAGCCTACATGCAATTTTTGTCTCAGGGTCTGCCTCCGGGGAAAGCAGCTTAATTCAGCTTTCTCTTCTTTATTCCATTTAATCCTCACACCAACCCCAGTCTTGGCCCAGTGAAAGAGGAGGCCTCTCTGAAGCTCAGAGAAGTTTGGTTTTGAACTCAAATCTGCCTCCCTCAAGTGCCCATAGCCTGGAGTTTTTCTGGGAGGCTGCGTTGGGTCTTCGTCGCTGCGTGGGCTTTTCTCCAGTTGTGGGGAGCAGGGGCTACTCTTCGTTGCGGTGCGCAGGCTTCTCACTGTGGTGGCTTCTCTTGTTGCGGAGCACGGGCTCTAGAGCACGGGCTCAGTAGTGGTGGTACACGGGCTTAGTTGCTCCGTGGCATGTGGAATCTTCCCGGACCAGGGCTCGAATCTGTGCCCCCTGCATTGGCAGGCAGATTCTTAATCACTGCACCACCAGGGAAGCCCCAGCCTGGAGTTTACTGCACCTAGACCTTCTGAGCCTCAGTTTTCTATTCGGTAAAATACGTTTGCTTCCTTCCACACATCCCCAATCTATAGATGCCTGTGCCCCAACTCTAAGCCTTCAACAGCTTTTCTGATCTGAACTGTGCAATGACATCCCCAATCCCAGTCCATTTACAAAGCTGGCTGATTTCCAAATGGTCAGGGCGTTGAGCATGGCCCACGGCTGATTTTTGGAAAAGGCAAGTGGCATTTGATTTTTCCATGTTTGCCCAGTTAAGCATGTCTGCCCTTGGCTTGGACCAACTGTGGACTCCCTACCTTACCTATTTCTGACTCAGCATAACTTCTAGAAATGTCCAAAATCAAATCAGTGGACCAATGCAGCTCAAGTGTATGAAAATCAAAAGAACAGGCCACAAGGCCCACGGGTATGGGAATGGCAGGAATAACATGCCAGCATATTCCAAAGAAGTCTGCTGCCCCACAGAGGAATGGCCCAGAATGTCAGCCAGAGTCAACACATAGCTCCAGAGGACAGACCTCCATGAACACGTGTGTCCGTTCAAAAAGTAAATTCCAACTCTATGTTCTGGGCCCAAAGGAAGCCACTCTCTACAGGAAACAGCTAGACAAGGACACAATCACAGTATAAGGTACCATAAAAGCCCCATGAAGGCAGGAGCCACACTGCTCTCGATATTGACCGTCTCCCCGGGACCTTTCGCAGTGCCAAAAGCAATGGCACAAGAGTCTGGTTAGGGAAGCGAGGAGCCTTGAATGCCAATCCAAGGCATTTTACTTGATGTAGCAGACAGGAGCGCGCCTCGGGAGGAGTCTAAGCAGGGAATGGCACACCAGGTCTACGTTTTAGAAAGGAGCCCAGTGGTCACAGTGAGGGTGGAGCCAAGCCATCGGCAGTGACGCTACCGCAAGAGTCCAAGCAAAAAAAGGATTAGCAAATACTTAGTCTAAGGTGACAGTAGTAAGAATAGGGAAGTCAGGACAGAAATGCCGTCACAGAAAGTATCTACGGGGCAAGGTCAACAACTGGATAGGGACGGGGGAGGGAGAGGGACGATGAGAACCACTCGGGGAGACCAACTTGAAGCAGGGACAATAAGCAAACAGACAGTTAAGGACGGCGAGCAGGTTTGGGAGGAGAAGGAGAGCTGGGTCAGCTCCAGCGCATATGGCGTGAGCATCGCCAAGATGTCCAGACAGAAAACATCACCTTTAGTGCGTGGACCCAGCCTTCTCTCACCCGTTTCAGGGTGTCTCTTCTCAGCACAGTAACCACAAGCTAGCTACATGTGGCTATTTAAATGGACGTTACTTAGAATTTAATGCAATGAAAAAGTCAACGCCTCGGTTGCACCAGCTGCATGTCAAAAGCTCGACAGCCACGTACAGCTAGCGGCCATCCTGCTGGACAGAGACCTCCCCCTATCATCACAGAAAGCTCCACTGGACAGCGCTGGGTGACGCGGTTTGCTTGAAACATCCAGCCCGCTTCCTTCTCGGCACGCCTGGCTCGGCAGCCCCCCCGAGAGCAGTCCCAGAGATGTGGAAGATGACAGGCTGACCCTGTCCCACCTCACGGAAAGAAGGGCCTTGTCAGGCACCTGCTGGCGGAGACAGCCGGCAGCTCAGGTGAGCCCGGCGGCAGGCACGTACCTTTGCAGGCCCCCGCCGCACCCAGGTGGTAGATGGCTGCCAACACCCGCCAAATGGCCCTCTGCTCGCTCTCCAAAACGCCCAGCGTCTCCATGGCGCCCTGGAGCTGGGCGAAGGCAGCTGCCGCCCTCTGCTTGTCTTCAGGCTGAGAGCAAGGGGAGAGAGGAAGACAAACAGGCCATCACGGTGGAGGAAATGCAAACTTGCAAGTGGAAGCAGGGCTCGGTCTGGGGGGAATGGGTGGTCATTTTATGACCATGGTCAATTACCCACGATTAAGCTGGGGAGTACTGACACACAGAACTCAGGCTGCTGGGAAAGTTATAAAAATCATGTCTATCTGACTTTGGAAGGCGACACGAGTTTTATTCATTCGTGTGTTCATTCAATAGATTTATTGAGGCTCTGCACTGTGCTGGGCTCTGGAGAGACAGAGATGAGCGAAATCCAGAACTTGACTTTGAGGACCTCTCAAGCTAGAAGTGGAAAGAGACGTAAAAACAACTAAGTGCGAAACTGGCTAAGTGGGGGACTGTGGGATCTCAGAGGAGGGCCTGGCCGATCAATCCCACTCGAGAGAGTCAAAGAGAATGTCGCAGGAGATGAGACAAGATTGTGATTGAAGTCTGAAAGACAAATAGGCAGAGCTGACCAACTGGATGGAATAGAGGCCTGACGGGCAGAGGGAACAATGGGAACAAAGGACATCTTTGGAGACAACAGGTGCTCAACTGAACGTGGACAGAGAAGCAGGTATTTTTGGAGGTGGGGCAGACAGAGGGGGGGAGGAAATAAGCACGAGAAGCTGGCCGGTGCCATGGAGAAGGCCTCAAACACAATATTCAAGGGAACAGGCTTAAAACTCCAGCCATGATGGACAAACACGCGTCCCTATTTACACTCCTGGACCCGTGGCAGACAACACCAATCGATGAAGATCCCACAGCAAACCAGCGAGTCCAGATTCTTTTCAGGATGTCCCCCCTTGCAGCCCCACCCAATGATCTGCCTCAGCAACTGAAAGAGACCCTGTCTGCCATCCCCAGGGCACGCAGAGGGAAACTGCCAAAGATTTTTAAGCAGGAGGAAAGAGAAAATAATATGACCAGATGTTTATGGGTTGTAGGGTGTCACTGTTCCTTTTTCAGATTTATGATCCCAATTATGTTTGTCTTTTTTTAATAAATTTATATATTTATCTATTTATTTCTGGCTGCCTTGGGTCTTCGTTGCTGTGCACAGGCCTCCTCTACTTGTGGTGAGTGGGGGCTACTCTTCGTTGCGGTGCGCGGGCTTCTCATTGCGGTGGCCTCTCTTGTTGCAGAGCACGGGCTCTAGAGCGCAGGCTCAGTAGTTATGGCGCACGGGCTTAGCTGCTCTGCGACATGTGGGATCTTCCTGGACCAGGGCTCGAACCCATGTCCCCTGCACTGGCAGGTGGATTCTCAACCACTGTGCCACCAGGGAAGTCCCCCCAATTATGTCTGATTTAATATTAAAATTAGTCTGAAACTCCTAACTCCACACACGCCATCTGGCCAAGGAGACGCGACCCAGAAGCCTGCTGGGTTGAGAGGAAGTGAGCTGGGGATGAGAATTCTTCTGTCAATAATCCTCCAACAGATAATGAGGACCTGATTTGCACTTGGCCTGTTTACAGAGCTTGGGTGAGGAACTGTAAGCTGTCAAAGCTGGCAGGTCCTTGAATTTTATGGAGTCCAATGCTTAGAGAGGGGACAACGCTTGCCCAAGGTCACACAGCAAGTTAGTATCAGATACAGGATTAGAATCAGGCTTTCTGACTCCCCGTCCACGCCACTTGTCCCCTCCACTCAAGCCAATTCTTCTAACTGGGAAAGAAACCTGCAAGGATCATCGACCTATTGGGACAACATCAAAGCATGCAGTGACACTGAGAGATTCACTGTGGGAACATTTCAATTAATAGCAGAAACATGTTCCACTGATCCATCATATTTCTGGGGCACCACAGGACCACAAAAACCCTAGCAACGAGGAGCTCAACCTAGCAACTGCAGCTGCTCCGCTGGAGCAAACGGAGGAGAGGAAGGCATCTTACCAACATGCTCTTGGTTATTTATGAGACCTCAAAGTAGCAGAGAAAGGACACCAAAAGGACAGTGGCAACACATTTATTATGGCTCCCACTGTCAGCCATGAGCATTTGACTTTAAATTACAGGCAGACCCCATCATCTGCCACTTAGCTCATACGAACAGAAGAATTAGAAAACTTCCACTAGAGCTTGTTTGCTTCTTTTTCTCTCCTCCCCGCCTCCCCCGGTCTCTGCTGCAACAGAAGACACGGAGGGATGAATATATATGCTTCTGATCTAAAGCAATTAGAATCACGAGGATGTTTACAGTTCCCTAAACTTCCAGGGAGCCAGACGCCTCTGCATAATGCCCTGACAAAAGCCAGTCCTTGCCTCAAAATCACGAAAATAGACATCAGATCAGTGGGATACATCAACTCACGGCCGAAATGTCTACCAAGAGGAGAATGGATAAACAGTGGGTGGTCCAGCCAGGGCACAGTGATGGGGTACCACGCAGCAATGAAAAAGATCACGTCACTGATCATGCAAGCACATGTATGAACCCCCCAGATTCCACGTGGGACAGAGGAGCCCTGTACAAAAGACCACGCACTGTGGATTCTGGTTACATGAAGTCCAGATGTGGGCAAAACTCCCCTATGGGAAGAGAAGTTAGGATGATGACTCAGGTGGGAGGGATGCCTCTGATGGGGTGGGGACTCAAGGGAGCCTTTACTGGAATGAGGAATGTTCTAGATGTTGAGCTGGTGTGGGGCTGCAGGTGCGTGTGAGAATATAATCATCACTGAGTTGCACACTTACAATTAGTGCTTTCATAAACATTTGACTGTATGTCTCAACTGAATTGAAAAAAAGAAAGTGAAAAAGTAAAAGCTGACTCAGAAGATGCCCAGGCTTTGTCTGATGCAATTAAAGACGCAAGGTTAACCCAAGATGGCAGGTAATTTAGTGCAAAAAATAAAATCCAAAATGTTCTCTCCACGTTCAACCGGGCTGCATTTAGAGCACCCAGGAGATTCCGACAATGCAGAGAGAGGCCAGGTTTGGATTTGGAGGCAGACAGAACTGCGTGTTCTCTCGGCTCTGCGTCCCCGCGGTGTGACTGCACAAATCTCTTGCCCTTCCGCTGGAGGCTCAGTTTCCACCACTGTAGAATGAAAATAACAGCCAAACCTCCTCCCAGGCCACTGTGAGGATTAAATGAGTCGAAGTGCGTAAAGCACCAGCACAGTGCCCGGCACACAGTGGCACTCAGTTAATGCTGGGCTCGACCCCGTGCCTCTGCCCAGGCTGTCAGGCCTTCCAGAGACACCTTCCCTGCTGCCGCACAGCAGTCCCTGGCAAGTGAATCAGGCGTGGCCCGTCCTTGAGGGTCTCCCAGTCCAATAAGGGGGACAGATGTGCAGACAGACACTGACAGCACAGGGTGAGTGCTGGGCCTGGGGGGCTCCGGGGAGCGGTAAGGAGCCGACTTCTGGGAAGAAGCACTGAGTGAAGCCACCAGCACGAGCAGGAGAAGCGGGTACTGGGCGGGCAGGCGGGCAGGCAGGCAGGCAGGGTCTCCTAGCAGAAGGGCGCGGGGCTGGAAGGCATGGTGCGTTAGGTGCCAAGCCCCCTGAGGGGGCACGTGCAGGCCTCTCTCACAGGGTGCAGGGCCGCAGGGAGCCACGGTCTGCAGCTGGGCGCTGCTCTCCGGTGGAGGGCGCGGCACCGGGGGCCTCCCTGGCCGAGGGAACCGGCCCCTGGAGTTCTGCCCCTGGTTATAAGCACAGTCTGGGCCCGGGGTCGCACTCTGCTTCACGGGGATGTTAACCACACCCCCTCCTCCAGGGCCAGGGTGGGCGCCCCTGTGTCTCTACAACCAACCAACCAACCAACCCAGGCCTGGAAGGATTCCCACGGTTCCAGCCCCTGGATCTGGAGCCGGATCTGGGAGGGAAATGCAGAACACTGACTCTATTCATTTGCAAAAGAAACGTGGGTGCCTGCACAGGTGGGTGAACTTGACGGAGACCACGGGGAGGGCAGGACAGGTGTCCAGCCAGAGCCAAGGGCTCCCTTTACCTCAACACTGACGGGTCCACGTTCTCTCCGGGCACTGCAAGTCCATTTAAGGAGGGAGAAGAGAAGGGTTAACTGAGCACCTACAATGCTGCACTAGGTGCTTTTACCTTGTAAGGCAGCTGTGAGTCTCTCCAATTGTCAGAGGAGAAACTGAGGCTCAGAGAGGCTAAGGCACTTGTCCAAGGCCACGCAGCTGGGGAGGGACGGAGCCACTATACACCAGATTCTCTACTGAGCGCCCACCCTAGGGGCAGACCAAGGGTCAGGGCGTTGCTCCACCCACTCCACAGGGGGAGGAACTGAAGCTGAGAGAGGAGAAGTGACCCAAGGCTGCACACTGGGGCACATCCCAGAGCACGCGGTCTGCAGCCAGGGCACAGACCTGAGATGACAGCGAGGGGCGAACAAGAGAGACAATGTGGAGTCAGGCCAACCTGGATGCCCTGCTTCTGCCACTTCAAAGCTGTGTGCCCTTAAGCAAGTCGTTTCACCTCTCTGAGCCTGATTACTTCTCCCAACCAACACATGTGATAATAATCCCTTCTGTCAAAGGGTCCTTAGGAGAATCAAGTAAGAGAAAGCTCCTGGCAGAGCCCCTGGCAGGAGGGCCTGATCCCCCATCCTTCTGTCTGGAGCCCATTCCTCCACAGTTGATGCCTGGGTCATAAAAAATAAATGTGCCTCGGGCCAAAGCCTGGCTGCTGCCAGCCAGAAGCAAACTGCTGGGAGGCAAGGATTATTGTTATTATTATGACCACTGCTGCTGGTACTTTTTTAAAACATCAGTCTAGGGCTTCCCTGGTGGCGCAGTGGTTGAGAATCTGCCTGCTAATGCAGGGGACACGGGTTCGAGCCCTGGTCTGGGAAGATCCCACATGCCGCGGAGCAATTAGGCCCGTGAGCCACAGTTGCTGAGCCTGCGCGTCTGGAGCCTGTGCTCCGCAGCAAGAGAGGCCGCGATGGTGGGAGGCCTGCGCACCGCGATGAGGAGTGGCCCCCACTTGCCGCAATTAGAGAAAGCCCTCGCACAGAAACGAAGACCCAACACAGCCATAAAATAATAAATAAATAAATTGTGAAAAACATCAGTCTAGGTTGAGGAAAAACAAATTACAGAGGAGAAAATAATATGAAAGCTTTGTGATTTCAAATGTGTCCTGGTGCCCTAACCGATCTCAAAGAAGTTCCATTTAAAGCTGAAATGTGGGGCTTCCCTTGGTGGCGCAGTGGTTAAGAATCCGCCTGCCAACACAAGGGACACAGGTTCGAGCCCTGGTCCGGGAAGGGAAGATCCCACATGCCGCGGAGCAACTAAGCCCGTGTGCCACAACTGCTGAGCCTGCGCTCTAGAGCCCGTGCTCCGCAACAAGAGGAGCCACCGCAGTGAGAAGCCCGCGCACTGCAATGAAGACCCAATGCAGCCAAAACTAAAATAAATAAATTTTATAAATAAGTAAGTAAGTAAAAGCTGAAATGTGGCAGGCAGGGAGGACGCAGCGCAGGGACAAGGAGGGGAAGCTGGCCATCAGCGAGCGAAGGCGGCCACGGAGGGCCAGCACCACCCCGAGGGCCGGCTTCCCCACAACCTGGCCCCGCCGCTCCAGCTGACAGCCCCCCGGGCCCACACCCTCACCCTGTGCTCTGCAACCACTGCACTGCTGGCTCTCCCCCCGTTGCCTCTGCATCGGGAGCTTGGTGCAGCAGGAAGGCTGGCCTCACTGCACCTGCCTAACTTCTCTCACAGTCCAAGACCAGCTTGTACTCACCGCCTCCAGGTAGCCCTCTCTGATACAACTTCAGCCCTCCAGGCCTGCCCATGTAATATTTGGGACACACTTAAGTTAAAAAAAAGTATTCGATGTTTATGTGAAACTCGAATTTAACCGGGCATCGTGTATTTTTTCCAGTTTTACTGAATTACAATTGACAAAGAAAAATTGTGTATTTTTAGGTGTGCAATGTGAGGATTTGATATACATAAACACTGTAAAATGATTACCGCAATGAAGTTAATTAATACACCCATCACCTCACATAGTTACCGTTTCTTGGTGTGTGTTAAGAACACATAAGTTCTACTCTCCCAGGATATTTCAAATGTACCATAAGTCCAGTATTATTAACTACAGTGACCATGCTGTTAGATCAGTTACAAGATGAATATGGTCTAGGTATCCCGTATTTTTATTTGCTGACTCTGGTGACTTCGGGGGCTTGTACTTAGCAACTCTCATTCTTGGGGTGATTTCCTGACCACCAAATTCCTTCACTGAGTCAGTACCTGATGGCCCAATCCCAGAAAACTAGCCCAGGCTTCTATCAAAGACCGACGAATTTCCAGCTTGTATTTTTGCTCTTAGAGAACAAAGAAAACACTCTCCATACCTGCCAGGTAGCAGGGTGAGAACAAAGAAATACCCTACCAGTTCCCACAGATCAACTGGTCTAAAAAAACAACCCCCAGAAACACACAGAAAAAGAAAGCCACTTCAAACACCTCCTTGATTGGGTTCACACTGTGCCCCATTCCTGTATGCAGACTGTGAACAAACAGGTCAGTCTGGGATGCTCACGAGGGCCTGGCTTGAGCCCTTCTCCTCATCAAAACCAAGAAAACAAACAACAACGCTCTTGCTGATTCAAATGGATACATGTGGCCCAACCTCATTAAAGAAAACCCAGCACTGGGATAGCCTCGCATCCCCTGCCGTGCTGGGGCCAGTCTGGGCTCCTAGCGCTGCGGAAACCAGGGGGAGAAGAGGCATGAAAGAAGAACACACTGCAAGTCCCCCCCCCCCGTGGAGGGGGGTGTCAGGCAGCTGAAGCTGGGGGACCCGCATCACCCCACTCCATCCCACTCCACTCACTGTCGAAACAGACTCACCTACAGTGGTTCTCAAAGCGGGGTCCCTGGGCCCACAGCTTCGCCATCAACTGGGGACTTGTGAGAAATGCAGATTCTCAGGCCCTAGCCCAGACCTACTTAATCAGTAACTCTGTGGATAGTACCCAGCAGAGAGAGAGAGTGTGAGACAGCCTTACTGAGGTGTAACTGGCAAAAATAAACCACTTATCTTTAACAAGTACACTGTGATAAGCTTTGACATCTACACCCGTGAAAGCGTCCGCACTCAAGACAATGGACACATCCATTACCCGCAAAAATTCCCTTTCATAATCCTCTCTCCCCTCCTCCTGCAACCAAAACCCCAGGCAACCATTGACCTGTTTGCTGTCACAGCAGATTCGTTTGCATTTTCTAGAGTTTCAAATACATGGGATTATATGGTTGTACTCTTTCATCTGAGATTTTTCACTCAGCACAATTATTTTGAGAGCCATCATGTTCTTGGGTGTATCAGCAGTTCATTGTTATTACTGAGTAGCATACTACCTTTACGGTTTTCTACAATGAATTCATCCATTAACCTGTTAATAGACATTTTGGGTAGTTTCTAGGTTTTGGCTAGTACACATAAAACTGCTAATGAACTTGCATGTAAAATAAATTTTGCACGGATGTCCACTTCCATTCTCCTGCATAAACACCTAGGAGTAGACTAGCGTGCCACGTGGGAGGTGTATGTTTAACTTTGTAAGAGCCCGTTTTCCGAGATGGTGCACTATTTTCCACTCCCACCAGCAGGGTATGAGAGCTCCAGTTACCCCAAATTCTCACCAGCACTGGTACAATCAATCTTTTCAAGTGTAGACACTCTAGTAATTGTGTAGTAGTTATTTCATCGTGGTCCGAGTTGCAATTTCTTTAATGACTAAGGATGTTTAATATACTTTCACATGCCATCTAAGTATCTTCTTTGGGGAAGTCTATGTTGAAATCTTTGGCCCATCTTTTTTGTTGGGTTATTTATGAGTTCTGAGAGTCATTTATAAATTCTGGATTCAAAGACTTTTTCAGATATGTGATTTGCAAGTGTTTTCTCCCAGTCTGTGGCTTGTATTTTCATATTAACAGTGACACGCAAAGAGCAGAAGTTCTTAATGTCAACAAAGTGCAATTCATCAATTTGTTCTCTCATGGACTGTGCTTTTGGGGTCACATCTATGAAGTCTTTGCCCAATCCGAAGTTACAGAAATTTTCTTCCTGTTTTCTTCTGGAAATTTTATGATTTTAAGTCTTACAGTAAGGTCTATGATCCATTTTTTTTGGTCGATTTTTGTACATGGTGTGAATTTGTGGACTGAAATTCTTTTTTTTTGCATGACGATACCAAATTATTCCAGCGCCATTTGTTTCCCTGACACGTATGTTTGGAAAAGGGCTTCAGAGTAGAAATGATTCACTCCCCTCTGCCTGGTAAGCTCCTACTCATCCTTCAAAACACAGGTCAGATGTCCCCTTGGCCAAGAAGCCTTCCTTGACTGAGGCCAAGTAGCTTTCATCTATTCTCTGGTGTACAGAATGTTGTACAAACTCTGGCATTTTTCTTATCCCACACGATTGCATTAATTCCCAAGTCTTTCTCTCTTGATAGGGTGAAGATTCAGGGATGAGGACCATAATCCCAGCACTCAGCACAGGCCTGGCACAGGGGGTGATGGTAGGAGTGGGGGTGGGGGTGGGTGACTCAAAACAATTTTTAAAATATAAAAAAATAAATAAAAGAACAAACAAGTGAACAATGTGCTTTTTTAAACAACCGAATACCACCTCTCAAGGCCCTACTCACAGGCCCTATCTTCCAGGAAGCCACATTAATTATCAACAATATTTCCTAAGAAAACTGCCACTGACTGATGTAATCCAAGCCCAGTGCTAGCTGCTTTCTGCACATCGTTTCATTTAATCCTGACAACAGGTCCATGAGGCAGATACCGCTAGCTACTGTTGTTATTTTACCGAGGAGGACACAGACATTCAGAGAGGCTAGGGTCCATGCCGGAGGTCTCATATCCAGTAAGTGTCAGAGCCGGGGTTTGAACCCAGACAGCCTGTCCCGGAGACCGCGCCCTTACCTCTACACAAACCACCTCCTGGTTCCCTTTATTAGCACAAGACTCATTTCCCTGACAAGCCCAGGCCCCATAAAGGCAACCCTGCCTCCCCCACGTGACCAGCCCTTGCCAACTACTCACCCCAGTGGCAGAGGGACGAGCCACACAGGGGACCCTCCCATCTTGGCCATGGGGACACAGACACCCACTCACACCCAGAAGGACCTCCTCTTTACCTTAGGCCACACGCCCATGCCGAAGGAGCTGCTGTCTGCCAGCTGGTGCAGGTACAGTTCTGTCCTGGAAACAGAGAAGGGACCAGAAGTAAGGGAGGACCCACCCACACCAGTGGCCTGGCAGGGCAGGTGGGCATCACGGCACGGGGCTCCACACAGTGCCCCAGGAGGCCCCGGGGTCTGCCTCAGGCCCTGGCCCTGCCTCCTGAATATTCCTCACTTGCTGCCCTCGATGGGCCCTTCTTAAGTGAAGGCCTTCCAGAAGCTTCCTTACTCCTCAGTTACCCTGCTCTGAAAACTGGGAGTTTCCTCTCTAATCTGCCCTCTCTCCAAAGGGTAAGGTGCCCCTCTGGCCTTAGCCAGGAGGCTCAGGACAGGCTTGGCCTGCCCTTCAGACGTGGGTGGAAGGCAGGAGACAAATGATGGGGGACGCAGAGGCAAAC
This sequence comes from Balaenoptera ricei, assembly GCF_028023285.1. Lineage (NCBI taxonomy): Eukaryota > Metazoa > Chordata > Mammalia > Artiodactyla > Balaenopteridae > Balaenoptera > Balaenoptera ricei. Next base: position 25,170,321 of record NC_082652.1, read on the forward strand.
TGAAAATTATCACCCCTCGCCTGGGGTGAGCACTCCCTGGAGCTTCACTAGACAGAACCTTACTCATTCGTTCAACAGATGAGGAAACCAAGGCTCACAGACAGGGAGCCACATGTCCAAGAATTCCCAGGAGTCAGCGAGGGGCAGAGATGACTCCCTGGGCCACCTCCCCCAGAAGGCCCTCCCAGATGAGTCTTCTGGCTTCTCTGCTGTTCCACCTGGTGCCTCCTCGCCCTGAGCTACCTCAGGTGCACCCAAGGCTCTCACAGAGTTTAGGAGCTTCTGGAAGATGTGGGGTCTGCTGTTCCTTGCCCACCTCCCACGCTGCTGTCAGAACCTGTACCAAAATGTCACCATCACAGCAGACATCCACCACCACCCCCCAGCGTGTATTAAGAGCCATATGTGAATTATCTCACTTAATCCTGTAAGGTCAGTCAAGGTACTATTTCCACTTTACAGAGGAAGAAACGGACATTCAGAGCAGGTGACACCTGGCCAGGTTCACCCAGCCCAGGAGCAGTACCAGGCAGCAGGAATCAGAGGCCAGATTCCTAACCACTGGGCTCCACTGCCTCTCAGCTCTGGGCAGAGGCAGGGCTGGGGCCCTGGAGAGCGGAGGCCCTTTGTCTCACTGCCCTCGGCTGTCCCTGCTCAGCCCAGTCGCTCACCTGAGATCCAGGTCCAATCCGGCTAGCATCTGGGAGAAAACCTCGAAATTGCCTTCCCCTTCCAGCTGCCGCGCCACGTGGCTCTTCTCCAACAGCATCGTCTGCCAGGGGAGAGGACAGGCGCCGGTCAGCACGAGGCCCCGCTAGGCTGCCCGCACACCCCCACCAACCCCCAGGCCCACTCTTCGAGGCAGCACCTCAGGCCCCAACTTGGCTGGACGCCTCCAAATCAAAACGTGCCAGGCCTTTGTCTCACTGATTCAGAGTCCACGCAGACAATCAAAGAATGCAACGGGCTCATTCCGATGAAGGAATCCAAGGGTACTAACAATTAACCCAGAGCCGCCCTCCAACACACTCTTATGCAACCGAAGCCCTTAATAACTTGACCCACATGGTGATGCACGGTAGACTTTCAGGGCCGGGACAGAAAGGGATTTATCGTGCACCAGCGAGTCTGGGTATTCTCCTAGCTCCACATACAAACAACCCTTCTAATAACCTAATCCTGTTTTCTGTTCAAACAGAATGTTTGCGGGGGCGGGGGGGGGGAAGGGGAGGAGCCGGGTGATTTCAGAGAGAGGAACAAACAGGCCATGTGCCTGTCACACACGGGCGGCCGCAGAAGGCCAGCAAGCGCCTGTTTAATTTCAGCTTACGCTTTTAAGACCCAGCTAATGAGCGGCTGAATTATGTATCTACTCATGAATATTTCATCCCTGTGATACTCCGAGGCACAGACGAGCCGGCGTGCTCCGGAAGATGTCTGGGCACTGAGCGAGGTGGAGAGGAGCTGGCCTTGGCCTGGGAAGCGATGACCATTTAGACACATTCCAGGGTCCCAGCTGGAGGCGTGGGCCCTGCTGAGGGGGGCTGAGGCTACTGCAGCCCCATAGAGCCCCCTCTCCCTCCCACCCAGAGGCCTCACCTGGAGCTGGGCGGCCGTGACTCGGCCTGTGGCGTTGAAGTCCAGTGACATCACCATGGAGAACCGGGTGGCACGGCGGCTGTGGCCGGTGAACACGGAGCCAAAGGCCCGGAGAACAGTGAAGGTGGCTCGAATCTTCTCCACTGGTGGGGCACAGACAGGGCATCACCCGTGGCCTGGGTGCTGCCACCCCCACCTCTCACAGGACCCCATTCTGGCCCCAGGCCCCAGCAGGGCCCCCTCCACTCCCCCAACTCAGCTCTAAGCCACACCTCTTCCGCTGCTGGGCTGGCCCTGTGCTGCAAGCAGGGGCGCGGGGGGAGCAAGAGTGAGCCCAGAAGGGGAGATACACACACCTAGGATTGGTACAATCTGAGTGACAAGGGCTGCCCTAGGGCCTCCTGGGCCTGGTGGAGTCTAGGAGCAGGGCAGGGCATTCACATTCTTGGACCTGCTCTCGGGGAACGCCCATCACAGCCAGCTCAAAAAGCCCTGCAGTCCCAGGCTTTTTAACATAACTATTTAACGAGCACCCACTATGTGCTAGGCACCTGGATACAGCCTAGCCTGACTCCCACGCCCCCAACACACACTTTCAGCAGAACTACATTCTGGGAGGGCCTCTCCTTGCTGTATCCCCAGCTCCTAACAGGGCTCTAACCTGGGCCAGGTGCAGAACAGGTGATCAATAAAGCATTGGAATAACCCCAGTGGAGAAGCAGGATAGTACAATGGTTAAACAAGCTTGAATATGGCCTCTCCCCGTTGTTAGTCACCTGATTTGGGGCGAATAAATTAACCTCCCTGTGCCTCAGATACCCCATCTATAAGATGGGGGTAATAATAGTACTTACTTACCTCATGTGGTTGCCACAAAGACTAAAAGATTTAATAATGTAAAGTGCTCAGAACATGCTCAAAATGTGGCGGTGTTAGTATTGTTTGTTATTATTAGAAAAGCAACACTGCCTGGGCCATATATTCTCAGCAGGGGGAATACTGCCCCCAGGAGGGCAGAAACTGATTCTTGAGGATGGGGGCAGTTTTCCTTTCTTACGTATAGAATAGAGCACAGTTACACACACACACACACACACACACATATATATATATATATATATATATATGTCTGTGTGTGTCTGTATATATATACACACATACACACACACTGCATAAACAAATATATGGTGAATCTATGGCATTAACTTTTCATGGTGGGAGACGATTAGGAGAAAGAACAACTAAAAAGGCTCCTCAGAGGGGCAACAATACATTGAGAACACTGGCCCAGCGGTAACAGCTCTGGAGCCAAACTGTCCGTGTTTGAATCTCGGTGCTAGGATGTATGAGCTGTGTGGCCTTGGGCAAGCTGGTTAACCTCCCTGCGTTTTAATGGCCTCATCTATAAAATTCAAATAATAATAATGTCTACCTTATAGGGATGTTTTAAATAATAAATAAGTTAACCTGCTTGGAATAGAGCCTGGCGCGTAAGTCCTCAGCAAGCATTTACCACGATCACCATCAATATTGTAATTATTATCACCAATTGACACTATTTTTTTATTGAAGTATAGTTGATTTACAATGTTGACACTCTTTCTTTAATGCCCAGCTCAAACATCATTTCCTCAAGGAAGCCCCCCGGCCCCTTCTCTGTGCTCCCTCCGCCTCTCCCCTCCCCAGCTCGGCCAGCAAGCGGTGCAGAGCACTGGAGTCTGGCACAGATGCGCAGCTGAGTCTCCCTTCCGGCTGTCGGTGCCTCCTTGTCTTTGTTTTTACTTATCGGGTCCTCTGCACAGTCCAGTGGGCTGTGCGCTGCACAAGGACACCACACCTAAGGGCACAGCATTTATATCAGATAGCCATAGGCCTGTACGCTTATTAGGATGATGGCCCAGAACGCGGGGGTCAAGTGTTTGGTTCTAACAATGTCAATGCGTGACGACGGTTCCACGTGTGGCAGTGAGTGTCTTAGGCAAGGAGTACCTGTTTCTAATTCACACAAAAGTACCCAACAGCCTCGGGGCGGCCCTGCCCAGAAGCCAGCACAGGGTCTGCACACAGCCAGGTGCTCAGTGAACGCTAGCTGAGCAGACAGAAGGAAGAGCCGCCCAGCACCCCTCCGACTCTCCCTTCCCTTCCCCCACGCCACCGCCCCCACCACGTCCCAGCTGCACGTCACCTGGAGACCACTGTACCTGAGACCCTGCCATCCACACCGCCTGCCATCCCCACCAGGTGCTCCAGGACCTGCTCGCAGCAGGTGGTCTTGCCAGCACCGCTCCGGCCCAGGGCCACGATGCTCTGGTCCCTCTGCTGGCTCAGCAGAGCCCAGTACGCCCGCTGGGCCAGGGAGCCAACGTGGGCGGGTAGGCCATCCCGGCAGCTCCTGGGCACCTGCAGGAAGATCGCCGGCATCAGCCTTCCCACCCGGCCGGGGCCCAGGGAGCACTCCACAATGCTCCAACCCGGCCTCAAGCCCAGATCCACGTCCATGCCTCCCATCCTACTCCAGCCTTGTCAGAGACGTCGTGCATTTTTCTGGGGAGAGCCCAGCCTGGAGATCTAGTCCTGCCACTGGCTCACTGTGAGTCCTTGGGCAGCCTTGGACCCTGCTCTGAGCCTGGCCTCTTCTTCAGCCAATGAGAGGCTTGAACTAGAGCTGCATTAGCTCATGGGGCTCATCTCACTTGCTACACAAAGGACTGGATCGTACCTCTCTGAAATGAAGCAGGTGGATAAAATGGCTCAATTGATGAGTGATGTCTGCCATGGAAACAGAATGGGGCATGGGGGAATTGGCGGTACGTGTGCTATGTATTTGCTATAACAGATTTAGATACCCGAAGCCCCTTTGACTTCATTCATTCATCCATCCATACATTCATTCACTCGGTAAAAAAAAAAATATTCATCGAGTGTCTACTACATAGCAGGCACTAACCCAGGCACTGGGGGCACAACACTACTCAAGGCGAATAAAGGAAATCTCTGCCAGCTGTGAGGAGATATCATTATACACCTATTAAGATGGCTAAAAAACCTGTTTTTAATTTTTCTGACACACTAGCAAGTTCTGGTTAAGATGCAGAGCAAGTGGAATTCTCCCACAATGCTACACAATACAGCCACTCTGGAGAACAGCTTGGCAGCCTCTTTTACAGTGATATGTACACCCGTCATAAAACTGAGCAATCCCACTCTTAGGTATTTACCCAAGAGAAATGAACACTTGTGTTCACCAAAAAACCCTCTGTCACTGGTTATATGAGTAGGTATTCAAAATCATCAACAAACTAGAAACAACCCAAATGTCCCTCAACTAAAGAACTAAGATAACCAACCACCCTGGTTTTAGCACTGAAAGTCCCATGTCCCAGAAAAACCATTCCCTCCCACGGAAACCAGGACAACTGGTCCCCCTCTGAACAGACAAAGCTGTGCAATAAAATACAATAGAATAAAAGAACTAACGGCTCACAGCTGCAACAATATGGGTGAATCTCAAATGCGCTGTGCATTGTGATAAGTGGAAGAAGCCGATTCCAAAGGTTACACGCAGTACAATTCCATTTTTATGACTTTTCAGAAAAGGCACAACTAGGGAAAAGGGACAAAAGAACAGATTAGTGGCTGCCAAGGGCGGGACATGGGGGAGGGGATGACCAAAAGGGTATGGAGAACTTTTAGGGGTGATGGGAACTGTCCTGTAATTGATGGCAGAGACAGTTTCACAACTATACGTGTTTGTCAAAAACTTACAGAAGTGAACACTAAAAAAGGTGACATTAACTGTATGTAAATTATACCTTAATAAACCTGACTTAAGACAAAAAAGCCCTGCCTGTAGAGCTTGCTTTCATTTGGGAAAAGACAGATGATAAAAAACCAACTAATTAAATTACACTGAAGGGGAGTCATTTTAAAGCCATGAGCTTGGATGAGATCAGCAAGGAAGTGGGCGTTTAAAGAGGGAGAGAGAAGAGGTGTAGGGATGGGGCACCCAGACTTGGAGAGATCAGAGACCAGCAAAGGAGGCTGAGAGGGAAGGCCAGCGGGACAGAAGGAAAACCAGGAGAGCGGAATTCCTGAGCTACGGAAGGGAGTGATGGCAGGAGGAGGGAAGGACCAGCCCCTGAAGTGCTGCTGAGGGTCAGGTCAGAGGAGGCCGGAGAATTGTCCACTGGGCTTGGCAGCATGGAGGTCACTGTGACCTTGACAAATGTCTGCTTAACGTGGTTTTCAGGAAGAACGGAAGAGGGCGGTGGAGGCAGTGAGGGCAGTAGAAAGGCACCAAAGGGAGCAGGGAAACGGGCCTGGCTGGAGGAGGACCCTGGAAGCCCAGGATGCTAAGCGGGTGACAAGTGGGCTAGCATCCACCCTCCCAGTGGCTTGGCAGGACCAGGGGCACAAACTCTGGTGTGGCGGCCCTCCCCCTCCCCGAACCCCCAGCCTGGGGCTAAGGAGCACCCCCAGTGCACTGTTGGCCTTTCCTACCCCGAGGCCCCCAGGAACAGCAATGAGTCCCCATCCTGACACAAATCAAAAGGCTCACAGACCTACTAGAGAATGGACCTGAGGATATGGGGAGGGGGAAGGGTAAGATGTGACAAAGTGAGAGAGTGGCATGGACATATATACACTACCAAACGTAAAATAGCTAGCTAGTGGGAAGCAGCCGCAGAGCACAGGGAGATCAGCTTGGTGCTTTGTGACCACCTAGAGGGGTGGGATAGGGAGGGTGGGAGGGAGGGAGATGCAAGAGGGAAGAGATATGGGAACATATGTATATGTATAGCTGATTCACTTTGTTATAAAGCAGAAACTAACACACCATTGTAAAGCAATTATACTCCAATAAAGATGTTAAAAAAATAAATAACTAAAAAAGGCTCAGCAGGACCCCAAAGCTGGCAGAGTAGGACAAGCCGCCACAATGGCTGGACACAGCCTAAGGGAACGCAGCGGGCAGGGGGTCCTGAGGTCCGAGCCTCGGAGCCACCTCCCACTTTGGAAACATAAAGTTCAATGGCCAGGCTACCCCAATCGTCAGCCTTCTCAGGCCTGCAAGGGGAACAGGGAGGGTTCTGCAGACCCAGGCCCCGCAGTCACACACAGGTACCCCTCTGCATGCTTGCACACGGGCACGCTCAAGGGCACACGCACCCAACAGCTGCAGAGGCCTCTGCACACAGGTGTGCCCATCTACACGCCACGCAGTCACAGCACACTCACCCCAAAAGAGGCCTGCACCCCCAGGCACGCACCCAGCTCCCAGCCACCCGGCAGGCCCAGACCCCCAGTGAGAGAGGCCCCCAGCCCTGCCTGGACCCCTCCTAGCCCATCTTCAAGGAGGCCTCAGTCCCAGCCTCACCGCAGGTCTCTGCTCCCACCTGGTGGCCATTTGAGGAACCAGAGGGGACTCAGCCAAAGACAAGGCAGCTGTGGGTGTGGGAGGCAGCGTGACTTGAGGGGGACCCACGCCCACCACAGGGTTACAGTGGCTTAGGGGGACCACGGGACTCAAGTTCCTCCTACCAGGTTGGGTCCCAATCCCCGCACTTTTAGGCTCTTTGACCCAGGCCGTGTAGCAGATGCCGCAATCGAGGACAGTCACGGTTGAGAGAACTGGGCTTGCGGAGAGACCTGTGACAAACACCCCTCCCAGGGGCCCCTAAGGAACAAGAGCAGGCTCTCGGGGGCCTCGGGCTGCAGTAACAGAAGCACAGCCTGCCTGGCAAGGGAGGGGAGAGTGCAGCGTCGCCCTTCCAGGACCCTGGCCAGAACAGCCAGGCTGGGGAGGGGCCTGGAGGGCGACCTAAGGGTGGGGGGGCGTCCAGGAGAAGAGAAGCCCCAGGGAGGGGGTGCAGGGCCACTGTCCCCTCTTTAATGGACTTAGCATCATTCGGGGGCTAGGAATGGCTTTGTCCCATGGGACGCCAAAGGGTAAGATGCAGCTTTTCGTCCTCCATTGACAGATGAAAACACCCAGGCTGGAGAGGTGTCCTCATCTTTCCAAGGTACCTGTGGCGTGTTGAACCTTCCCACCAACAAGTCCTCAGAGTGGAGCACAGATAAGACTTTCGACCTCCGGTGGGTCTCCCTGCCTCCACTTTTGTCCGCCTCTAACTAACCTCCACTGAGCAGCCAGGAGGGTCCTTTTACAGCGTCAGACCACATCACTGCCCTGCTGAAAATCTCCATCATGCTCAGAGTAGAAGCAGAGTCACTATGACCACGTATGAGACCTGGCACGACCAGTCCCTGCTCCTCCTGACCTCCAGCTTGCTGTCTCCTCCTCCACATTTCTCTTTGTCATGTTGGGCCTGTCTTCCCCCACGAGGATGGAAGCTCCATGAAGGCAGATTTATCTGCCCATCTTCTTCCCTGCTCCTCCCTCCAAGCCTGGCATACGGGACCCTCGATCGATACCTCAACCAGGAGCTACTGAGTGAACGGAGGGGATGGGGTGCAAATGACTCGGTCGTAGCTGCAGACCTCTCCAAGAGGTGGCGCTGACAGGTTTCCTTTGCTCTGACTGCGGTCTTAACAAAAAACGGGCCATTTTACACTCCACAGGGAAAAAAAAATAAAGGCGGAACCGAGGCTTCTGTTTCCCCGTTCACATGGGTGCCTGGGACTCCCGCGGGTCCAGCATGGGGTTCAGAGCACAGAGGGGCCAGCGGCGTGGGCTTCACCCCAGCTCCTCCACCTGCTGGGCATGAGTTTGGCAGCTGGCCCAGCTTCTCGTCCATGGAACGGGGCTGGTCATGGTCCCTGTCCTGTCAGGTGGGCCTGAGAATTGACGGAGATGCACACGAAGGTGCTTGCAGCAGTGCCTGGTACACAGCTGATAGCCAGTCAATACGCTCTCTCTTATTACTACTGTCTTTCACGCTCCTGTTGCTCTATCAGTTACTCATCCTTCCCCTCTAAGGAGCGGGGTTCGTGTGGTCCCCAAGGCTACCCAATGCCCACGGTGCCCCAGAATCCACGTCTGCAGGATGCTGCCCACCGACACGTTTGCAGGGAGCTCTGGCTGCCTGCTCTCCCCTGAGATGCAGAGGGACCCCTCCACCCCAGCCCTCTTGTGCAGCCCCCCAGCCCTGGCCCCATGGTCCCCCCTCACCTTGACTGCAGAGGGCGCCGTGGGTCCCTGGGGCTGAAGGACGATCAGGTCGGGCCCAGCGCAGGTGTGCAGCAGCCGAGCCCGGTGGCGGTGCAGAAGCGTGTTCAGCACACTGGACTCGTTGACACTGACCAGGGAGGCCAGGTCCTCGGCCTGGTCCAGCTCGGGGGGATTGGCCTGTGAACCAGCACACAGTGTCCTCTGGCCTCCTGGGCCCCGCACCCGCCCAAACACACACACAGCCCTGGTGACCCTGTCCCTGGAGAGCTCTGTGCCAAAGACCAGAACAGAACACAAGGACTCTGGAGACAGTGAGGAAACCCTACAAATGACACAGGGGCACCTCTTCTCCTTTGCTCTTTGTGCAGCCGCCCCCTCCCCGCATGGTCCTTCCTCCCTGTGCTCATGGCACCGGGAGGGGGGATGCTCTCAGGACGACACAGCAAGACTCAAGCACCTTGTCTCTCAAACACGAAAGACGGGTGGTGCTCTAGAGTGAGGAAGTGTCCTCTGCTGTTTCCTCCTCTTCTGGGTCTTGTCGGGGAGCTCTGCGTGTGCTTCTGTGACACTGAGGATGGAGGCCAATGCCCTAACTGCCCCATTTCTGATAGCCCGTCGTACACTGATCGCTTGGAAATATGCCCAAACCCTTCTAGAAGCAAGGGACGACTGCAGCCTCTCCTTAGGGCATCCACTCTAAAAACCTTCCTATCATTCTTTCCAGCTTCAAGGAGTTTGGGGGGCCTAATGCTCTGGCGTTTGGGTCAACCCTCAGCTCTTTAATGGGTCAGTTTTTCTTCTGAGGACACTGGCCTTCTGCAAACTCCCAACACTGGTGGGAGTAGAGGCCCCGGGGTGGGCAGAGAAGGAGCAAAGAGGGATGAAGATGAACGAGGCCCATATGGAACTCCTGGAGGAAACTCCTTCTCAATTAGTAGGCTGTGAGGGGTGGAAAAAGATCAGGATAGGACCTTTTACTTCTATCGTTAGACTCCGACTTATCCGCAAATAGATTCATGGTGTAGTGCAAAAATTATGCAAAACAACCAAAAAAACAAAAGGTTGATACCCAAAAGGTAGGCCACTGGAATCTAAGCTATGGTCAATGGCAAACTGCTAATTTGGCTCTGAATTCCCTGGCAGCCAGGGTGAAAAAGGAAGCATGCTTTGTAGCATGATTTGCAATGTCCATAAAAAGGAAAACAATCACTTTCTCAGATCAAGCAGAAGAATTCCCAGTCCCAAGACCTGACAAACACATCTCTTAATGTGTCCTCATAAAGGGGACACCATGGGACAGAGTAATGAGCCCTTAACAATATACCTCCAGCAGAGTAATGACTTCAATGGTGATCTTCCCTATAATTCCCCCCCAGGGCATCAAGCCGAAGTATTATGTGCAGTCAAGCACAGGGTAATCTCTCCCAGGGGTGGGGAAGGAGGGTGTGGAGCAGGCAGGGAGGGGGACGGGGGGCTCACCCGATGAACGTGGTCCTCATCCACCTCAGTGATGCTTTTGTCAGCATCAATGCACAGTCGCACCCTTCCTGCCGGCAGGTCGGCTGTTCCCTCGTCTGGCTTCAGCACCGTTGCTGGTAGACAACCCAGTGGGAGAGAGAGAAGGGGAGGGTGGTGGGGGGAGAGAAAAAGAGGAGCAGGGAAAGAGGGGAGGGTAGAAGACGGGGGCAGGTAGGGAGGAGAGGAAAAGAAAGGAGAAGAGAGATTGATTCTGAGTTGCTGAGCCAGGCCAAGGAGCTGGCAAGGTCTGAGACATGTCAGAAATGGGTAGCATCGCCTCCCCTCGGAGCTTATTTACAGGGAGGGTTCTGAATTGTGACCCCAAACTCTTTGAGGAGAGAGGCTGGGTCTGACTCATTTGGGGCTTTTAGCAGCTGGCACAATGCCAGGCACCCAGATGGTTGGGTGCACTGACCCAATGCATATATAGACCTGGGACGGCAGATAATGGCATACAGGCTGCCGTTTTTCTTTCCAGGGCCCATGACAGACATCACTAATCAATCACTCTTCCCAGCCGTGTTCTGAATGGGACTCAGAGTAACTTCTCGGTAGCGTCTGGTCACTAGCCACAAATCACCAGCAAAAGATGAAATGAAATGAAATCCACTGAGATGAAATCCATTTGCCCACCTGCACTAGACTCCAAGTTCCTTGCGCAACACTTCAGGAAGCAAACAATGCTTTTGCTGCTTTAATGAATTAGTTAAATTAATTAATTACCAAGGAACAAATGCCTTCGAAAACAGCACCCAACAGACCAGCTGCCAAGGGTGAAATGACATCCACCTATTCCCACCCCAAAGCCACATATCCCCATCCCAGGCCCAGCTGCCCCTTACCCCTTCCCTCCCCTTACTCCGCAGACTGGAATCAGGGCCTGGCAGATACAGCTGGCAGCAGCAGGGGGCGTAAGAGGGAGAGGCTTAGCCCCCAGATGTGCTAACACCCCTAATTACCAAGAGTAAATCCATCCTTCTGAACCAGCCAGACTTTCTCCGCCTCATACCATCTGTCCTCAGGAGCCTGAGGGCAAAGATCACATAAATTAGACCAAGATGACGCTGCCCTCCCCCAACCCCCGTGTGAGGGGCAGACCCCTTATGTAGGCACTTCTCACAGTGCGTCTGGGACCAGCGAAATCAGAATCTCCCGGTGCGGGTGAGGGTGCTTATTTAAATGCAGAAGCCACAGCCCCACCCCAGCTTTCTGAATGGTAAGCTCCAAGGTGGGGGCCGGGAATCTGCATTTCGAGCAAGCTGCTGTTTACCTAGCACGAAGAACTGTTGTGTGACAACGTAAGCTCAGGCTCGAGAGGACATCTCACATGGTTGGGACGTTCCCTCACTCTGTGGAGAATCTCACCCCGGGACAGGTGCTGCGGGGTCCTCAAGACCCCCGCTTGTGGTCGGGGGAGTGCCTGTTCCCTTCTCTAGGCTGGCCATGCCCTCCACTCCCGGTCCATCTCCTGTCCCTGCCTTGTCCGCCTCCAGGGGCAGGCCCTTCCCACCCCTCCTTCTCTGGCCTGCCCCTCCCCGCCCCCGGGGCCGCAGCCCTCTCACCTGGTCTGAGACTCCGCTCTGGCCTCCTCCGCTCCCCTCCTGCAGGGCTGGTCCCTCTCGGCTCTCCTGCCTCTGAGGCCTTTCCGCACGGTTCTCCAGAGCAGGCTGTCCGGGTCCTTGCGGCTCCCTCTCCAGGGCCCCAGCCCCATCACCTGCTCTAGCGCAGGCCTCCTCTGCTTTCCGCCCTCTGCTCTCAGGCTGGTCCTCCTTCCCAGCTGTAACTGGGGTCTCTCCATGTGCATCCACCCGCTTGGGGGCTTTAGAGTCCTTCTCTGTCTTACTCCCGGCTTTACCTGCCTCCCCAGACTCGCGCTGAGGTTGTCCCACCGTTTTCATCTTCCCCTGGGGCTCACCTGCCTTTCCAGTCATGCTCTGAGGCTCGCCTGCTTTCTCCATCGCTCCAGGAGCTTCCCCCACATTCCCCTGCACTGCGCCCGTCTTCTCCACCTTTGTCTGAGGTTCGTCTGTCTTGTCTGCCTTACTTAGGAGCACACCTTCTTTGTCCTTCTTACTCTGGGGACCGTCCCACTTGCTCCTTCTGCCCAGGGAACCTCCCCACTTTCTCACCTGGGCTTGGGCCCCAGCCCACTTCCCTTCACCTGCTGCATCCTTGGAGAAATTCCACTTTGCTCCCTTGTTTGGGGGGTCCCCTCTCCCTTTCTCCGCTGCCCCCAGTTGCCCCCCCTCACCCAGCCCCTCTCTGCCCTGGGGCTCACACCCTTTCGCCCCTTTGGTCTGGGGGGCCCCGCCCCCTTTCCCCACTGTGCCTTGATCCTTCTCGCCCTTTGTCAGTAGCACAGTTCCTGGGTTCCCCAGATCCCCAGTCTGGGTCATCTCAGCCTTCAGAGCTGCATCCTTGGTGCTGGCCTGGGGGCCACAGGGAGTCCCTGGGGTCTCCCCCTTTCTTTCCCCTCCAGGGTCTGTGGCTGGGGTCTTGCAAGTGGGGCCATCCCGGGGCTGGGTCCTCTGCTCTGGCTTGGCTGAGTCCGGGTCCAGCTTGGCCACCATCAGCAACACATCGCCCCTCCTCATCCCTCTCTTGAAGGGCAGGCTTTTTTTGGCTGGTGTCACACTGGGGCCCGACTCCTGGGGCTTCTCGCCATTGATACTGGTCATCAGCACCGGGTCCATGGTGCCGGCCCCCTCACTCTTCTTGCCCAGAATGTCTGAGCTCTGAGGAGAGCTCGACTGGTCGTCCTGGGAGATGTGCTGGCTTCCAGATTTGGTACCGCTGTTGGGTTGGCTGGTGGAAATCTCTGGGGTCTAGAAGAGACACCACAACCATACTTAGCTGCTTGCTGACCAGACAGCTTTGTCATTCACTCATTCATTCACTCATCTGTTCAGCCAGCCATTCATTCATCCAAAGACCCTCAAGCATCTACGGGCAATGGGCCAAACCTCAGCCAGCACCCTACACCCTAGGCTTTGGCTCAGAACCTCAAGGCCAAGTGACATTATGAAAGGAGAGTGGACTTTGGAGCCCAACAGACCCAAATTCACTTCAGAACTCTGCCACTCACTAGCTGTGTGGCCTTAGATAAATTACGTCCCCTCGGGACTTCCCTGGCGGTCCAGTGGTTAAGACTCTGCGCTTCCACTGCAGGGGACACAGGTTCGATCCCTGGTCGGGGAACTAAGATCCTACATGCCGCGCAGCACAGCCAAAACAAAACAAAACACACAAAAAAACTTCCCCTCTCTGAGTCAGTTTCCTTACCAGTAAAATAAGAAGCATAATGTCCTACCTCACCAGGTGGGCGTGAGGCTTCCCAGTAGCATATGGAAGCTGAGCCCAGCACCTAGTACGTCCTCGGTAACAGGAGCTATCGCGGCTGCTGTCACTGGTGCTGTTGTCACTGTTCTATTATTTATGCCTGATTCTTCCTGCTGGGCCAGGAAGGGATGGGGAAAGGACATGGAGCCTGTCATCAGAGGACCTGTTCTAGTCTTGGCTCCGATGCTTTCCAGCTCAGTGACCTTGGACGACATCGCCTATCCTCTCTGAGCTTTGCTTTTCCCTCAGTGCAGGCAGATACCACCTGACCATCCAGATTTTTTGTAGGCTGAGATGTGGAAATTGCAGAGAACTGAACAAAGTGATCTGCTGCTACTTTCGCCACCCTGGTCCCCAGACCACACCTGCACACCAGGTGAGGGCTCTGGATCTGCCCTGAGGTCTTCCACTTTTGCTTGGCCGAGACATCTGGGTACCCGACACTCAGGGGTCTCCACTGCCTGTTCCTCTCCCATGTCTTTCTACTGCCTTGTGATGTCAGCCCCGCCCTGCCCTCCATCCTTAAACCAGCCTGGCTGTGGCCGGAACTGCTCACAGAGACAGCTTTGCCTCTGCCTCTGCAGAAGGAGACCACGGGGGGAGTTCTACCCTGATACCTGGCTGCACCATCTGCCCTAGTCTGGGTTCTGCCACTTTGGACCCTGCTCACACCAGCCTCCCACACACCTGTGCCTGAGCATCTGGGGTCCTCATCCTTTCGCATCCAGAACAGTCCCAGGATTGCGTTGATTCCACCTGCAAAGCTTCACACCTGAGTCTCCTTTCCCAAACCCAGGTCCACTCTCTCTTACCTGGGCCACGGCCACAGCCGCTGAGCTGATGTCCTGTCCATTTGCTGCCAGTCATTTAAAACCTCATCAAAAGATTCTGGAAGCTGCCCAGAGCCTCCAGGAAAGCCATTCAACACAGCCATCTGCCATTCAAAGTTCTTGAAGAGGAGGCCCCACCTCCACCTGGTCTCACTGTCCCTGCTCGTCTCCATGCTTCAGCCACACCTGGCATCTCCTGCCACACCTGACGCTTCCCAGCTTCCATGCTTTTGTTCACCTTGAGCTTGCTGCCCAGAACGCCCTTGCCCTCTCCACTCGTCCACATTCTACTCGTATTTCTATACCCAGCTCAAATGCCCCCTCCTCCACAAACGTGTGCCTGAAGACCTCAATCAGAAACTGCCTCATAGACCCAGAGTCCCAGAGCCCTGTCTGTTCGTGCACCATCTGCACCATGACCACATTCTGCATCCCGTTCTAGCTCTGATTTGTGTTGCTCTCCTGTTTTAGGTGATGGATGCCTCCAGAGCACAGTCTCCATCTTCATCTTTGTAAAAATGACAATAATAATAATAATGGCTATCATTTATAGATCTTGCAATGGGCCCTACATCGCCATAATGCAATATCCTTCTTAACCTAATAAAGAACCCAATGAAGTAGGTTCTGAACTTCTCCCCATTCTACAGATAAGGGAGCAAACACAGAGATGTAGGGGGCCCAAGAGACAAACCCAGAATGGAAAGTCACACAGGCCTCTCTCTGAGTCTGAAGCCAGTGCCCTTAACTGTTGAGTACTGACAGCCTCGCTTGTCTTTCTGGGACTCGCTGGAATCTCCTGGGAGCTTTAAAAAATTCTGTCGCTTCGGCTCCACTCCCAGAGAGTCTGATGCAGCTGGTCTGGGTGGTGGCCCCCCAGGTGACTGCAACATGCCACCGGGGCTGAGAACGCCAGAGCCCGGAAGCTCAGTCTGACCTTCTGGGACCAGGCAGGACACCGCCTTCAAAAGGGGATTGGCTGCAGCTGGCAAATCTCACCACTGTCCACACCATTTTGAACAGTGAGTCAGGGCCTTATTTTTAACCAAACCCCCATAGAGGAGACAGTAACACAGGGGTGGGCCAAGCAAGACAACCCATCCCAACCTCCCTCCCCTCTACTCTGTGCACTCTCTTCCTTCAGATTTTCTCAGTCACCAAAACCCTCAGATCCCATCTGCAGCCTTCTTAGTACAAGGGGGAAGAAGAACATCTAGAATCACTGGGGCTGAGAGGAAACTCACAGCCCAACCATTTTACAGATGAACAAACTAAAGCCAAGAGAGGGGATGGGATTTGGCCTGGAACACATAGAGTGGTGGGGCCAGAGCTAGAACCCAATTCTGACATTCGATATGGATCTCTTTCGGCCCCTATGTTATTCCAGTCTCTCCCCGTCCCTCACTGGCGGGGTGGCCTTAGGAAAACCAAGTCACCTCCCAGAGCCTCGTTTTCCACTCCTGCAAAACGGTGATGGATTCTAATGGCTCCCTGCAAGGATCATATGAGGCTCCAATGAAATGGCTGTGCTGGGGCGAGGAGAGAGAGGCCAAAGTTATTTAGTGATCGGGGCAAGAAAAATTGGCAGGACCCAGCAAGGGTTCTCTGCCTTGCAGGAACATGTCCTGAGGCTGCCCTGCTCCAGCCCTGGGAACATCTTGGCCCATGGTCCAGACACCTGTTGTCGTCTGAGGCCTGTCCATCATACTCAGAGTCTCCATCCATGCCCTGCAGTGACAGCTTATCTCTGTCCTCTGCTTAGCTCTGCTTCTCAACTTGTGCACAGCAAAGCCAGCATAGCCTGCGGGCTCCTGGAACCCTTTCCTCCCCAGGCCTCTGTGGCCACCACACCAGCCACCTCACTCCCCAGACTGGCCCTTTCCCAGGCAGCTTGCCAGAGCAGAGGACACACAGACTCTGGCCCTGGTCTGCCTCTATCTGGCCTCATGACCTTGAGCAAGTGTCTTGACCTCTCTGAATCTCAGTCTCCACCTCTGATAAGTGGGTATAATCCCATCCACCCCCTTGCTGTACAGGGTATCAAATGAGCCCCTGAGAAGACAGTGAATCTTGTCGAGTGATAAACGGCACACAGTAACACTGCATCGCGACCTAACAGCAGTCTGTGGGGGTGGACTTTGGCCCCCACTTACGCCTGCGTCAGCCACGGGTGGGGACAGAGCCTGCCCTCCCTGTCACCCCCCCACAAAGGCTCAGCAGGGGGGTTTCAGCAGCTGCTGCCGTTCAGTTGCTAGAGGACTTCGCTGATGCATCAGAGTCACTGTGACTGGACAGGTGCAGGCACGTGGGGGACCTGCCAGGCAAACAACAGCTGAAGGGGCATGGGAGGCAAAGCCAGGGTGGCCACTGGGCTCAAGCCAACTCCAGGCCCTGAGGCCACCAGATCTCTCAGCCCAACCGCTGCAGCATCCACCCAGCGTCAAGAGGGCGCAGCACAGATGCAAGGAGATGCCCTTTCTGTTAACACTGTGATATGCCCAAGGTGCAAGCACCCCAAGCCTGCTTCCCTGGTGTCCAGGCTCATCAGCCTGCCAGAGTTCCCTGGCTGAAGAGCCGGGGGAAAGGAGGGAGGCAGCACTGGACACCATCAGGGATCAATCTGCAAGTCCTTCAAGCACAGGGACTGCACCTCGTCCACCTACTGCTTCCATCCAGCAGTGCTGTTCAGAACATGTAAGTGGGCACCAACCAGTCAGAAGGGACGCCAGCTGGAGCAGGGCCCTGAGGTCCCTCCTGTGCCAAGCAGTGAGCCTTTAATCATTGGCTGTGGCCACTCTGAGGGACTCAGGAAAGGGGCCTAGCTGAACATGGCAGCTGGGGGGCACTTGGGGTACTTGGGGCCATGGCATTTACCACCTGCTATGGAAGGGTTTCAGAATTTTAACAACCAATACAGCAATAATCAGAGAACACCAACTGAACATCTTTTCTGCTTAAATGAAAGCAAACTATCTATACATCCTCAGTTAATATTTAGGTTTCCCTTTTTACAAAAGTAGTGGCAGAATGATCCCCTCGTACATCAACTGTTACCATCCATTCACTCAGTGAACAAAAATTTTTGAGCATTCACTATGGGTCAAGTTCTATGAGAGCTGCTCAAGATACAGAGTCGAATGAGAGAGAGAGTTGTTGCTCTTAAGGAATGACTAGTCAAATAAGTCACATGATCAACTAATTACTATGCTGACCACAATTAAGACAGGCATAGAGGGTGGAGTGGGAATTAAAGGAAGGCAATGGGAGAGCTTTCCAGAGATGTACCATTAGAGCTGGGTTTTGACATAGAGGTGTAGGAGTTCAACAGATCGAGCTGAAGTGGGGACTGCAGGAACAAAGGCTGGCAAGTGACTCAAAGGATGCTCACAGGACAGGATGGTGGGTATTTTTAAAATTATTTATTTAGGCTGTGCCAGGTCTTCGTTGCGGCACGCGGGATCTTTAGTTGCAGCATGCACATGTGATCTAGCTCCCTGACCAGGGATTGAGCCCGGGCCCCCTGCAGTGCGAGTGCGGAGTCTTAGCCACCGGACCACCAGGGAAGTCCCCAGAATGGTAGGTACTGAGAGTCACCTGGAACCCTTCCTGTGGGGCCACTTACCTCTCGTTCCGGGGAGGCAAGTGCTGCCTGTTTCCTCCGTCTTGCTTCCTTCGACTCTTTCTCAGTCTCCCGGACCAGTTGCCTAATGAAGCCCCCTGGGATGACAGAGAAAAGGGGAGGGGGCGAGGATGGTGGAGGGCTCCTGTCCTCTTCCCGAATCTGTTTTGCAGAAGCAAGGAAGGAGAAAGCTCAGTGAATGAACCAGTGGAGGCAAGCTGCCCTTTAAAGAATCTGCGACAGAGCCAGGGAGGCGCCCAAAGAGGACATACACGACCAAGCTCACGTACAAGAGGCCACAGCAAAGCAGGAGAGGCTCGGCGAGGCTCTGGGAAGCCTCGAGACAGCGAATGAAAATGGAATGCACGAGCTTCAGAGGTTACTCCAGTTGGGGCGATCTCTGCCTGGACCCAGTTTCCTCATAATACGAATCTGCATGAACAAGGCCATGGGTTCCCTTCCTTGGTGTGGGACAGACCCATCTCTGGGAAGACCTGTTTCAGAAGGAGCTTTTCCAGGTTTCCAGAAGGGGATGGATCACAGGGAACCATCCACACTCTCCTGTCCCATCTCAGCTTGTAGTTAATAGATTAAGCAATTAATTCATCACCTTAATCACTTTCTGTGCCAGGAGCATGGTAAGGGAGGGAAGGGCGGGAAGTCATGGTTTATATAAGGATCCAGCCCTATGGCTACAGCCCGCTCCGCTGACCCAGTGCCGGGACTTCTTGATGGTCCTTAAGCCAGAATATGGCCAGCCAGGGGCTCCCCAATACTGGGCTTTAAAGCCTGCATTTTACCCCAGAAATGTGGTCTAAGCCAGCTAGCTGGACTTGGATTGCAGCTGAGACTTGCCACAGAGACCTCGGAGGCTGAGACATGGGCCTGGCTGTGAGCGACTGGGGTGCGTCTTTAACCAGCATCATTGTGACTGCTCGTGAGTTTAAAAAAGAGAAAAAGCTCCAGCGCTTCTTATGGCAGAGCTACACACTGGTTTAAAATAAGCTCCTTATCAAGGTCCTCTTCAAGAGGGTGGCAAAGACTTGATCTCTGCAGCCCTGCTAATAAAAGGGAATCTAAAGGAGATAGGAAAGGCCAGGAGACAAAGCAGAGGCCAGGAGATAAGGCAGACTTCTGCCTAGGAAGAGAGAAGACAGAGACACACGGAGAGTGGGCTCACGTTTACACCACGCTCTAGTGGGCTGAAACCTGAGCGTGAAAGGCACACTCCGCAGGTGTCAACCTCCACTCCCTCCAGCACTGCTCCATGCTACACCCAGATCAGCCTGGGAGGGGCAGAGGCAGCCAGAAAGAAGCTTCTCGACCACCCCACCCTTCAGCCTCCAACTCATTTAATCGTGTCCACAGGGTGGGATGAGGTGAGGAGGAGATAACAAGCATCAAAGAAAGAGGCGGCCCTTCATGGAATCTTATGAGAAACACAAAAGGGAAAAGCAGAATCACTGGGAAGAAGGGCCCGTTGCCAGTTCTCCATGGTGACAGAAGGCAGGGACCGCAGAAACTCATCCCCATGGCATAAACCTGGCAGCCAACAGCTCTGCCTCTGCCCCCTCACCCCCCGCTTCCCCACCCACGCTTCTCCCACACAACCCTCATGCTCATCAGAGCTGCCATGAGGATGGAGACTGGACAGCTGGTCTACCCTTGTTCCCCCGCCACCTATTGCGGAACAGACGGAGACCAGG
This sequence comes from Balaenoptera ricei, assembly GCF_028023285.1. Lineage (NCBI taxonomy): Eukaryota > Metazoa > Chordata > Mammalia > Artiodactyla > Balaenopteridae > Balaenoptera > Balaenoptera ricei. Next base: position 25,190,064 of record NC_082652.1, read on the forward strand.
CAGCCCTGGGAGGAGTCAAGGGCATGGTCACTAATGCCTGGCTGGGTTGGAGAGGCCATGGCTAACCGAGGCAGAAGACCGAAGGGGGACTGGACATGCCCCAGGGAGGCTCTGGATGTCAGAATCCCTGCCCCCGGTGGCCCCAGGTGGGAGGGGGCAGCCTGGGCCACCGGGGCCATGACTTGTCCTTGGAGGGTCCAGTTGGCCCATGTGGCTGCAGCCCGAGCCCTGACCGTTACTTTCCTTCTGCTCCCACAGGGCAAGGCGTGATGAGATGGCCATGCTGAGGCAGTGCCAGGACCGTGAGGTGAGATGAAGTGAGGTGAGATGAGGTGAGATGAGGTGAGGTGAGATGAGATGAGATGAGATGAGATGGGATGGGATGAAGCTCTCTGCCGGGCAGCACGGAATACGGCTTTACGGACACACGCAGCGCATGAGGTGATGGACACGAGACTGACCCACGGAGACACAGAGGGGAGAGAAGAGAGGGACAGGTTAGCTTATGGGTACTGCCCATCTGTAACCCCCACCAATGCCACGAACCAAGACCACAAAGCCGGGCACAACTCACGGTCATTTACATCTGGGAGGAACGCGGTCAGCAGGGAGCTGCTGGCCATGGAGTGGACAGTGCCCTGATATCCTTGCCCCCTGACCCCGCACTTTAACTTTCTCTTGATGTACACAGTCAGAAAAGTACATACTAGTAAGTGTATAGCTCAGTGGCTCTCACATAAAGAACACAACTATATAACTAGCACCCTGACCAAATTAAAACTATTAAACTTTTAAAATAAAAACATGATTTTATTTTAAAGTATACTGAATTTAATTTAAAATATTATTAAAATTAAATTTTAATCTTAATTAACAATTTTAATTAAAATTATTAAAAGTACATTTGAATTTAATTTGAAATATTCTTTATGAATATTATAGTAAATATTGTAAACATATTATATAAATACATAAATATTATAAATAAAATAATAAACAGGCAAATCTAATCTAATCTATAGTGATGGAGGTGGGAGCACCACGAGTGGAACTTCCTAGGGCAATGGAAATGTCCTGTATCTTGATGCGAGTTGTGAAATGTGAAATAAAATGGAGTCACTTATGTCAGGGGTTTTACAATGGGGCCATTAGGCCATCAAGGAGGGGGACCTTACACACATCCTCCCCCGGTGCAACCACGAACTTCGGAACTGGTCCAAACCACAAAGATTCCAAGGACTCTGCAAGAACACCTGAGATTTGTCCCAGTGAGGAACTTTTACTTCCCTCTAGTGATAGCCTTAGCGCTCAATCATGTTAATCAAAGACCAACTTCGACCTCCTACTCCAATTAAAATTCTTTGTAATGCAAACCTCCCCACTTTGCCTTTAAAAGCCTCTGAATTTTACTCCCTAGCAGGACACTGTTTGCGTTGCTACCGAAATCTGTGTGCCCGAATTACAGTTCTTTAATCCCCAATAAAATATTTGTTGGATTACTGCCTTCTAAGTTTATTTAGGTTGACAGAGTGCTGGTTACGCTAGTATAGCATGTGTAAAAATTCATCCAGCTGTACAATTAAGCTTGAAAATTTTACTGTATTAAATCATATCTCAATTCAAAAAATAGAACATTATCAGCCCCTTGACCATCCCTCATGCCCGCTTCTAGTAACTATTCCCCTGAGGACAGCCACTCTCCTGATTTCTAAAACCACAGAAGACTGTGTGTTTCTTTTGTGAGGTAGTAGTTGGCTCCACGGTTTGACCGTGAAAATGAGGAAAGGGTAGGAAACCTTGACTATTATTAATTGACCCAGAGCTTTGGGGAAAAGATTAAGCATTTTTAGCATCATTTTGAAAGCCTTAACATACATACATAACTTTTGACCTAGAAAGCCCTCTTCTGGAAAACAAATTTGAGGAAGTGATCCTCAACCAGAAAATGTCACCACTGTGTTGCTTGTATGACTAAAAAACCTAAGTCTCCGATAACTAGAGAAGTTGCATAAATTAGAGCACATCGGACTTAAAGGAATAGTATGAACCCATTGAAAGGGATGCTTAGGAAACATTTTAAAACAGCTTTATTCATCCCAGGTCAGACCTTCTAGGCCAGTGTTTGTACAAGCCTGCTGAAGCGAGTTTTCCGGTCTCCTTTATTCGCGTACTATAAATAGAAATGTTGGAGGGGGGGAATGTAAATTAGCAAGCCCAAAGTGGAAAGAACCTGTCAGCCTCATATCCAGGTGTCAATAATAAAATAAAATATTAAATTGTTAAAGTAAAAATAAAAAACTGCTTTCTCTGAGGTATAATTTCTATGCCAGCCGTAAGCTTCACCCATTGTGAGCATACACTTTGATGGTTTTTGATAAATTTACAGTTTTTTAAATAAATGTATAGTTTTGCAACCCTCACCAGAATCCCATCACCCCCAAAAGGCCCTTCATGCCTATTTGCCTCGCTAGCTGTTCCCACCCTCAGCCCCAGGCAACCACTAATTTACTTTCTAACCTCTATAGATTGCCTTTTCTGGACTTTTGATATGAATGGAATCCTAGACAATGCACTCTTTTACGTGTGCCCTCTTTCATTTTGCATAATGTTTTTGAGGTTTGTCTGCATCGTTGCGTATATCAGCGTTCCACCGTATGGATAAACCACATCCTCTTTATCCATTCACCAGCTGACGGACATTTGGGTTGTTTCCACTTTGGGCCCTGATGAATAATACTGCTATGAAGAGTCCTGTAAGCCTTGGTGTGCCCATGTGTTTTCACTTCTCTTAGGGAGATTCACAGGACGTCGCACTGCTGGGTTGTCTGCTAACTTTGTTTGACTTTTTAAGAACTGGCCCAACCGTCTTCCAGAGTGGCTGCAGTCATTTCCCATCCTGCCTGCAGTGTCTCAGGCCCATTTGGGAAGCATTTGCAATCACACTGGAAGGTGCTCCGATCGGCTTGTGAGGTAAAGGAGGCAGAGGGCAACACGGCGCACACGCGCGCGCACACACACAAGAACTATCCAAAATGGGCAAATAACAAAGCATCCCACACAGAAAATGAAGAGCCCTCCTATATGCTCAGGTTCTGCATCTACGAATTCAACCAAGCGTGAATTGAAAAAACTTGGGGGAAAAAAAATTCCAGAAAGTTCCAAAAATCAAAACTTGAATTTGCTGTGCCCTGGCAACTATTTACGTTGTATTTACATTTACATTGTTTTTACATAGCATTTACATTGTATTTATAACTGCTAACATAGCATTTACAGTGCATTAGAGATGATTTAAAGTATATGAAGGAAAGGAGGCTGTGCTGGGTTATATGCAAATATTACACCGTTTTATATAAGAGACTTGAGCATTCATGGACTTTGGTATCTGTGGAGGGTTCTTGGAATCAGTCCCCGAGGGATACCGAGGGACGACTATACAGCAAGATCTTAGTGAAGGGGGTCAAGAGGGGAGGAAGGAGCCTCTTTCTTCCCCCTTCGGTTTTTCTCACTTCTATCTCTGAGAGCAGGATCCCTCACTGACCCCTCCCAGCCCCCTCCTGGAAGATAACCCCATCCTCAACACTCAGAGTTACCATGGTTCACGAGTTTTCGGAGGTCCCCTTGGCCTGTAAAGAGCTGCTTTCAGGGACTTACCCATAAGAAGACGGCTCGGGCAGCGTTCCCGGAAACCCTGCCCCACGCAGAGACAACTGCACATCCTGGAAGCTGATGAGACAAACCTCACGGGGTGGCGCTGAGCTGAACCCATCTCGCCAGACAACACCACGGCCCTTGTTTTCCAACTCCGCGTGGAGCGAGGTCAAGCCATTCCCATCATCTCGCGAGAGCCCACTGTGGCCCTCTTTCCAGCTCCGCGTGGGCGATATCACCCCCCCCACTCCCCTCATCTCGCGAGATCCCACCGTGACTTCGCTTTTCTACCCCCACGTGAGGTGACGTCACGCGACTCTCATCATCTCGCGAGAGCCCATTGTGGCCCCCGCTTTCCAACTCCACATGGGGTACTGTCACATGATAGTTTGAAATCAGCCAAGGGAGTGTTTACACCACAGAAACTGGCAAATACCACAAAGCAGGGCTTTTGCTCCCAGCGCCGGGCGGTAAATACTGACCAGCACAGCGCTGGCTGACACTGCAGCGCTCCTGCAGGGCCTGGCAACGATGAAATCACAAGATCCGAAGACCCAAGAAGGGATATTTCAGCTCTGATGAGGTCACGTGCCAATGGGAGACCCTTAAAACATGTTGGAGTGAAAACAGCCAAGTCTTTGCCTTAAGGAGAAGGCCGCATAGTGTGGGCTCTCCAGGTTGCAGAGGCACAAGAGGTAAATAAAGCTGGAGAATAAGCAGGAGCCCAGGTCTCTGGCGAGAGGGGCTGGGGGAGAGAAGGGGACAAAAGACCCCCTCCCCACTCATCCCCTTAGGAGACACTGGAGAGGACCCGAGTGACTCACAGCCAGAATTCACTCTGCTACACGCCTGGGCAGAGGAGCCCAGGTTATGAATAGGCATGACCTGAGGTTGCTGCCCTGGCCACTGCCCTCCCCGCAACACTTCCCATCTGGCCCAGGTCAGTGGCTGCTTCCCAAGAATAGCCCTCAGCTTCAAGGCTCTAGGGGGGATCCTGGCTGATGGTCTGGGTAGTCCTCAACCGGGCTGCTGGCAGGCCCAGGGGTCCAGAGCACATGGGGGAAATGAGAGCGCTCAGTCTCGGGCCTTTCCTCCTCCTGTCTTGCCCCTCAAAGGCACCAGGCCAGCCCCACTGACCCAGGGCCAGGAGCCAATTCTACCAGGGTGGCTTTGTCAAGCCTTAATTTAAGCAAGTGTTCTTATCACCACATTCTCATCCCGGCCTGAAACTCAGACCTGCCTCATCAGCTGCTGTTTTAAGCCCATGAGGAGGCCCCAGATGCTCCGAATTCGTGGGACAAAGTCTCAAGTCTCCCCTCAGAGGTGAGAGAGGCTGGTGAAAGGAGAAGTAACCCCCAAAGCCAGGGATGGTTTGAAACAGTTTTCCATGTAGACATGCTGGTCTGAGTGGCCCCACGGGGCCCTCGAGGCTTTCCCTCTCACATCTCAATGTTCAGCCCTAACCCAGCAGCTAATCCTCCAGTGACTTCACCTGTCTCAAAGAACAAACTCCCAAGTCTTTACAGTGGCCTACAGGGCCCTCGTGGTCACCTGTCCTAATGTCTCTCCCCGTTGCTCCCCCACTTCAGTGAGGAGTGACCTGGATGCACCCTTCCACATTCTGTTCCCTCCGCTTCACACGCTTTTCCTTCTGCGTGGCTCACATCTTCAGCTCTTGTAAGTCGTCGCTCAGAGTCACCTTCTCAGTGATCCTGCCTTCACCATCCCATTGAAATTGCTGCATAGCTCCATTCCACCTCGCCGCACCCTTATCCCAGGACTGCCCACCATCTGATCTTACTCTTTTTCCCCCATAGCCCTTGACCACTGTCCACCATGCTGTGTGTTCTTTGTTTAGTTTCTGACTCCCCATGCAGAACATGGCCCCTAAGAGGTTCAGCATTTCCATCTGTTTTGTTAGCTTATGTGGCCCCAGAGCCTAGGACAGTGCCTGGCACACACTTGCTCTCCATACATATTTGTCGAGTGACTGAATGGATGAATGACTACGAGCGTGGCTGGGGAGGGGCAGAGCAGGCCGTTGCCAGCAAGTCTACAGCGGGGACTGCTGACGTCCCCCTGTGCTGTCTGCATCTACATCTGTTATCATGGCCCACGTTCATGTCCTGCCACCACTATTCCCTTGTGGGCACCCAGGAAGTTCTCTGAGACTGTTTTCTCAGCCGTAAAATGGGAAGAGGACGGCCACATACCCACATGCTTAATCACTGGTAACTGCTTTCAATCATCTTTTCATTTTCTTTCGACTCCATGGCCAAAGCCGGCCTGGAGGCCCCAGCCCAGGACCCAGAACGGGGTGATTCACCGACATTTAGGGAGAACCTACACTGTGCCGAGCACTGAGATAGAAACCTTACACCTAAACTGCCCCTGGCCCCCTTAAATTCCTACGGGACCTGAAATTTAATTATCTTGAAATCCATTATCACATTTCTTTCCCAAGACAGCAACCACACGGTTGGCGCCACTCCCATAGAGCAGACAAGAGTCTCAGGTTGAAGCACTTGCCTGAGGTCACCCGGCGAGAAGGTCAAGCTGTTTCCTATCAGGACCCGGACCGGTACAGCTAAGGGGCAAGTAGGTTTCAACTCACGTATCAACTCTGATAGATGAGTGGTTGTGTCTGGAGTGTTATACGGGAAGGACTCTGAGCTTCTGTCGGAGTGACAGATAAGGCATCCCATGTGACACCTATGGGGTGCACCCTCCATTTTCTTGCCTGGAGCCTTCAACCATTTGCCAGGTGAGCAATTTCTCATAGCTCCCAGATTCTTCAGAACGCGGGCCACTGTCCCCTGGGAGTGTCCTCCTAGACTGCTCTCTGCAGCACAAGGGGACACTTCCCTCCACAAGAGGCTGACCACGGTGAGCACAGTAGGCTTATGCCCTTCAGGGGGCAGACGTCAGTCCCGGAGCCCTCACATCTGAGCTTGGGCCCCATGCTACCTGTTGCCAAACCTCTCTGGGCCTCAACTCTCCCATCTGTCAAATGGGAGCGCCAGTCTTTCTTGTGCACTTCCGGGGGGGTGGGGATGGGGGTGACACTAGCCCTCTGTACACCTGTGAGCCGTTACTGACTTTATTATGATGGCCTTTTGCAGCAGCCCTGTCGCCTATTGATTGAGGTTGAGTCCCAGTCTTTTAAGTTCCTGGACCCAATTCCAACGTGTGTGCGCCAGGGTGTACGTGGGGCAGGTCAACTCAGTCTGACACTATCTCCCCAGACATAAGATTATATTCCATGAGTAAAGGGCTCAGTCCAACGAGACCGCCCTCCCCCCGCCCCCACTTCAGCCACCAATCCCAAGCTCCGATTGTTACCTGTGCTTCTGACCAACTGGCTATAAATCAGAGGTTCCCACAAGCCCCTCCTTGGGTTAGATCTATTTGCAGAGTGGCTCACAGAACTCAAAGAAACATTTTACTTACTAGATCACCGGTTTATTATAAAAGGATACAACTCAGGAACAGGCAGATGGAAGGGATGCACAGGGCGAGGTAGGGGGGAAGGGGCTCGAAGCTTCAACGTTCTCTACTCGCACCTCTCACCCCGAATCTCCACGTGTTCACCAACCCAGAAGCACTCCAAACCCCATCTATATATTTGGGACTCATAGCTTTCAAAACCCTTGGAATTTCCTAAGTGTTGAGAGTGATAAAGTTGTCATATATACTCTACCATGTATAAAATAGATAACTAATGAGAACCTACTGTATAGCACAGGGAACTCTACTCAGTGCTCTGTGGTGACCTAAATGGGAAGGAAATCCAAAAAAGAGGAGATATATGTATATGTATAGCCGATTCACTTTGCTGTACAGCAGAACTATTCTCGAATAAAAATTAATTTTTTTAAAAAGGTGCCTTTTGTTATGTTAATGAGGTGACTTTTGGAAAGCCAAATATATATGAGATGACCAAATATATACATATATATATTTTTTTCTTTTTTTTTTTCCTCTCTAGATTACCAGTTTATTATAAAAGGATCTAACTCAGGAACAGCCATATGGAAGAGACGCACAGGGCAAGGTATGGGGAAAGGGGTGCAAAGCTTCCATGTTGTCCCACTCGGCACCTCCCTGTGTACACCAATCCAGAAGCTCTCCAAACCCCATTCTTTTAATTTCACTGAAGCTTCGTTATGTAGACAGGATTAACTGATTCAACCTCAAGGCCCTCTCCCCTTCAAGGGGGTGGGGGGAGGGTGGAAGAGACTGAAAGTTCCAATCCTCTAATTCTGGTTGGTTCCCCTGGCAACCAGCCCCTTCCTTAGGGGCTTTCCAAAAGTCACCTCATTAACACAAACTCAGGTGTGGTTGAAAGGGTTTTGTTAGGAATATCAAAAGACACTCCTATCTGGAAATTCCACGGGTTTTAGAAGTTTTGTGCCAGGAATGAGGGACAAAGACCAAATATATATTTTATTATACCTACTCCCTAATACTAAATCTTACTGCTAATAAGGTAAGTACAATTAAAACTACAGTGAAATACCATTTTCACCTATCAAATTGGCCACATGGAAAAGTTTGCTATTACTCTGTGTTGGTGAGGACACTGGGGAACAGGCAATCTCATACACTACTAGTGCAAGTATGAAGGGCAGCATCTGCTGAAATTTTCAATGTATATTTCCTTTAATCCAGCAAGTCCACTTTTGTGGGCAATTCAGAACCCTCTCTAGAATAAGGGTCAGCAAATTTTTTTTTTTTTTTTCCAAAAAGGGCAAAAATGTAAATATTTTAAGCTTTGGGCCATGTGGGAGATGACCAAATATATAGTTTTGGTCTGAATGACCAAATATGTATTTTTCTTCATAAATCATAATATTGCACCCAGCTCAATAAAAATCTCCAAATGCTTTGCACATCAGCTGTCTTTGACAAGTCTTCACCTCTCCCCCCACCCCCTTCCTCTCTCCCTAAATCATGCTCTGAGTGTTTCTTGAAGAAATAGAAAAATCTTGGCTCCTCCAGCACATTGCCTCTCCACTCTCCATATTTGTGGTTGCCTCACTGACCCAGCTTGGCCACACGTCCCTTGCCAGCCACGTACAGCCTAGTGAGATCCTGGACCTCCCAGATGGGCCTTCTGGCCTAGGGATGACCAGTAATATTTCTCTCAAATGCTAGCATCTACTGATCTGTAGTTGGGGGCTGTCTGGAGTGTTGTGTTGAGAAGGATCCTGAGCTATGGCTGAACTAGCAAGAAAGTGTGTGGTGATTGACTAGCAATGTCTGCCATGGGTGCAGGAATGGTTAGGAGCAGTGCCTGTGCCACGTATTTGCCATTTCCAGGCTGGTGCTTCCCCTGCCACAGTGAGGCAAGAGGCTGGTCAGTCTTTTGCTGGGTGGCTCCCCTGATTGCTCCATCACAGGGCTGTCTTTCTACCCCTGCTCCCTTGCTACCTGGAGTTTTGCTGTCTAATACGGCAGCCACTAGCCACATGGGGCTATTTAAATTTAAATTAATTAAAATTAAATGAAAACTTCAGGGGCTTCCCTGGTGGCACAGTGGTTAAGAATCCGCTTGCCAATGCAGGAGACACGGGTTTAAGCCCTGGTCCGGGAAGATCCCACATGCCTCGGAGCAACTAAGCCCGTGCACTACAACTACTGAGCCTGCACTCTAGAGCCCGCGAGCCACAACTACTGAAGCCCGCACACCTAGAGCCGGTGCTCCCAACAAGAGAAGCCACCACAATAAGAAGCCCGCAAACCACAATGAAGAGTAGCCCCCGCTCGCCACAACTAGAGAAAGCCCACGCGCAGCAACAAAGACCCAATGTGGCCAAAAATTAAAAAATAAATAAATTTATTAAAAACCAAACCAAACAAAAAAACCTTCAGCTTTTCATCTGCACCAGGCACTTTCCAATGTTCCACACGTGGCTAGTGGCTACCATATTGGACAGCAGAGATACAAAACATTTCTATTATCGAAGAAAGTTCTGTTGGACAGAACTAGGCTAGATCAGGGTTTTCAATAGGTGGTGATTGTGCTCACCCATGGATGTTGGGCAATGCCTGAAGGCATTTTTGGTTGTCACAGCTGGAGACGGGGTGCTACTGGTACCTACCAGGTAGAGGCCAGGGATGCTGCTAAACGTCCTACAGTGCTCAGGACAGTCCTCCCACCACAAAGAATTACTCAGTCCCAAATGTCAGTAGTGCTGAGGTCAAGAAACCCTGGTCTAAAAGAATCATGTCAAGTGGAGAGGAGCGTTAAGGGGAAGAAAGGGCAAAATAATCTTGCTTCAAACAATAAATAGATGTGATATAGAAAGAATTGAGAAAATGAGTCAACCCACTGTTGACAGAAGAATAAGAGGAGAAGTCATTCCTGGACCCATCGCCACTTAGTGGCTCTGTGACCCCAGGCAAGTCAGTAACCCTCTCTGATTCTCAGTTTTCTCCTCGATAAAACTGGAACAGTATGATGCCCCCTCCTGGATTGTCAATGGATTAAATGAGATAATGAGTTTGAATAGGCTTTGTTATCTGTCCCTGTGGAACAGTGTTGCATAATTGGTTATCTTAGCTCACGTTGTTTATTAGACTAGACTAAATAAACAAGTCTCTGGCAGCAAGGCACCAAGTCCCACTTTCATTTCACTCTGCATGACCTTGGGTCACTTAAGCCTCTAAATCTCACTTCCTGATCTGTAAAATGGGGCTAATCACTCATGCCCAAGCTCACAGCAATATCCAGTGTGAAGGAGACATTTAATCCCAGTAAGCAACCATCTCTCTCTCTCAACTCGACAGTTAATCTGGTTCCCCTCCATGAAACTGAAACTCAAACCCCAGCTGGTACCCAAGAAACAGCTGAAAATGCACGCACGCAATCTTTTATGAGCGGAGATGAATTCCCTTGGGACCCCGGACCTTGAAATCCCTGACTCCCTGAGCCTGAGTACTGGCTGAGTATTTGGTAAATCCACCTCACCGATTCTCGAAGATCTTTCCTTTACTGCCAGAAACTGTACTTCTTCAAAGTAATTAAGTAGCAGGGAGAAACACAGTGTAGAGCAGGAAAGGAAAATTACGGAGCTGGGTGAGTCACGCCGGGGCCGGGGGAGGTGATTCAGGTGAAGCTGATGTTGGCTCTGGGTCCTTCAGAATGAATGGTGTACACGTGTGTGTGTGTGTGTGTGTGTGTGTGTGTGTGTGTGTGTGAGAGAGAGAGAGAGAGAGAGGGAAGGGGAGGGGAGGGGAGGGGAGGGGAGAGGAGAGACTGACTTCTGCCTTGATGGTTATGAGATATCCCAGCAGCTCTCATCCCAATGAGCTTGTTTGTGTAATAAAGTTCATTTTTGTTGAAACTAGAGCTGAGATTTAATCCTTTCATTTGAGGCTTGGAGGATGATGGTGGAGAAGGTTTTGGGGGTGGAGTAATAGGAAAAATTGGGTTATTATTCCAAAATGGGGTGCCCCAGGCTGTTCCCTGAATGCCAAACTTCAAGGCAGGGGCTGTTCTAAGCCCAATGCCGTCACTGCAAAGCTGTGTGTCCTTGGGCAAGTCGCTAACCCTCTCTGTGCCTCGGCTGCCTGATCTGTGAACAGGTGAGGCTGGATTTGACAACACCCGGGGGGCCCTCCACTTGCCGACTTTCTCCATCTTTCAAATAATTCAATTTCACATAGCTTAAATATTAAGGATACCGTGAAAAGACATGGAGGAAACTTAAGTGCATGTTACTAAATGAAAGGACCCATCTGTAAAGAGTATGTACTGTAGACTCCAACTATATAGCATTCTGGAAAAGGCAATACTGTGGAGACAGTAAAACGATCAGTGATTGCCAGGGGTTGGGGGGAGAGGGGGATGAACAGGCAGAGCACAGAGGATTTTTAGAGCAGTGAAACTGCTCTATAGGATACCATAATGATGGATACATATCATTATGCATTTTCCAAATCCATAGAATATACACCACCAAGAGTGAACCATCACAGACACTATGGATTTGGTGATAATTACGTGTCAGTAAAGGTTCATCAGTTGTAATAAACATCCCACGCTGGTGGGGAATGTTACCACGGGGGAGGCTGTGAACGTGGGGACGGAGGTGTATGGGAATCTCCGTACCTTCCGCTCAATTTTGCTGTGAATCTAAAACTGCTCTAAAAAATAAAAGTTATTAGTTAAAAACATTCAAGGATATGCCATAAACCACAGTCGCCATACCGCGACTAACCACCTGCTTAAACCAGCCCATTCAGACAGTCGTTTGTATCTCCTAGGTAAACCAGGAGCCGCTGAAGGGCTGTGTCATCAAGGCCTAGAAGGAATCTAGCCAGAGTTCCCATTCTTTTGGCCGTGCCGGGAGGTTCTCTCCGGCGTTGGGGCCTTTTCATCTCATCTCACGAAGCCCCCAGAAGCGCTTGGTCTTGCCCCTGGCTGAACACGGGCCTTATGAAATTTTGCAATAATCAGACCCTAACAGAGGACAGTGCGTGTTTCCATGTCTGTGATACCATGAGTTTTGACAAGGTGGGTGCTAAGCAGCAGCCCCCTGGGGTTTTGTCCGCTCCCACAGAGGAAAGGCGTTTCTCCAGCTTTGGTGGGCACCAGACGCGCCCATCCGGTTTGAAACCTGTGAATTTCCGGGCCCCTTCCCCCCAGGACCGCTCAGTAGTTCTGAGATGGTCCCGGGAATCTGCATGTTTAACACCCCCCCACCCCCACCCCCGCCCCGTGAGGCCGGTGGAGATAATCAACAACCCATCCTTGGAGAAACGCTGCCCTGGATGTTGAATCCTGGTTGCCATCTCCAGGATGGTCTTGCCAAGGCCCTCAGGTTTAGAAGGCGAAACTAAAGCTCAGATCCCGGAAGGGACTGCTCCGAGGTCGCAGAGTCAGCAGAGCCCAAACTTGGCTATTCAAGGTCACCGGGCCTATGTGCAGGTGCCACCAGACATCTGCACTGGTGACATGCAGCCCCTCCAAAGTCAGGAGACCCTCCTTCTCCTCCTCCTCTGTCTCTCTCTCTGTGTCATTATTTTCTAGAACTCATCCACAGCCTAAACTACACAGCCCCCCCTGGACGTATCACCCAGATACAGGAGAGCCTGAGTCAGTAGCAAAGACAACCCTGAGGGAACCACGGTCCTGTCAGACACAGGAAGCCCCAGTGGGCCCCTCAGCCCCCCTGAGCTGGTGCACTGAGCGGGCCAGGCATCTGCTCGGCCGGCCGCAGAGTGAAAGCGGCAGCCCAGTTCTCCTGGCCCAGCAGGTCGAGGCCAGACTGGAACCGACTGGACTTTCCCTTCCCGGCCACCTCTACGGAAAAGCCTTCCCAAGGCCACGGCCCTGAGGCCTAACTCCAGGGAGGGAGCTCCATGTGAAGACACAGCCCCTCCCCACTGTGCCCACTGCCCACACCACCCAACGAGGCCTGTGCCACTTCTCCATTCAAAGAAATGCCCACAATGGGCGAGCCAGAGAAAATCCCTCCTCTCGGACAGTGGATCAAGTCAGGGCCACATGAAACTCAAACCTCCGTCCACCATCCCCCTTCCCGCCCCATGCTTATTTGGAAGAAATGGAATAAAAAACCATTACAATCAAGGCTTAGACTCAACAGTGTTGGAAACGTGAAAGAAGCGTTTGGCTTCCTGACCATCAACTGACACCCAGTTAAGCAGAAACCACTGGTAGCTGAGGGAAAATACGAACCCCTGCCGTCTGGCGGCTGAGATTCCAAAGTGAAGGTTATCTCATGACTCTAAATATATTTAATAATTAGCAAACAGCTGGGGCCTGACCAGGGTGATCTTTAAAAGTATCCCCTCACCCCAGCGTTTGGTCATAAAAATCCTTCCATGAAACACTCTTGTTTTCTAAGCAGGCAACCAGCCAAAGGGAAGAGGGCTCAGAGGCCAAAAGGCCTGAAATAGATGGCAAGACCAGAGGCCACCGCAGCCCCCAAAGCACATTCTGGAAAATTAGGCCTATCCGCTCACAAGGCGCGCACCGTCAAACCCAGCCCGACGGTACCTTCTCCAGCCGGTGCTGAGGTCACGGGATCCACTCCGGTCCGAGGGGTCTCCCCAGGTCCCAGCGCAGAGACCCACCAGGCCAGGAGAGCAGGGACAGAGAAGAAATGGCAGCAGCTCCCCGCCCGGCGCCGGCACTCACATCCCCTTCCCTGACTGCTCCTCCCCGTCCTCCCCCACGCCAATGTGATAGCAGCAGCTGAGTGGACAAGTCATTTCTAAAATTAGCCGCTGAGCTCCAGGTCTGGACAGGAGGCAGCAGCTCGGGGTGGCCGCTGACCAGGCAGTCGGAGCGCATGGACGTATTTGGTGGTGCAGAACAGGGGCGGGGACAGCTCCCGACGCCAGCGCCTTCGCCCCCGCCCCCCACCCCACCCCCCGCCCCCCGCCCCCACCCCCACATCCCCCGCCCCGGCCCCGGCCGGCGGCACAGCCATACTCCCGCCCCGGCTCCACGCAGATAACCGGAGGCCACAGCAGCTGGGTGAGGAGGAGTGTCCCGGCTGGTCCTGGGAAGGAAATAGCTCGACCGAATGCCGGTGTCTCTCGGTGTAAGGAAGATGCAGCTGCTCTCGCTCACCCGGACAGCAGCCTGAGGTCTTTAATGAACTCACGTCCTATTCTCGACAACCCTAGGAGATAGGGCTTTCCCCATTCCCATGTCGCAGATGGGGAAACGGAGGCACAGAAAATGAACCGACTTACCCAAAGCAGTGGAGAGCCAGGAATTGAACCCACGTAGTTCTGACCCCAGAGGGCACAGTCTTAAACAGCAAACAGGATGCTCTAAAAGGGTGCTCTGTCCACTGCCTGCATGACCCACTCGGCTCCTTGGGCCCTTTAATCGATAGGAACTGGTAAGAGGCCAGATGAGAGATTCAGGCGAGGCTTTACTGGGGCTCATGCTGCAGCACGAGGGAGCACGAACAAGGAACAAGTGCCCTTGCTCGCTCCCCAAGGAGGACGGGCTGATTCCTTAAATGAGGTGAGGGTAGGGGCAGATCAGTGGGTCGGGCAGGAGACGTAGCCTAGGTGGTCTGCCCACCCGCTCCTGGTGCCGAGCCGTGTGCAGGGATCATGCGCAGTGCCGGCTTTTGCTCCCGGCACCTTAGAAATGGCAGTTGGTTTGCGGCCTTTCTGTATCTTATTGTTCCTAATTACCCCAGCTGCGCATGCTTGCAGTTAATGTTAGTCCCTTATAGTTCCTCCGTATTCTGTTGCTCCAGAAGACGTTTGTTCAGGTGCAAACACTCTGGTAAAGGGCCCCAGGTCTCGGCCTATCTCACCTGGAAGGAGAGAAGTAGGGGCTTCCATAGATTAAGTATATCGTGCAGGTCCACACAGCTAGCAAGCGGTAGAGTCAGGACTCAAATCCAGGTCCTCCTGACTCTGAAGCCCACGGTCATTGGAACATGACATGCTGCTTCTCTGAAGAATCATTTCAACCATCAGTACGTGTTGTAACTCTGCTGTCCCCATGGCTGATTGAGCAATAGTTTTCCAAAGGAAACTATTATTTTCTTCTGGCTGTTGACAATTAGCGTTTGACAGAAGTTCATAGAAACACAAAGTAAAGCCAGCTTTGGAAATGGCTATCTATACAATCAACATGAGATTGAGGAGGGTCCCCAGGGGTCCCACGGAGGGTGGTGTGGGACATCTTAGGCTGCTCCACACAAAGAGGTTGAAGATGACAAGTCCCCTCAACCTATTTTCTCCATGTCGTGCTGGATTATCTAACATTGAAACATGAACCCACCTCGTGCCACGTCCTGAAACTCATTTCATGGTGTGTTTCTGCCTCTTGTATCTTTTCATGGCTGTTGGTCTTAAATGGTGGGGTGGATCTCTGGGCCAGGGGCTGGGGGTCTTCATAAGCTGAGACCTATAGGGACGGTTAAGTTAACTTGGATCTGTCTGCCCTGAGGGCCCCTGGCAAGTCTGCTTTATTCTCCTGGTACCCGTGGTGGTAGGTTTTCACCACCCAGGACAGTCAAGTATTGCTCTGACTGTGCTATGATTTAGGGAAGCCTCGTAAGCAACATTTTGTCACCTGGTTGAGCATTTATCTTTCTGTCTTGAGGCTCTGTTCCCTAGGTGCGGGAGGAAAGGACTAGAAAATGAAGTGGCCCTTCTGGTGCTTCCGGTGCAATTAGCATGGCATCACTGGTGCTATTCTTCAGGGTGTCCAGGTGGTCTAAGTGGCTATAGGTCATCTTGGGCAAAGACTAAGGGAATCGTTACTGATCACACCTGCCCTGGGGTTGCTGGTCCTTCATCCTGGACACCTGACCTCTTCTTCCTCAGGTAGTGAGCTCTGGGTCCACAAAATGGCCAAGGGATTGTGACGATTTATTGGGACAATTGACTTCAGTCGCTTGATTATCCTTAATTTTCTTTTCTGAGTGGGACCCTTGTTGGCAGCTCAATGTCTTTTGCCCCTTGGGGTGCTATTCATCATCTCCATCCGTCCTTTGAGCTAGGAGCCCCCCGCTGCTCCCCGGACCTCATCACACACTAGGATGATTGCTTCCACCCAGCGTCTGATGGTTAAGTGCTGTCATCGGCCTCTTTCATTTTGAGGCTCCTACCATCCTCACTGCCATCAGAGAGCTGTGTGTGTGTGTATGCATGTGTGTGTGATGATAAACTGGAGAACAGTCTCGTGTGTGTCTGTCCGTTTGACAATCATGAGAATCCTCTCACGTGACCACTGCGGGGCCCGGTGTTGTACGTCATGATCCCCTTAAGGATAAAGGGGAACTGTCTCTGTCTCTTTAAGTGTCTGGTACACAGTAAGTGCTCAAAAAATACATACAAAATGAATAATCAAATGTATGGAAACTGAGCTGGAGCAGGTGTCCCAGGGTCTGGTCCCACATCATGCTTTCTCTAGATGTCTGTCCATCTCCCACCAGTCTGTGGTCTCCCATTCACCCAGCACAGGGCCAGGCACTGAGTAGGTGCTCATGGGATCTCTGGAGAACAAAGTAACCGATGAATAAAAGACCAGCCTGGGGTGCAGAAGTGGGAGAGACTCCTGTAGAGGAAACCCCCCGACACCTGCCCTCTGACTGAGGTACAGAGATGACATGTCTGCACAGAGCCTGGCTCAATCCTGACCCCGGGAAGGTGGCCTCGCCTCATTGGGCCTCCAGACTCCCCTCTGTAAAATGCGGATCCTGATCCCACTGACCATTCCAGAGTGTGTGGCCCATGCTAGATACTCAGTGGATGTTTGTTGAGTGACTAAATGACCGAATGGAGATCTGTAAAAGTTTTTCATACCATCGGAGCTGCCAGCAGAGGAGAGCTGCCACTGAGCTTCTCAGTGGGCCTGATACGGGAGGAAAGGGATTATACCCAGTACGTATCCAGAGTTTAGTGAACAGATGTTTTAAATTAAGGAGTGCCCTTGGCATCAACACCTATGGAAGGATAGAGCACTCTTCTTTCACTCAGTGTTACCTTTTGACATTGGTGCATGTAACTGTGGTTTATTTGGGTTTTTTA
Organism: Balaenoptera ricei; assembly: GCF_028023285.1. Classification (NCBI taxonomy): domain Eukaryota; kingdom Metazoa; phylum Chordata; class Mammalia; order Artiodactyla; family Balaenopteridae; genus Balaenoptera; species Balaenoptera ricei. Next base: position 25,207,254 of record NC_082652.1, read on the forward strand.
TTTTGTTTGTTTTATTTTTTGTGTTTTTTTGTTTTTGTTTTTAATGTGACTATCAAATATATATTACATGTAATCCATACATATAAACTTAATCACTGAGCCTAACTAAAGTGGCACTTGTTTTTTATTGAAGTATTGTAGATTTACAATAGTGTCTTAGTTTCAAGTGTACAACATAGTAATTCCAAATTTTTATAGATTATACTCCATTTAAAGTTATAATGCAAAAGGTAAGCTTTTGCGATGGCAACTACAAAGGGCAAATGTATTTGTTAAGCTTATGTAGCTAAGCCTCCGACCGTATGACCTTATTTTACATTGAGGGACCAAAATTTACACAAACAAATAGAATGTTCATAATTCTGTTCCTTTCTTTTTCCATTCCTCCTTGGTCATTTCAAGACAGAGAAGTGAAACCATCAAATCTGTCACACAGAAACAATGAGGCCAGAAGTTAGGTTTAAAACAGGATCAAGCTAGTAGCCCCTGATGCATCTTCTTCCATCTTTCACTAATATACACATAAAAGGCAGAAAATTTGGAAAATTCCAATGCAGAAAACTATGACTGACAGTCAGGTAGAGACATATTTTACTGGCTATCAAATCAGCACTGTTTCTACACCTGAAGACCTGGGCATTTTACCCACATCCCAAAGTTAATAAGAATAAAAATGTAAAACACATTCATTTGGGATATCCATAAGTTAGGCAAAATGTCTCCTTGCCATGATTATCTGCTCTGTCTCCCATTTTGCCTGTTAGGGATCCATTAATATGAGCCACTAAGTAAATTTCCCCTCATGGGCTTTTTTGATTACGTGCATGTCCACAGCTGCGTACATGAGCACAGAGTGAAGCTTCAGTGTTTCATCTGGTTAATCCGATCCCGGGAGATAACCAGCCTGAACAATTTGGACTGAAAACCTTTTTTCAATCTCCAGTACCCAACATGGTTAGAAAGTGGCCAGGAAAAGAAAGCCTCCCCTTCAGTTCAACACCTGGTTTCCGCCCAGGTAAACCAGCAGGGGCTCCAGGGTTCAGGAAGGCACGGTTTAAGGGGGAGAGTGACACAGCAGTGATCCTTAAGGCGACGTGGGAGGAGCCCTGGGATGTGCGGGAGAGCATTTCCTTTTCGCTCTACAAGTACAGCCAAAGTCCCTCACATTTACCCTTCGTAGGAAACTTGGGTGTTTTTGGCTAGAATGGTCCGTCAAGATCATCTAATTCAACTCTCTTAATTTAGGGATGAGAAAACAGAAGACCAAAGAGGTCACCCAGTGACCTTGCTCAGAGCAGGGTCCCCAGGCTGCTCTCTCTCCTCCTGGGCGCCAAGGGGTGAGTGGATTTCTGCAGCTCTCAGGAGCGATCCTTGGTTACGTATGGCATCAGACCAAAGGCCCTATCACGCGGCTGACCTCTGCCTACGATGCTGACTACGTGCTCCGTAGCTGGGGCTCCCGTCAACTGTTTTGTTAAGAGGTTTTCACGTCGGCAAACACACATACATTCCAGGGAAACTGGATGGCTCCATGGCCCAATCGTGATGTCCTTCTTTCTTGAACCCGCAAGGGACAGGAGGTGTTTCCACCTCAAGGACAGAGGTACCTACCCTACCCTCGACCTGTGGACCTACAAGCAGACAGTTCTGCCCAGGCAGCTGTGGCTCTGGGGCCACCACTTCCTTGGATTTCTGTTTTAAAGTGACATGTACCACGGGGTCTCTCCTGAAGTCTTCATGAGAGTAGGGATGGAGAGTGAGAGGCCTTAACTTCTGGGAGGGATGCCAAGGTCAGCCCGGGAGTACATGGGGGAGCCTGGCACAGGTCCTAGAAAAACTGGAGACGAGATGGACCTCCTGGCTTTCCTAGACTCTTTTCTGGCACCATGTCTTCCACAAGCAGGTAGTCTCCCAAACCCTGATGCTGAAGTTGGCTGTGCTCCAAGAATCCATGAAATCAGCAGAAATGCTTGTTGGCAGTTCCCTTCCCTTTTTTTTAAAAAATAAAATCAGCCTCTGCATGAATTTCCTCCGAAGTTAGGATTCTTACAAATGAGTCACCTCCTGATGACCTAACAGCTTGATAAAGAAATGTAGTTTTTAGTTGGGGCGGGGGGGGATAGCACACCGAAGTAAATCTCTTTGTACAGATCCTTTTTATTGAGATTTACATAAGCAATTTATCAACACAGAAAACCAGCCTGGCTGCCCCCAAATAACCGTGAAAGATGGTGAAACTAACCGACGGTGACACACCACACACAGGGCAGGTGACTGCGGACTTGAACCAGCATCTTACGTGGGATACAATTTCAAACGTGCACTAGTAAACACATACTAAGAGGCGACCGTAAACCTCCACTGGCACAAGCGATGGGAAAAGAGATAAAAACAGATGGTAATTTAATAGGTACAATATCTAGACTTACAATATCAAATTCACTGGCTTCACTTGGTATAGCAATGCATGAGAGAAAACAGATTTATTTCTTCAAGGGCATTACACTTGGCCATGAACAGAGCAAATATGTGACCACGTGGATGGCTGTGCAGCTAGGGCAACAGGGAGAGAAAAACATCAGCATGTGAGGAGGGACCCCGTCTCACAGGGACCGATCTTCACTCTATTTCACGTGGACCCTTTTAACCATAGACGAGCCCATTTCCCAAACCATTTTGAGACGGCAAGGGGGGAAGAGTCACGTTCGAATGTGCTGCTCCCAGAAGTGCTGTTTTAAAACCCAGCAGGGCCGTTTCTAAAGAATGTGGAAGCAGCAGCTTCCATTTAGTAGTTGATGAATCAGGTGCAACAGTCAAATCTAGAGGCAATGGCGAGACCGACTGGGGGGACTTGGCACAAGAAGAATCAGAAATGATGCTCTGCAGGTGAACTGCAGCTCCTGAAGGCTGACCACACAGAAGGGATGGTACCTACCTGCCCCGCTCGCTGGGGCCCCTACACGACACGGTGAAATCTACATCACGAGGGAAGGACGGCTATACACTTTCCCGAAATTCTTTTACGATGGAGCCAGCGTAGAATCAAGCATTCGAGGAACCTGTCAACAAGCAGGGGGCCTTCGGAAGAGGTAGATGAAAGCAGTTATTTCACCACAAGTTCACTGTCAGATGTTACCCCAAGAAGTGCGCTTGCCTCTCAGCACAGATCAGAGGGTTAAGCTATTGTTGAAAACAGTTCATGGCCATGAGAAGGGATGTCCACCCCACATTGCTATACGCTTTGTTTCAATTTTATTTTGTGGGAAAAAAAAAAACAGAAACAGAAAAGACTGCATTTCCTTAAATAACAAGCTATACAAATAAAAAGGGGCAGAAGCGGTAAGCAATGTTTTTGATGAGAACTGAAGGATTCAATAAATAATATAAAATGCTTTTGTGCTAAAACAGAACTCTTGTTTTTATATATATATATATATATATATATATATATATATATATGTAGTTTGGCAATCTTTACGCTACCCAGAAAAAAGCCAAATCTATTATAATTTGTTAAAACAGAGAAAAATACAATTTAACAATAGAACTAAAAAAAAAAAAAAAGGCCAGTGCTTAGCTTATAAACCACATAAGTATGTACATCATGGAATATAATCAACTAAGAAACAAGAAGTTGAATTTCAAGTCTTTTGGAATATGAATACACGATTAGAAATATTTCTCCATTCCCTACCCCTTACATGAGAGACATTTTATATTAGGACAAAATTAAAATTGGAAGCATAGTTACCAGTTTTTCAGAGATGATTTTGAGATTTGTTAGATGTAAGAGAGTTTACTATAAGAACGTGAGTCATTTAACTCTCAAATGCAGGGTTTTCCTATATGGTTTTGATGGAATGATACACGTTAATCCATTTTCTGTAGTGTGTGCGTGTTTTTTTTAAATAAAGGCAATTTAAAATTTGGGGTGCTACATTTATCAGTAAGTGCTAACACGGCCAGGCCAGTGAAGTGGCCGGTCACTCATGCCCCCAGGCCTTTGGACGCTGCCAGAGTTGGGCATCCCTGTTACTCGGCTGTCAAAGAACAGCTCTCTTAGTCTTCGAGGATGAAGGAAATCTAAAGGCCATTATGACTCGAGGAAGCCAAGAAGTATCATCTTAGACTTCAACTTTCATTCTTTCTACAGTAAATTTTTAAAAATGTGGCCTGGATACAAAAAATTCATATTAACATGAATTTAAGTGATTAATTAATGAAAGCTTCTCAAGTTAACCTGATGTGGGAGGGAAATCATGTTAGAGCTTTAGGAAGAAAAAATGTTTTGAAAAGTAAAGCTCACTCTGCTTGGCTCAAGCAGCAAGCCCAGTCTTGTCACTGTAGGGGAATTACGGTACCTTCAGTGGGTGTGCAGCAATGTCCCCACCTGACTGACAGGGTGACAGCAGCCCACACCCCACCTCTGGCCTTCTTCCCCTCCCCTGATTGGCCGCAAGGCGCACACACCAAGATGGGGCATCAGCTCTGGGTCCTGTGTGCCTTCCCCAAGGGTGCTGGATGACAAGGAGGGGCAACCGGCAACCTCATTTCTACAGAAAGTCCTGGTGGAAAGCAAACAGCCTCTTCTAAGTCCAGCAGCTCCATATTCAAAACTAAAGCGACCGAGTGTTAAAATAGTTACTATTCAACTCTTCTTGTTATAAGGGGAAAACCACCCCAAAGCACCAAGTTCAACTGTAATTTCCCTGGTGCTTTATGGTGTAAGGAGATTGGCTTTTCCCAGCGAATTAACTCCTTTTGTCCTTTGCCCCATCTCTACCAGGATCCTGCCTTCTGTGACCCCCACTCCATCCACGTCCCAGCGTGTGTCACAGATCCCAATGAAGCCCAACTCCTCTCTGGGTACAAACACATCCATCCCCTGGCAGGGGAGGAGTTCCTTCCCCAAGCATCTCTGAATGACACAGATATGAGTCCCTGAATGAAACTGAGAAAAATTACATATAAATTAAATCATACAAGATAAGCCTTATCTTACACCAGCACACTGCAAATTTTTTAACATATTTACATCAAGCAAAAAAAGTCCAACTTTGAGAATTTTCTTTTCTTCTTGATAGGTTAAAATTTTGAAACATCAGAAAAATCAATTCCGCTGAAAAGTCAAATGTTGTATTCGACTGGCCCAACTATAAATTCTGAATGAAATAAAAAATCATCAGAAAAAAACACACTTTGATCTTCTTGAGAGTTAAACCACATTGTCAATTGGTCAATGATATTTTTTAATGGCCAGTGTGAGCCTTCAAACAATTGTTTTTAGTATCTGTACAGCATATTTCAAAGCGCAAATCAAAGCTAACTCTTGCTTTGAACAGATGGTTGTTTGTGGTCGTTGCTCTATTTGCTTTTCCAGCTTTGTTGCTGTCTTTCTTGAGCAGAATGCTTCCTTTCTTCAGCGAGCCTGGACATTTGTCCCTTCTCTTTACATATAGAATTTGAAATTGTCATGTCCGTGAATTGACCAATCAGAGGCACAGGAAGTGAAACATTCACATTAGCAAGTGAAACAACAGCTGATTTCTAGCAGTTTTCCTGAAAAATTGTACTTAAACATGATAGAGAAGGAAAAACCATGAGTCCCAATGACATAAGGGAATAAATGCACCAAAGAGAATGTTTTAGGTTAAAAAAAAATAACCTTGGATTCCCAAAAGTTTTTAATTCATTCCATATATGGTGTAGAGTAGAGCAGCTTAATCTATTATTTTTAGGCTTTGCTTTAATGATTCCTTTGAATTATGAAATCAAGACACTACTAACATAATTTTACAAAAATATCAACTTCAATGATTTTTTCTGACAATGTGAAAATATCCCAACCAAATAAATCTAAAATAATGATAACACTTGTGCTCAATTTTGCCCTTTTTAACACTCCAAACGTAGGTAGGGTCAAACATTAAGACCTAAAACAGCCACGTATACCAAGACTCCTAAACCAACCGACTTCTTTGGCCACGGGGGCGCCAGGTGCTGGCACAGAAGGGTCCTGGAAGTGCCTTCCATTTGGCAGCAGAAACACTTACCCCCTCAGAAAGGCTGCAGGCACGAGTTCAGGAGGAAGACTGGCCTCTCCAGGCTGCCAAACCCCAAACACAAACACGGACCTCCCCCCAGAAAGCCACTCATCCTAACCTCACAGAGCACTTTTAATAAATCACATCCACGTAATGCACTTCTCAGCCCTGTCGTTACCCATCAAACATGAAGGAGTGTAAAAGTTCACTTGGAATAAATTTGAGGCGAGGCAAAAGGGCTCTTGGAATATTTCCAATTCATTTTTCTTTTGCAAAGGAAAGACAACCTTATGTTCTACTCCAGAGCTTAAATGATATTTTTTCAGAGATGCGAATCGGCGTAGCTGGTGCCCTGAGTATGGAACATGAGACGCTAAGCCCAGACCCTCAAGGAGTTCATGCACCTTCTCCACGTGAGGCTACATCTCTACTCTGTGCAGCAGAGGCAGGAGGCTCAGCGATTTCTAAACTGTAATTACCCATCTCTGAACCATAGGTGCTGAGCACATGTGACCTTGTGATGGAGCCAGTAACTAACTACAGCGGTGACAGTGACAATCAGCCATGCCTGGGGAGTTGCTCACTTGTCATGAACAGCTTTTCTATCTCTGGTGGTTTTTTTTTTTTTACAAACACAATTTGAATACTATTCTTCCCTTTTAAATCAGGGGAATCCATGTAAATAGTAGCCCCCAACTTCTATACTGGAAACAGCAGATAGTAGAACATGTATGCTAAATTCCAACTAGTAGTTGAGATAAATAGTGAACCTCAAAGTTTCTTTTCCAAGGTAACTTCTCCTATGAAATAAAAGGCTCTTTCGATAATTATCTTCCAAACTCTCAAGATATCGTTTCATTAAAAAGGACTTACTTTCCCAGTGAGTGCGGCACACAAATATAAACACAAAGATGTGGAACCACTAAAAACATCGAGGACAGGATGCAGATAATTACGATGTCAAGTTATTTATATTGTTAGTAGTCGACTCAGAAACAGACAATAAAACTGCACTAAGAAAGGACAAATATGTGGACTCTGAAAATTACTGTTATTATTTTTAGTCTGATGACACGGAGGACCTGGCTGGGAAACACACTGGTTCTTATAAACCAGCACTTATTTGGGACATGAAACAAACCACGGGGAGAGGAGGCCACTGGGATCAGGCCGTCGCTGTCACAGAACAACCCGCCAGGGCAAAGAATTATTCGCTAATGACAGTTGAACGACGATGCAAGTCAATATACACAGTTAACCCATTTTGACACATTCATCTTCAGCATTCTTTTTTCAATAAAATTCATTTTAAAATTATACTAAAAGGTAAAACAGAGTTTCCTTCCTTGACACATCCGTTACCCAGATGCTTCCTGAGGTCAGCCAGAGGGAACCAGAGTTGCTGTGTCTCACGACGGCTTCCATCCAAGCCCAAGACGGGCGCCCGCAGGCAGTCCTGTGTACCCAGGGGAAGTGCACCGACTTCATGGTTTGAAAATGGCTGTGTCACCGTGAGATGCAAATGCCACCGCCTCTCCTGCAGAGCCACGGTGAGCCTCCAACCATCTACCATCTGACGCCTTCGATGTTGAGTGGCTCCCACGTCCTTGGTCCCAGCTGCCTAAGCTCTCGGTCAGAGGCAGGCTGGTACCCGTGGGTGCCGCACCCGCGGGGAGGGCCCAGGTGCAGCCCTTTCAGAAAACCTCTGCAGCTTTCAAGCCCCGAGACAACGAGAGGCTGGTTCTCAAGGGCACAGAGGACACCCAGCTGGTCTGCCATCCTGCCAGGACTATGGAGCAAAGACATCTAAACCCAGCCGGGGCTGATTATGGACAGAGCGTGGCAACGCTGGGGCAACCTGAACGGCAGACTGTTTGATCCCACCTTGGCAAGCCTGAGATACATTTGATATCGGATGCAAAAAGTGCCACAATCAGTAGGAATCATTTCAAGTTCTAGGTTCATCTATAACCAAAAGAAGTGTGTGGCAAAGAAAGAGAACTTCGTTTCTTCAGTAGTTTCGAGGGCGGATGGATGCGACCGTGGCAGGAGGCCCTCAGGAGGGGAGGAGGCGCCCCCAAGCCTGAGGGTGGTCGCCACTCCTAGTAGGAGCATCTCAGAGTCCTGGGTCCCCCCAGCCACGGAGCACCCCGGAGGCGAGCGACTCCATCTCTCATCCTCACACTTCTCCCAAAGGCTCCACTTCGCGGGTCGAGCAGCCCATGCGGACTTCCCAGAGGAGGTGCCGTCTCGTGGGACCCTCCCCGTGCCAGGGGTCAGAGGCCATTGCTGTTCCTGTGGCAGAAGGGCGGCTTCGAGAGCTCCACGATGGCCAAGCGGGATTTGTTGAGGAACTTGGGGGCTTGACGTAACAGCCGCTGGGCCTCGGTGAACGTCTCCGTCAGCTCTTTCTTCCACTGCAGGAACTCCGGGTCACTCTGAAGGCAAACACAAGAGGCGGAGGAGTTGGGACAGTGTCACTGGCTTCGCCGACACACATGGATGCCTCTGGCCAGTCCTTGGAACCCCCTTTCCCCCAGGGAAAGCACACCCCATGTCCCACCCCGCGGCCGGTGAGTAATGGGGGGGGGGTCACGCAGGAACTTCCTCCAGGGGCCCCTTGCCCAGAAGAGGGACCAAGCCCTTCAGAAGAGCCTCCTACAACCCCACAGGAGAATTGCTGCCTTGACTTTGTTGAAAGATCACCTTTGATCTCTGATGTCTGAAATAACTCAAGTCTAGAAAATAATGCATGAGGAGTTTTGACAAATTTCAGAAGCACCTTCACATGTGCAATGACGTCATGAAGTAATTAATCATACGTTTTTGCATCAACTACTAGTTTATCTCTCTAAATATGCTCTTTACAAGCATGTATACACATACATACACACACACACACACACACACACACACATCCAGTAGAAAAGTGTTGAAGTCGTGAAGCAAACACGTCTTTGTATCTACTACTGCTTTATCTCTCTAAATACACTCTTTTCTCATCCCCCCCCAAAACATCCCCCCACACCCCAAGAGCAGTGTTCAGGAATTAAGTTCGGGCTACAACAGAACTTTGGGGAGAGAAAGATGGCATTTCCCCTGTTAAGAGTTACTTGGGGATCTTATGTTTATTTCAACACACAAACCTCAACTTCAAACATGCTGAAAGATCAGATCAGATCTGGAAAACTGTGAACAAATAAAATTCAAGGCTCCTATTAAATACTGGATGGTTTCCAGATAGGGTAATCACTTTATTTCCTGTCCTTCCTCCTGCCATTTTCTAAGAAACACTTCTTTTAAAATAACTGTTAATTTGCTGAGATCCTTGTATCTTCCAACTTTCTTGCTAAGTTCGTGAGTGATAAAGCATGGAGTAAGAAAATGTTTGATAACCAGGCAGGCACCTTTGTTGAATGTTTATATAATTGTTCTTTCACCTCTGGAAAAAATACAAACACTCACCTCACACTGCAAGACAAATTGCTTCCCTCCTTTTATCCTCAACAAAATGCACTTTTTGTCTTTAATCTGAGTTTCTTCCACAGACACAATCTGTTCCATTGTCAGTAAATTTTGCTGACCGTAAAAATAAAAGATGATAAGTTACTTCACATTATTGCATGACTTCTTAAATTAAGTTAATAAATAATACTGAAAACTACCAGCTTAGAAAAAGTAAAGAAAAAAAATCAGCATCTTTCTTTCTTTGATGATATTCTAGAAGTGGGGGGAAATGACTACAAAAGAAATGTACGAAAATTCAAAATATAACATCTCAAAGAAAGCTGCAAAGAAAGGAACGTCTCTATAAGGCAGAAAGCAAAGCTGTTCCCTCAGCACAGTACTGATGTGGGGATGAGTGTGAATCACATGTACCTCTCCTACATCACACACTTGCCTAGACACGATCAATCCTGCTATGAGGGAACAATGACACCGCTACCTACGATCTACATGAGTGAGAGGTGTGTCGCTGGCTTTGAACCCAGCAGCCCAGTAAAAGTTCGGTCACGCTAGCTTGTAAGCGACTGATATTTTGATCACGTCGAAATGATGTTATAAACACAGGTGACGTCCTTAAAAGACTGTCCCGCTGGGTCTACAGCATCACTGCTCCCGGTGAATGCTACAGTGTCTCTGAGCACCTTACCATTTTATGTTTTTTGGAATAAATACTCCAGGAATCCTAAATGAAAAACAACACCATCATAAACCCACGTTTTCTTTTTCCCTTACTTAAACTTATGAATCTACCCAGGCACATTACGTAGCTTCGTGAATCAACGCTAAATGCTGACTCTTTTAAAACCAAGGTAATTTATCATATCCAATGGTAAGCAAAAGAAGATTTTTGTTTTAGTTTTCGAATATCCTGAAAAACGAGACAATTTCCTTTCAAAGTGTACAACAGTGACTGACCAGTAGATAGCATAGTAAGCGCATACTATGCCCAGGGCCACTCATTATCTGGAAATAAACATTATATAATGATATATGTATGAATTATAACTCAGGTGCTAGTAAATATTCTATAATGTAAAAAATACATATGTAATATTATACAAAATATAATTATCTTGTATTTATGTATAATCATATATACATGTTCTATGTAATATGCATATTTTATATTATACAATACTTACCAGTACCTGAGTTATAATTCAGGACCCCCATAGAGTCTTATTAATCATAACTCAGATCCTAGATGTATGAATTTTTAGAAAGTGACTTCTATGGCACTAGTAATAGTGAGAAGATCATGGTCATTTATGAAGAATGTGGTCATACACAGTAGCAATCACTTGTAATTAAATGGCATCTTCACCAACAAGGATTTGCAAAACACATTCCAAAGTCAAACACACCAGATTTGGCCTCACCATTTTCCATGCTCTGGCCAGTACAGAGCCATATTCTGATACAGGGGCCATATTCCAATACACCAACTATGTTTTTCACAGTTGGGACCACTGTCCTGCTTATGATGACCAACCATTCCCTCCCCCAAGGGCAGAACTCCTTCCACATGGGTTGCCACCTTCCATGGAGACAAGCCCTGGGCGCTTCACACAGCAGACGCTTAATAAATGCTGCCCCACTTGCTACGAGGGACGGTGTAGATGGGAAATTTCTCTTTTCTTGTTCACTAACATTAGCTCTTGAAAGGACCTTACAGGGTGGCTGTATCTTCCCATCTAATGCGATAAAACCCACTTCTGATTTTCCAGCAAGGTGGAGACAACGGGAGGGGGGTCAGGTGCCCTGGTCTCGGTGCCAAGCTTCTCGGCCTGCACTGCAGACCTCGTCTTACTCAACCCCGACTCAGGGAGGCCTCGTAACGGAGACACGGGGCACAGGCAGACCCCGGTCGGAATCACTTCTCATCCACACCTGTCACTGGTGCCAGACCTTCCCTCTCTAAGCCCTGGTTCTCTCTTTATATAATATAAGGGCTGGACCTCAAAGGTTGCTAAACAAATTAAAAGTGTGTGTGTGTGTGTCTGTGTGTGTGTTTGTGTCTGTGTGTCTACAGCACCAGGCCCAAGATAAATCTGCAACAATTGTAGTAGTCGTTACCATTTCTACTTCTCCCATTTTACAGATGAGAAAACTGAGGCTCAGTCGACATAATGTGCTCCGAGTCCCAGAGACACGGAGCAGTGTTTAAACACCTCTGACTCCAAAGTCCCAGTTTTTTCCCCTTTTTTGATCCACCTAACCGCTCTCCAGCCCTCCTCAAACCTGTCTGCTTTGACCTCCCTGGAAGGCACCTTCTATTTTCAGGTAGCGCCAAATCCTTCCTTGACTCAGAAGTTTAAAAGTTAATGTCTGAACATGAAAATCTCATGTATACATGTTAAAAGAGATATGGGAGCTAGAGGGAGATCTGAGAAAACATGCCGGCGATGTGAAATCACCACGGAAACGAGTGCTCGGGAAGATGCTACAGACTTACTCGTGACTCGCCCTCTCCTCTCCATTCAAGTCTGTTTGGAAAGAGGTAAAAATATCGCCGCGGCCACTGAGTCAGGAATGGGTTTCCCAGCTTCAGCATGTACCCGTGCATGATGCAGTCTCTTCCCAGAGCGTAATCTGAGGCACGGAACACAACGATGAAATTTAGCAGGGTCTGAAACAGAATGTCTATATGCTTCTCAGAAAAAAAAGAATGACACACTTTTTAGAAAAAGAGCAAGTTTCTATAAAGAGAACACACTATAGAAATCATTATTTCAGTTTTAAACACATTAAAGAACCGGTCTCTTCAGCTCTCTACTAACATATTAAATGGCTGTTTCTCAATATTCTGATATTCATGATGCTCCTCTATTGCTCTGAGAGGGTCAGAGTTTGTTTGATAAATATTTTTTCATTATGTAGGGTGATAATTGGGGAATAGAGAGTGATTAAACTCAAGCTATGCCCAAAGTACCTTTGCCTTTATATGGAATTGGGCTTCTCCCTTTAATGGTATTTAAAAAAATAACAGAGAGGAGATTTTCTTGTCCAAAGAAGCCAAAGTAACACAAGGGTCAAAAACTGGTCTTTCCTCCACTTAAGGTTATAATTATCCTTCATATATATGGCTATGTAGGGAGGCCAAGCTAATTCACATGCATGTTGAGTTCTGATTACATTTTTACAGCAAAGTATTGTCTCAAAAAAAAAAAAAGGTCAGTTTTAAGTGGCTTACTTTGCCTTCCTTCGAGGCTTTGGTGATGGTGCTAAAATCATTCATTCACTCACTCACTCATTCGTTCAACGATGACGGGAAGGTGCTGGGCACGTGCTAGGCATTCTGGACGCAGCAGTGGATAAAAGAGACAAAAGTCCTCGCCTTCAGGGAGCTTACATTCTAGTGGGAGATTCAGGTAATAAACAAATAAGCAAAACCCATGTTGTGTCACTTGGACACAAGCAGGAAGGAAAAGAATGAAGGAGCGAGGGGCCTCGGGAGGGTCCGTGGTGATGGGGTGTGGTTCACGGAGTTGCCATTTTAATGGAAAAGGTGTCTGCATTTGTCAAGTACATTTAAAGTATACGTCTTATATTTTTACTTCAGATATCTAATCCTAGACTATATTTTACTTTAAGGGTGACTTCTGAGATCCTCAACCAAGATCTAGTTATTCCTAAATTACTTAATTACATGTGAGAATAATTCATTAATTTGTTAGACGTTCTAATTACAGCTCTAATTAAAAGGCTACACTTCAACAAGGTCATTAACATACATATTTTTTTCTGGGTCCAATTTGTCAAGAGTCTAGTGACATCGTGGCTCTCCCCTGAGCAAACTACTGAGGCTATAATTTCCTGTGTAAAATCCGTAACAGCAAACGTGGTCCAGAGTGATCTCAGTGGACCCGTTCTCTCAAGAATGGCTTAGAAATAAAGCCCCTTTCCCTGCAGAATGGAGGTGAACACAGTTAAAGGGCTGTCACGTTCCCTTGGTGCACTCAGGAGACTTTTAGGTAAGGAGTCATTCATCCAGGATGGTGGACACTTTTCTAAACAGATGATAAATGCTACTGGGGAATGGTCGACAAGACCTAGGAATCCTGCACCAAGATACCCGCACCAAAGCAAATTGTTCACAGACTGAAATTGTTTCCGGTCATTCTTATTATACGTTAACCTCAGAAAGGTCTTTGCTTAGAAGTAAAACAAAAAGCTATCTTCATCACTAACCATAATAAGTTTAAATATCCAAAATCCATAAAGTCTTAGAAAAATCAAGAGTGGCAATATTTGGTGAATCAAAGATGACTGATTTATTTAATACTGGATGTTATGTATTCTCCTCTGGAAATCCTAATAGGGCACTCAAATATGGTAAATAAAAATATGGCTTCGGGCTTCCCTGGTGGCGCAGTGGTTGAGAATCTGCCTGCCAATGCAGGGGACACGGGTTCGAGCCCTGGTCTGGGAAGATCCCACATGCCGCGGAGCAACTAGGCCCGTGAGCCACAACTACTGAGCCTGCGCGTCTGGAGCCTGTGCTCGGCAACAAGAGAGGCCGCGACAATGCAAGGCCCGCGCACCGCGATGAGGAGTGGCTCCCGCTTGCCGCAACTAGAGAAAGCCCTCGCACAGAAACGAAGACCCAACACAGCCAAAAATAAATAAATTAATTAATTAAAAAAAAAATATATGGCTTGGTGACTCTTTTTTCTTTTTCTTTTTTTTGGGGGAGGGATACTTGCTATATGGTAATGCAGGATTTTACTTATTCTGTCCATTAGTAACTACTATTTGATAACATTTATATTATTAATAGAACTTAATCTAAGAGAAGTTCAACTTACTTTTTTTTTTTTTTACATTTCAATATTGGATATTAATCAGAAAGATAGTCAAAATTACTATGGTCAAAATTTTTACATCAAAAATTTGTAATAAGTGTTTGGTATTAGTCTACATACAATTCAGTTTTTGGTGTAAAGTTCTTTGGCTGCAAGAAAGAACATTTGGTTTACTTCACTATTAGGAATATCTCCTAATGCTGGGATGGGTTCTTCTTGGTATTTCTTCTGCTGCTGGTTTTTGGCATAGTTATCTGTGATTGTATGAATGGAGTTGAGTGGAGAGGTACTGTCATGTTTATTCCAAATAAGAGCACGTAACCAATCACTACAGTAATGAGGAGGTACACAGGCAGTGCAACTAACTGCCCAGTATTTTTGAGGCCAATAGGTCAAGCCCAAGGAGTTTAGCCAAGATTCAGGAATAAAAGCCCACACAAGATATAGTATGAAGCCAAACTGGGAGCTTAAGAAAGGAACAAAGCCATAAGTCGCTCTTTCTGGCAATGGCAACGGTGAATTTTCCACCGTTTTCCCCATGGCTTTAGATAATCTCGCGTCCTCCATGCGCCCACTCCGGCCCCTCCCCACAGTTTGGCCCTGGTGACTCTTTCATGCTGTTTATAATATAAATGTATGTATATACACTTATGTCTCTTGACAAGTAAACATGTAATACTAAGTTCCTCACCATACTTTGCGGGGCCCTGTGGAAAATGAAAATGCAGGTCGCTTGTTAAAAAATTATTAAGAATGTCAAGATGGTGCCAGCGCAGCATTAACCTGGGTCGGTGGCCTGATGAGACCACACAGGCCAGACACCCAGGAAGCTGGCCCTGTTGCTGACACCGTGATACTTAATCTTTAAGGAAGAAAACTTCCAAATTGGCCACAAAACTGCAAGATAAGAAGGTGCATTGACAAAATACTGCTGACGACCTCCATACATATTATTTATATGTGGACTAAAGACTTTGAAATATCAAGTATATATTTATATATATATGTATAACTGAATCACTTTGCTGTACACTTGAAACTAACACAACATTGTAAATCAACTATATTTCAATAAAAACTTTTAAAAAATTAAAGACTTTGAAATATCATTTCACACTGATCTTTTCCAAGCCAGGTAAAACGAAAACAATTTATGGCATTTCTCCCACTCTAGTGGAAAGTATTTTATGACCCAGATACTATTTTCAGCTTTACAAGAGATCTTGAAAATTCATTGCTTTAGAAATATCTTCAGACACACCAGCTATTTTACCTTCTTCGTGGCCAAGCTGCTTATTTTTAGCTCTCTTTCTGGCCTCGATTTTATCCGTGTCTGCATTTACTGCTTCCTAAACAGTTTCCACCACTTCCTGCTGCCAGCGCTCAGAGATCACCAATGGGAAGTTCTTGTAGAGTTCTTGGTCGCAATCAAGAAGCTTATTATTTTAAGAAATCAAGATATGTATGATTTAACATGCTTACAAAGGCAACAGATTCAAAAGTAACATAACTGCGTGTAGGAAGATAACTAGACAACAGCCTATAACCATTAAGAGACAATTTATTACTTGTCATAAACCTCTGCCAATGACAATCGAGCGACCAAGGAATATACTGTACAACACGGGGAAGATAGCCAGTATTTTATAATGACTGTAAATGGAGTATAACCTTTAAAAGTTGTTAATCACTATACTGTACACCTGTAAGTTATATAATATTGTACATCAACTATACTTCAATAAAATCTTTTAAAAAGAAAAAAAAAGAAAGACAATCCAACAACCGGGATCCACACAGGGTGATATATTATGGGCACTTCACTTCCATCCCTGGGTCAGTCAGATGCAGCCCAATCTTCTACAGCATCTTCATAGCATTTTTGCCATTGAAAACTAACATATATAGGGTTTTCTTTAAAGGATGACAAGAATCTGGCAACAAAATAATATCGATTATAGTGAGGATATTTTATTTGTGAAAACAGATCCCTATGGTTTTAGATACAGTTACAAGGGAGAAGCCAGGAGGGCTTTCTAACCACCCTCCCATTATTCTGTAAAATGAGAAAAACTAAAAGGTCCACTAGGCCAAATTTACCATTTAGCCCATGAGCTTTCCAATGAATCCAAGTTGAACAGTATGATCATAAGTCTCGAGATACGTGGAGACTTTAGGCAATGTGGCCTTTCAGAGGTGCTATAAGAAAAATTACACTTAACGATAGCATTTCTCTTCCAAACTATTACTCAAAATTCTTCATTCTTCTCCAAGTGAGCCTGTACTCTGAAAGCAAGCTAAGAAAATGGTTTTACAGATTTGAGTTACAGTTTTGTGGCAGAAAGACAAGCGATCCTACTGGAAGGAAAAACTAGCCCTGTCTTTCAAAAGCAGGGATCTCCCTAGAAGCTTGACTTGTTCACTCCCTTGCCTGAGAGATAAGTATGGGAGAGAGGCAAGTTATTAAGAAGGAAAATGGAGAAAGACCAAGGGTGAGGCTCTTGCCCACAGGCCTTTAGTGAATCACTGAACCACTGGAGGAACCTGCATCCTGGTCCCAATCAGGATGCTCTCCACCCACCCTTACTGACTTGTCATCCTAACGTGCTGATTCTGAGATCAAAATGTGTACAGTTTTTCCCCTTTCAGCTTTCTTCAGACGCCCAAACCAAGCCTGGTGCTGAAACCTTTGTGTGTCCTGAGTGTGAACACGCTCATGTGTGTGTGTGTGTATGTGTGTGTGCGGTGCAGTGTTAGAGCATCAAGGCCAGGAGAGCACCCTGTGATGAGGGACACTGGGGCAGATTCTGCAGAGTTTGGCAGAAGTGAAAACACCCTCCTTTCCAAAGTAGTTGCTCTGAAATGGACAACTCTGCTTTATATACAAACGGTTCCATCTCCTGTAAGGTCAGAGAGCCTTGGTCTTTACGACTCGGCCTATGTGAAAAGTGAATAAAACAAAGCTCTACATGAAGTGAGCTTTATTTTTTCTCCTTAAAGAACAATGTATTATTTTGGCTGCATTTGAAGAGACACAGCCTTCTCAGCTCTGGTTTCGGAAGAAGCAAAACCACCACAACAGAAACTCCTAGTGTACATGCCAGGAGGCTGACACAGGTGACCCACCCACAGAGAAGGCCTGGCAATGAAACCACTCACTTCACAGGCAAGAAAACCAATGCTCCCGAGGTTCCCTAAAGGGCCCTGATTCCCTTAGGTAGTAAGTGCAGATCTGAGGCCAGTGCGTATGACTCCAAAGCCCAGAGTACAGTTGACAAAATTGAAAGCATGAGACTCTCTTTTGAACAAAATTTTCACAGCCTCCCACATGATATTCGTTTTCCTTTTAGTGCCCTTTGCTGGAGAGAAGTATGTCTGATGACAAAATTCTACTGTGACAGCAGTGATCCTTTTAGATAACTCTGTAAAGGGACTGTTCCCAAAGCTATAGGGTGGTCCTGTCTGTCCAGGCCACAGAAGATGCCGAGCGTCGGCACAGTGGTCACACTGCTGTCCCCAGGGGAGCCACGGCTCAGACCAGGCCCTCTCCGCTGTGTTTCACCTGACCTTCCCCGCCACCCCCCATCCTGCCATCCTGGGAAACTGGCCATGTGAGCACCCCAGTCACCTGTACAGCTGCCTGGCAGGAAAGCCCAGGGGGGCTGACACAAGGCCATAAATGCAGGCAGCTGAGAAGACACGGGCAGGGGGGCCTCTCGGAGGGAGAGGGGAGACGCTGGGAGAAGCTGAGAAAGTGGGGGCAGTGAGAACTTGACGTGTAGTGACACGCTCTGACTCAGCATCCAAAAGAGGGTGACTTTCTCCCATGACTCACAACCTCTAATTATGCCATGTCTACTTGGAAAATAATGATAGGAACCAAAGTTTGAAAAATGCGGAAGATGCTATATATATTAAAAAGAACAAAACCGTGATTATTTCACTTTTGATTGACAAATGCAAAATGATTCATGCTGTTTGCTCTTTTCTTCCTGACACAGAGAAACCGGGATATTTGGGAGAACTAAGATGACTGGCTGTCTGGCATGAGGCCAAGTACGTTTGCCATCACCCGGCTGTTTTTCCCTGCTTCATAACACGTCTGAGTTTTCTATCAACCACCAAACTCTCCAAATCAGTAAGAATGTGACCACTTTGCAGTTTATCAAATGTAAAATAGGTAGTCCAAAGAAAGCTGTCGTAGTCTCTAATTCAGGTCTTGACCTCTTCTACATTCGCCAAATATATGGATATTCATCTGTAAGTTACAGCCCATAAACAGGCCAGTACTAAGTCAATCATGAAGCCTGATTTCCAATTAAAAAATCCCCCACCCTCCAAAAAAAAAACAAACAAACCTGAAAGCAAGCATTGCCAGTGTACCTTGATGCCTTTGGTATCCTCTTCATCAAATGAGCCGATGTCAAAGGCGTCGGCCGCATTGACTTCCCCCAGGGGAGGGATCAAGGGTGGAGGGTACTGGAAGAGCCAGAGAAGAAAGGTTCAGTTACTAGGTGAGTCAGGGCCCGGTCCCAACCTGCTATTCTATAAAGAGATCTCAGTGCAACACATCAAGGTGTCACAGTCCGTGCAGGGCTCATTCAAGCTCACACAAATCACAGTGCACAGTTCACAATGCCCCCAAAGGAGATGCAGCCCCACAACCCAGTTTGCTAGAAGCTTAACGCCTGCAACGGGGCAGGGTGGGCGCCCCACACCCACAAACGTCCCGAGGCCAATGCTGGCTGAACCAGAACCCAACTCTACTCCTAATTAGGCAGGACTAACAGAGCATCATTCCTCAACGGTCTGAGTTCACGCAAAGATGAGTCCAAAGATGATCATCAACAATGAGAAAAAAACAACAACAACTTTAATTTGGGGTGTTTTCCTGAATCAATGAGAATATTAAAAAGTAGCTTAAAATAAGCCAAGGGGATTATGCCACTATACAATCACGCTAATTCTTAAATTATGGGGTGCTAGGCTCAAAAGTATCTAAGTGTATGACAAACGTTTCTCGTACATTTTTACATATAAACAAAGAGGGAGAAGTTGTTCCAAAGGGAATGAGCCATACGGCAGCACGTGGATAGGAGAGCAAGAAGCAGGGCTGTGGATGGAGAGCTGGGGTGGACCCTGGAGACAGAGCCAGGACGTAGAGATGCATACAGAGATGCAGATGGAGAGCACAGTGGGTGGGGTACCCGGGGTGGGGTCCCAGCAGGAGTACCTTCTGCAGGTAGACTTGCTGCCAGTCGATGCCTCTGAAGAAGTCGTGCGTTTTTAGCTCCTGTGCACTGCGGGAGAGAGGGAGTCACAGCAGTGGTAAGTAAATATGCATTCGGAAATCTAAGAAACGGTTTGCAAAAATTATCTCCTATTACAGAACACACAGGGACAACTATTTCCAGCTCTTTAAGACAGCAAGTAAAATATGCTCCTTTCGAAGCAATCCAAGAAACACTGTGATGTTTAGAAATACTGCACGCTGAGCCTAGGAATATAATCCCATGTGCTACTTTACTGGGGATGCTTATCCCAGCCTGAGATAACCTAGAGGTGTTCACAGATTATATCTATATCTGATTCTGTAATCATGAGAACAAATTTAACTAAGAATTAAGTTAGAGATCTACACATTAAAGAGATTTACAGCAAATGTCTACAAGTCCTCATAGATCAGATGGCAGGGATATGAAGCACCAAATATTAATTTCGAAGCAAACTAGAAATCTAGTAGAATAGTGCATGCCAAACCCCTTCATTAACTGAAGAAACAGTTTTTCCCAAAGATCGTCGCTGAAGTTCAGTTCACATGGAACAGAAGAAGTTGCAGACTCTGAGGAAAACACGTGGGCCAATATACAGAGTTCCCATGTGATTCCCTCCGACCCCCTCTAATTGAAATGGGAGATTCTCAATGTATTGAAAGGAACTGTTCTGCTTTCCAGGTGAAGACGCTGAAAGGCAGAAGCAACGGCCTACCCGCGTCCGTGGCAGCCGAGTCGCTTACTAACGTCTCGCTGGAGCAAGCCTTCCAGAAGGGACTGCAGCTCAGGGGAGAAGATGTCTGGAAGTTCCACATTCTGGGGGTGGGAGACGGGGGGAGAATACGATCTCAAAAATGCATCCAGGGAAACAGTGCCCTCACCCCTGACCAGATTTAAAGGCCATTTCTTGCGTAAGGATAGTGTTAAAAAAAATTGCAGATTCACTGCCAATTAACATTGACTCTAAGAAACAGAGAACGGTTACTCATTTTCAGAGTCAATCGACAGGCTGGAGCCAGAATAATCAGGTCTGCTCGCTCTTCTGCATCCCAGTCATTTTTCCTTTTATTTGACTTCTTTAGTTTTGTTCTTGATTTTCTACATCTTTCTCTTACTGATTGTTAGCAAACCCTGATATTTGCCTTGGCATCTATTTCCAGTGTTTTAAGAAAGCTTTTTTTTTTTTTTTTATACTGGTTGTGATGGAATGAAACATGAAAATTATAATGCAAAAAAAAAAAGTTTTTGATCTCCTTACCATGGTGAGTGTCATTCGGTCTATCTCATGCTTACCTTTGGTTTTATGTTGTCTGAAAGGGCTGTGACTGTAGAAATAAAGAAAATTCCATCACTAGATGGTTTCAGGTAACAGCAAACATTGTTGACTAATATTTGGGCAAGGTATTACGTTCTGTCACTGCTCATTTGAAACTGCAGAAATACAAAAGCCATAAACATATAAGCATTTCCAGAGAAAAACTGATGATCAGATTGACGATCAGATATATTAGGTCCTGAAGGAGCAAGGCTTATGTTTACTTGAACTCCTGATCTTCACGTCAATGAAGTCATGGTATCAAAATATACTTTAGCAAATATATTCCAAGTGATAATTTAAACCATCACTTGGAAAAAAAATTAGCAAACAGGTATTTATGAAAATGAAAGTCATACACATGGCATTTGTCACATTAGTGTTTGAGATAATGGTAACTTTCAAATTTTTTTTTTTTTTTTTAGAAAAATGGGTATTAGTTCCTCGAACAATACAAAGAACTGCAGTCAAATCAAAACACGTCCAAGATGGACACACTTCCCCCCCTAGAATCCAGTAATTTTAAGCACTACATTCCTTTGAGGATAAGAGATATATAAACTAACCCTGTGCTCCCAGACCCTCCAGAGTTCTGAGAACTGCTCCCTCAAGTCTTACTTACAAATAGCCCCAGACTTAAGAGTCAGAAACCCTGGGTTCACGCTGTGACTTGGCTGTTTGCCGGCTGTGAGCCAGTCATGGAAACCTCCAGTCTCAGTCTCTTCATCTGTAAATGGCATAATGCAATATCCGTCACCAAAACGGTGACGGGAATGAATAAAATAACGTACATGCTAGTAGCCGAGACAATGGCAGTATACAGTGGGTATCTGATACACATCTGTGAAATTAATAAGGATGAGTCTAACTTTACAAAATGAATGTCTGCTTGATCAACTGTGTAAAGAAATTATTCTTACTCTTGATTACATTTTTAAAATGCTGAATAAGCTGGCTTTTAAAGTTAACCTTAGATATCACTTATATATGGAATCTAAAATATGACACAAATGAACTTATCTACGAAACAAAAACAGACTTACAGACATAGAGAACAGATTAGTGGTTGTCAATGGCAGGGGCGGGGGGCCAGGGGGAGGAATGGATTGGGAGTTTGGGATTCGCAGATGCAAACTATTATATACAGGATGGATAAACAACAAGTTCCTAGTGTACAGCACAAGGAACTATAGTCAATATCCTATGATAAACCATAATGGAATAGAATGTGAAGGAGAATGTGTATATATATATATATATATATATATATATATATATGTATTTATATAACTGAATCACTTGGCTGTACACTAAAAACTAACACAACATTGTAAATCAACTATATTTCAATAAAACAAATTAAAAAAACCAAAGATACTCTTAGCATTAAAAGAGACTAGTAAACATGCAAACTAGAAAACCCTGGCCTTATTTATTCACTTGAAAATTAAAGAAGGGATATGATTGAGATTTCTGATGGTAAGACATGCCTGTAAAATGATCAACCCTGTAGATTTATTTATAAGGCATATATAACATAATCTGAGGCAAGATATTATATAAAATAGTTAACTCTATAAAATGGATACGGATGTTGAGCACATAAATCAATGTGATTTAGAAAAAAGAACTAAAACGTCCACCCACTCTTGCTACTGAATAAGTTAAACTATGATGATGATTCCACTTCAGAGTATTTATTATTTAAATATTTCAATTTTCACTTTGTACAAGAGAGGGCACTCTAATGCTTGCTTTCTTTCGTATGCAGTGAAAAACACAGTAATTTCCATCTCTTGAAAGCATTAATTTGGAAAAAAAAAATCTAAACAAGGTAAATTAGTACCAAGCAAACATACGCCAATCTTTAAAACAGATTTTGATTGGAAATATTCTTTGCATCCTAATTGTTTCCAAGGAGAAAAATGTAAAATTACTGCATTTAAAAAGCAAATGGGATAGAATAACAAACGATATCTGTTGTTTATGAGATACTATAATTTTTAAAAACTTGACTTGTATCATTCTTGTATGCAAAATACACAGAGATATTAACATGTTCATGGTTCAAGAGAAAAGGAATATAGGTTTATTAAATCTTACTACAACTTCAGTCTCTCTTCATGACACAACTGCTCCTACCCCACAGAGTTCCTTAACGTATAAAAGGGGATTGTGTGAAGGTCTCCTGTGTTTCGGCAAATCCATCTGCTTTGGCTCCTGTGTGCAAAGCCGGAGGACCCCTTCCTGCTCTCGACCCTCATGTGCCTGCCTGCATCTGACGCTGGAAGCAGAGGGCTGTGCCCGGACACTTGGAGAGAAGGACGACTGTGTTCTGACAGAGATGCTCCGTGCTAAATTTAAAAACTCTTTCGTGTGACCAGAGGGAGGGCTTTGCGAGGGGACGGGAGTTAAAGTTCAACATTAAAACATTCCCGGCACACAGGCCCGATCGCTACAAATCCCATTTGATAAACATAGCTCTGCCACGTCTGACTCAATAAGAAACAATCGGAAATGCTTTTTGGTTCTTCGGTTCTTCGGTTCTGGGCTGTTGTGCTGAGAAAGTCTGGTCTTTCAAGTTCAAGTCCTGAGGCGCATCTGTTTCCAATGTCTTCTTGATTATTCTTTGTGAACAAAACCCAAGATTCTGTTTCTATTTTGGAAAATGTTAAAGAAAACCTCCTATAGTAATGATCTCCATTTTGAGGGGGGCACATGGTGCTTGCAGATCCTGTGTGATCACAGCTGCTCTCCGACGCAGCTGCTTTAAATAGGAGACAGTAACGGGCCTGTCAACAGCTTATGACGTGGGCCAAGCTCTTCCAACAGCACATGCAACACTCCGGCTGCGTCAGGGGACGTTATGGGAATAGAATTCACATGTACAGTGGTCAGATGTGGCTTTTGAATAACAGAGAGAGTGGGAGAGCCGCAAATTTCCCCCAAACGAGTTGGGAAAACGTTCAAGGCATGCTAAATGATGGGGAAACACACACACACACACACGCACGATACATCATTCACAGTGAAAAGATGAGCTCAAAAACAATCCATTTATAAATACAAGTGACTACAAATCCTTAGGTCAAAAATTAATTTTAGAATACCAGAAAGATTGCATGTTACATCAAATGTGAGTTTTGAAACCTAAGCCAATAGCTACCAAAGTATTTATAAACATTCCTTTTTTTCCCTATGGGAACCAACTCGGCAACCTCAGGCAGAGCTCAGTTCTCCCCAGACCACCACCTGGGCTCTCTCCTCGTGTCTGACAATCAATGGTGACAAGTTTAAGATCAAGGCTACTGTCACGTCAATTCTTTCCCTTCACAGAGAGCTGAACTCTAGACTGAGGATCATGACGGTGATTCCGCACATTTGCAACGTGGACACCTCGGCGCTCTTCAGTGTCTGACAGTCAGCTGAAGTGGAAGCAGTGACCCCCACCCAACATACGGCCCTGAGCGGACGGGTCCATCACTGAGCCCAGGGATGCAAACACGTTCTCGGGCCTCGACAGCTTCCTTACATCCAGGTTCCTGTCCCTTGCACCCTGTGGGATCCTTCTAGGGTGTCACAAAAGAACTAGGGGTTCAGACAAGTGTTTCAGCAGAAGCAATGGGGCACACTGGTCAGTGCGAGAAGTATCTGATCAGAGAAAACAGAAGCGAAAAAAAGACCCTTGGTGACCACTGGTCACCCTCACTGCGCAGATGTGGGGAGGAGGGGAAGAGACTTGCTCTGGAGCAGAGTTTCTCATCCTCAGCTGTGCGATCCTTTGTTGGAGCAGCGGGGGCCGCCCTGTGCACTGTATGATGCTTAGCAGCAACCCTGGCCTCGACCCGCTAGATGCCAAGTTGTGACAACCAAAAATGTCCCCGGGCGTTGCCAAGCACGCCTGGGGTTGAGGACGAGCGCTGCGGAGTGGCTGGCATGGAGTCTGGTTCATCCCATGAGGACTGATGCCGCGGCCGCCCCGTAGGAGCACCAGGATACCGGGGGACAGACGGCCTGTGAAGCCCGCGCCCGGGAGGCCACATTGGCCGCACTCTCCTCCCACCCCCTCCTGAGTTACTGTTTCAGTTCCTTAGGCCCCTTGTGTCTGAGAAAAGACAGCTACTCGGGCTCCCTCTGTACAGTGTGTAAGAACTGAATAGGATGCTTCTGTACGCCTGGATGGAACCTTCCTACACCTTGTTTAAGCTGAGGGGACGAAGGCTCCATCGCCTCCAGATCTCACCATGATGCTTTGCTCCTGAAGGGCCCTCAATAAACATCAGCTTAATATGAACCACTGATACTTTATACCCATTGACATTGGTAGTGATACGACCATCCTCCCAATCACCTTGAATCTAAACTCCTATCTGTCCATAGCCAAGCATCCACTGAAAAAACAAAAACCGCTATGGACTGTAAGAACGATACTGTTAAGTCATTTGTGGCCTTTCTGATCCCAGTACCACAGCGCTACTCAAGCCTTTGCCTGGGTTCTTAGACATGCCTCCCACCAGCATCCTCTTACTGGAGAGCAACCCAACCTTTGCTTAAAAGATGCTTCCTTTCTCTGTCCCTCCTTTGCTTAAAAGCCCTCAGTCTCTGGGGCCTTAAGAACAAAGCCCCACCTGCACAGCATGGAATTCTAGGTGGCCCCTGGCCCTGCCCCAATTTTCTCCATCTTCTCTCTCAGCACACCTTCCCTGCGACCAACAGCTGACCCCCCCCCCCCCCACTCACAGGTCGTTGATGGGGAAAGACCACCTGCACTTGCTCCGTATTGTGCCCTCCCCGTCGTCTACTTCCGCTCCAGGTCTTCATCCTGCCATCCTGTCTGTGAGAGAACACTTCCCATACCAACTCCTACGTGAAGTTGTCAAGTCAGCCCTATGCTTCCAGGTTAGACCTGGTGATCCCATTTCTGCTCTCCCAGCACAGCCCATCCAGCTCACAATTTCGTATGTGTGTGTACCTATCTACTCTCCTCTGAGCTCCTCCAGGACTGTGTGTGGCTCCCTCCCTCCCTCCCTCCTTCCCTCCCCCACAGCATCAAGCACAGGCTCTTGCATACTGCAGGTACTCAATAAATGCTCACCGAATTGTATTTAAATCACTTAAGTCAAAAAATGTTTCCCCGCTCTTTGGTTTTAGTGCTCTCTCCATTCCTGGGATTGCCTTTTGAACAAGTATTAGAAAGAATGGCAGACGATCATACATCTTTGTAGGGAAGATTCGTCTATTCTCTTTGTTAGGCATTGGAAGGATTCTTGCCATTTCAGGCTCCGTGGATGGTCACCAGGCAGTGACGGGGAGCTGGCTATCTGTGAGGCAGGACATGCCTTCACAGGGCAGCTCAAATGCTGAATGGACATTCTTGCGTCAAATTGAAGTCTTTTCTCTCCTGAAAATGCTCACTGTCTAGAGCTGTACAGATGAGTATGCCTCCTTCAATGAGGTGGGCCTTCCGACAGCTGGAGCCAACAGGATGGCCGTCTGAAGCACTGTACCCAGCTCTCTGAACCTGTCCATAGGAGCCACGATTTCTAGCTGTCACCATTCTCATCTCTTCTTATCCATCCACCCCATCCCATCCTCATGACCATCCTCTGGATGTCTTCCTGTTGGCCAAGATTCCTCTCAATAGGGGTCACATCAAACATAATGCTTCAATCAAGCCTGATCAAGGATTTCATAAAGGAATTACCACCTTCCAATGCAATCCTCCAAACCTGAACCATGACCAAGTAAGACGGAACTGGCTTTATCAGCTACAAATCACACTGCTGGCATAGAGATAACGATCAAACCAATTTTCAGATCTTTTAAAAATAGTGGTATATGCCAGATCATCCCTAGACTACACAGATGGACATTATTATAAACAGACAGAATAACAATATTAAACAAAAATCAATAAACAAAGCCCTAAATGCAAGACTTTGCAAGTTTCCCTGCCACATTTTACAACTGACTTTTGAATCTTGAGTTAATGCATTCAGCTTTTGCTGTTGTGCAGAGTTTTTCTTAAATCATCTTGTGACTCTGTAAGTGTGGATTCTAATCTCCAACCCCTTCTTCAGCGGAGACCTCAGTGAAGACGGTGTGTCTGGATGCACTCACCACGCATGCAGGGACTCCCGCCGGCTGGAGAAGCATATCGGGCGGGAAGTGGTTTTCTCTGGTTTGCTTTGCAGAATCTCTAATCAGGTCAGCTGGTCTGATGACATGAATTAAGGCCATCCAGGCTCCACAAACATGGTAATTCAATTAAGGACCAACAGGACCTGACTCTCTGAGCAATAATACAATTTTAGTTCCCAAGTGAATGCGGTGAGCAGAGAACAACTAGATTATCCAGGTCCTGGGGAAGCAGCCGGGGTGCTTGGAACCTAGTTTGAGGGGAAGACAGGGAATCCAGCCTCTTTTCAGATTGTGCTAAATGTAATAAGAGGATGCAGCGATGCTCAATAAGGCTTTCCAAGGGAAACATGGAAAGTTTAGCAAACTACCAGTCCTGTGTGTTCATAGAAGCAACGTTACAGGGAGAATCCTGACTAGGAAATTTTAACGTAAACTGCTTTTTGTATCTCTGTGAATGGAGAATAATCAAAAACATATCTTAAAGAGTTCAGCTCTCTGTTAAAATTGGCTAAAGACTCTTAAAATTAATGGAAATATTAACATAATTTGTAAACGTTCAATATGAGAACATATTTGGAGAGTGCTTTCATTCCATCCTCTTTCCGCTTGTATTTCATCATCTCTGGTAGATTAGAACTAAGGGTCAAGTATAACAAATGAAAAACACCAAATTACACAATTTCATTTTTGTGTTTTTAAAACCTACAAGTTTCAGCATGTTCACAAACAGATGCACACTTTTAAAACAGATTATCTTTGGGTGTTCATCCTTTTGTGTAAAAAATGCTTTAACCTCACAAGACGATCATGAGTAATTAATTCCTAGGGAAAAGAAATTCTCCTACCCTCTTCGATTATCTACATTTAAAAATAACACTTATTCCCAAAATAAGGCTTATCAATGGAAATATTCCAACAAAGTCTTGTTTTAGGTCTAAACGTGTTGGCATACCTTCCTGGCATGGAACAAAAATACCAAAGGCTTATGGGAAAGAAACTCTCACTTTTACGGGCAGAAAGAGCTGTGGGCATCGCCTGGATCAGTGTGTGTCTTAAAGATCACTGTGTGATCTAAAACGATATTAGCACCTAATAGCATGTACATATTTTTGATTTTGATCCAAGTGCATGCCATGGTGATGGTACTAAAAGGACGCATTTCACTCACCCTCTCAGAAGTTTGAAAAGCATACAACCCAGGGAGAACCAGTCAGCACTGCTGTCGTACGCAGTCCCTTTCTGCAGGACCTCGGGAGCCATGTACCCGTGGGTGCCCCTGGGGAGAAGAAAGGGTACGTGCGGTTATCAGTGCTTGCAGACCTTATAAAACATTCCCAGCTCACCAAGAGGTCTGAGCATCATGCATCCATGTCGGCAACTATGAACAAGGCGGCGGGGACGACAGTGCTTCCACCAGATATGATTCAGCAAACACCCAGTGAGAAAACGACCTTTCCTGTCTTCATTAGGATAGGACTGAATATAAATAAATTACCATATGAAATAAATATGAACGATGCGCGCACTCCACGGTCTCGGAGGTGAAATGTGAGTCTCAGGAGTCCTTCCTCACTCCAGGCAGGAGGAGTCAAGGGCAGGCCCGTGAGGAGATGTGTGGGGCTGGGGGAGGGAGCGGGGGGAGGGGGTGATGAACAGTGACCTGGAAGGGATGGGCACGGGCATCCCTGTGTGGCGCCACCCTCCCGTGCTGAGGACCGGGGCTCGCACATATGCCCGTCGTATCTCCCACCTTTCCACGGTCACAATGGTATCCAAGGCAGGGCGGGCGTGGGGGGACAAGCCGACAGGTACGGAGACGGAGAAATCACGTATCCGGTTTAAAGAGCTGCTGACAGCTCAAAGGACTCAGCCAAACAAATGTGCAGGCGACTTGCAGGAAGCTGAGAAATATCACTTGGGAGGACAACCATTTATATATAATATGTGTTATCTGCAACTCAAAATCCTTTCCCATTCTGCGACTCCCCACCCCTCCTTAAAGATCTGAGCACGCACTGTTCCAAGCGCGCAAGAGAGGGCTCGTGGGGAACTTTCAAAGACGTGGCCTGAAAGGGCCCCGAAAAAGCCTTTAACTGTAGCTCTGTTCCCATCCTTCATTGATTTTCTTCACTGATAGAATGGGTGATAAAATGACACCTTCATCCCACAGGGGTGCCGTGAGGATCACACGTATGTAATGGGCTTAGGATAGTGCTGGCTCTTAAAAAGAACTCAACCTATGTTAGGGATTTTATTCTCTATCCTTACGTTATTATAATCCTTTTTAACTTATGCTCAGAAACAGTGAGAATCTGCTCCGCCAAGTGATCCTGGATCAGCACTGGGCCCGATACCCTCTCTGCCTCAGAGTTCTATCTTGAAAGACGTTCTCAAACAGTGAAAACGGGCACTGGTCCAGCCCTCAGAAAAGCTCCGCCATCCAGAATCCAAAGTCTGACAGCGTGCGGTCAGCAAGGCACACTGGGAGAGTCAGAGATTTCCTCAAGGGGCATCCAAGCCATTTTCTGGGGAGGTTTAACTTTGGTGTTGCTGGGAAAACCTTTGTGGTGACCTTTTTAACCTGCGATTCTCGGGATCAAAACCCAGTTCTGGGACGGGAAGATCTCAACAAGGATAAATGCACGGGGTTAACGCAGATCATGTCTCTGAGTGGACACTGGACACAGCAGAGCACTGGACCTGCCCACTTCCATGGTTTTCAGCTTCTGCCTACACGGCAGCACCTAGCACTTCCTGCCGCTTCCCACTGACGATCTGTGCTGTTCATGCTGAAAGAACACTTGAGCATTTGAAGACATGGTGACAGGGGATTGAGCTTTGTATTCCTGGATAAAATAAGCTGGGACTTAATGAGTCACTGATGATCTGTTTGATTCCAAAAACAAAGTTTTTCTGTGTCATTTGGTGGTTGCTCCACGGTTCACTTTCAGTTTGTCAGAATTGGATTCCATCGTTAGATGGACTGAGTCTAAACCTAGATGGAGAACCAACCCCAACGCTGCTGTGCAGACGGGCCAGTGTCTGACGAAGTCCTGGCATCATACCTACGGCTTTGAAAAGAGCAGAGAAGCCCAGTCTAGGGTGAAATTCTGGCCACAAATCTTTAATCTCGTACCAAGTCGATCCTCTCAAAGCCTCAGGGAGTTCAGACAGAGTGTAAGGAACACAAGCTTTGGAGTGGGACAGAACTGGATCTTAATTCTAGCCCCACGATGTGCCAGGCATGTGACTTTGTTCAAGTGCCTTAGTGTCTCTGAACCTCAGTTTCCATCCCATAAAAGTAGATGATTATACCCATGCCCTGTGGGTCTTCTGTGAAGATAACAACATATTCAGAGCAGCTGGCCACACATGCCTGGGACAGCCGATGTTCAGCTCATGGCATGAGTGCTGTCCCCCACACCGGTCACTTCCCGGACAGCCCCTGGGGCTGCTGGTTCCAGGAGGTCAGGGAGCTCTTCTGCCTCGGTGCCCGCTGCATCGCCAGCACCTGGCACACAGCCAATGTGAAGTAAATACTTATTACATGAAGGAGTTGACTTCACCCTCACAACTGTCACGTGAAGTAAGCAGCATTGTTACTACCTCTTTATAGTGGAGAAAAATGAGGCTGGTGCCATGTGGAAGGAGGATTCAACCCACATCTGCTGACTCGAAAGCCTTTGTTCTCAGCCATGAAATGCCTCCTCTACTTAAAAATACAGAATTTTGTTGTGCGTTTATCCTTTTTAAGTAGTGGCCTCACTATCATCGTTTAAACATGGAAATCAACCTTCCCGATCCCATCCCTTTACAGATGCTGTTCAGCTATGGACAAAAGCCCGTCTTTCAGATCTGACATGTGAATTACACTAAGAAGAGGGGGAGGCCCTATAAGGGAATAAGTAACTGCATCTGAAAGTTAATTCCTTTGGGAGATTAACTCTTCTGAGCTCTCCGATTCATATTCAGTTGTGACTATACTAAATTGAAGAAATGAGCATACCAAATAGCCGTGGCATTAAAAATTCAAACGACTCTCTTAAAAATGTCTGATGGGGCTTCCCTGGTGGCGCAGTGGTTGAGAATCTGCCTGCCAGTGCAGGGGACACGGGTTCGAGCCCTGGTCTGGGAAGATCCCACATGCCGTGGAGCAACTAGGCCCGTGAGCCACAATTGCTGAGCCTGCGCATCTGGAGCCTGTGCTCCGCAACAAGAGAGGCCGCGATAGTGAGAGGCCCGCGCACCGCGATGATGAGTGGTCCCCGCTTGCCACAACTGGAGAAAGCCCTAGCACAGAAACGGAGACCCAACACAGCCAAAAATAAATAAATAAATAAATAAATAATTTAAAAAAAAAATGTCTGATGAACTCCCTGGGAGAGGCTTATACAACCCCAGGTTCTGGCCTCATAATTGTCAAGTGTTGGCAAAATGCTAAGGCTTTTATCACCATATCCCAGATTCTGTAGGAAGAGAGAAACATGTTTACAGAAACGGTGCTAATCGCTATTAACATCTGATCAGAGCTTTAAATGGCAATTCTGATTTAACGCAGTCCCTCATAAAGTAATGCAGTTTTAGAACCACTTTATTTTTAGCCCCACAAAAAAAAAAAAAAAAGGATTTATAGTTTATTTTCTGCACGGATGCATGAAATGAGACTCCTGGGAGTTACTTCAAGACCATTCAACACAGCAATGATGCACAATAAAATGGAATTTTAAGAGCTTCACTGCTAAGACTGATATATTAAAAAAGAAAAATCAAGCAAAAGTCACCTGTTTTTCCACAAACTGCACATATGTCCACATCTTCCACCCAGATAAACTGATACTAAAGAAATAGGAATAAAAACCAGTACGTATTCCATTCTGCTTCTGCTGAGCGCCAGGGCAGCTACTTCATACTCCTGTTGTCATTTGAACAATCTCAGGTTCAGGGAAGTCCTTGGGCAAGTGTCAACACTTGCAGAACAAGCACGGCCACTGCTGGAAGCAGCTTAGGGTCCCCTGAGAGGGGACAGGTGCTGGCCGACGGCCAGGGTGTCAGGGAGCTTCCACCGCATGGTTGTTTAGAGGACGGACGTAATATTCAGATCTAACAATATGACCTGCATTAAAAGCTTGAACTGCAAGGAGATGATTTTTTAAATTAAAAAAAGACCCCTAATTTCTTTTTAGCAAAAAAAAAAAAAAAAAAAAAACTGTTTTGAAAAAGAAGGAAAAAGTAGACGGAGAGAGAAACCTGACCTCTGGGCCCTCCTTGGAAAGTTCTATGCAATTGCCTGTGCACCTTCTTTGGCATATAAGCTTTCAGGGGTCTATTACTACCTCTACCCTATAGATAAAGAGACTGAGGGTCAAGCAGGTGAGCTGACTGCCTCAGAGTCACACAGCCAGCACGGATTTGGGTCTGCTGCTGAGGCCCCTATCTTTCCCTTAGACCACCCTGCCCCCGGGCAGCTACACTGTGGGTCCCTGTGTGTTCCCCCAAACGGTGACAGCGAGCACACCACCACCCTTATCTCCTCTCCCACAGCCTGGGATACGGGACCTTCCCCTGACCCGGCACTGCCACATGCTGAAAATCGCTACTGGCAGGAAAAAAATGGGGGAACAAATGACCACGTCGGGGTCTGAGTGAATAGGCGAGTTGAGTTAGGAAACGACAGTGACAGAGGTGCTATACTACTCACACACTCGCGTGCGGCTTCTTTTTGGAAAAATCGCAGGCAAGACCAAGGTCTGATATCCTAACGTGTCCGTGTTCATCCAAGAGGATGTTTGCGGGCTAAAATGAAAGAGAAGGTGATCTTCAAGAGTCCCCAAGATGTCCCAGGGGCTAACTTCTAAAACTACTGGCGCTTGATATCTCATTATTTTATCACAGTTCATTCCTACACATGAATCCTAGCATTAATCATATCATCACATCCAAGTGGGGCATGATACCGACAATGACATGTTTCATGTTACTTTCAGCAGGAAAGTGGTAATGACAGATGGGAAGGATTCTACTCATTTGATGATGGAACACAGGGCAGGTAACACGGGAGGGTTACAACCACAGTCCATCGGAGTTAAAGTATTTCTTTTTCACAGCAAGAAGTGCAATCCAGCCAGAATGGTGAGTCTCTCCACAAAGGGGGTGAGTCCACAGGCTCCTTGGCCTCTGTAACTACTAGGACTTCGGAGAATGAAGCCACGAAGCACAGCACAGAAAGGAACCTTGTAAAAATATACTAATAGTGACCAAAGAAATCAAAATATTCCATGGCCACATTAATCCCGATAAATGTCATTTCTGTTTATTAGTACAGAATCAACAGAGGGCCCTACCAAATGACCAAATATGATTTTGACCACAACTCTGATGAAATGTATCCATTAAGATTAGATTTAGTCAGCATAATCATGGAAAACAAAGCTCCTCTCCCTAATATACATTCAATTACAGTCATCTTGATATTTTTCTGCTGGAGATCAGCTATTGTTTTGCTTGAAATAAAAATAATGGATGCCATTATAAACTTGAAGCATGAATAATCATGAATGACTAGAATTAAGTCTGAATAAAAATTAGGTAATACCACTGCCTACTAAATAGCTTAGAAGACAAAAATACTGCATCAAGATGATTAAAAACCAGTTATAGATTTAAATTAAAATGTATCACAGTGGCGCTTCATGGGCCTTCGGCGTGTATTTTATTCTTCTGCAAAACTCACCATGAGGAAATAAAATGTCATGTGCCAACCAGTGTCTAATTATTTCTAATGTGATGAAAATACAGTTTTTCTTCTTTATGTTCATATGAAGGCTTAGGGAGTAATTCTTTAACCTTGCAGGAGGCTTTCAAAGTTACAAAGTCCCTTGTGAAAAACATAATATGCTCAACACTAAAATACACCATTTTAGATTCTTAGGAGGTAAACTTGAAAAGCTAATCACAACACATGAGCAAAGGAACATCATCTGTACATTTTAGCTGGTTAACCTCGGTTCCGGTTAAGAAGGAAGCAGAGAGGAGGCAAACCCACTCTCCTCCCAACCTCCTTGGGAAGTTGCCACGGCTATCATTTTTCTTCTCACCATTATTTACACCTTTATATATCTGCGTGATCATTTCTATAGTTTGTCAAGGTCCCGTTTATCTCCTCCCCCGTTCTTCATGTGGCTGGCTAGATGAATATCACCGCGGATGTACCAAGCAAACTCCCAACTCCCTCCTTAATGCAGAACCTGGGACCAAGCATCATGGTCTGGAATGGAAAAACTCAGAACGCACTTATTTCCTTTTTTTCAAGTCCAGTAAGATTTTAAAGAGAACCACAGTGAAGAAGCCCAAGCTTGGAAGACTGGGGCTATGTAGTTCAGGGATCTGAAAATTCGTTAGTGATTTTTTTTTTTTAATTAATTAATTTATTTATTTTTGCTGTGTTGGGTCTTCGTTTCTGTGCGAGGGCTTTCTCTAGTTGCGGCGAGCAGGGACCACTCTTCATCGCAGTGCGCGGGCCTCTCACTATCGCGGCCTCTGCTGTTGCGGAGCACAGGCTCCAGACGCGCAGGCTCAGTAGTTGTGGCTCACGGGCCCAGTTGCTCCGTAGCATGTGGGATCTTCCCAGACCAGGACTTGAACCCGTGTCTCCTGCACTGGCAGGCAGATTCTCAACCACTGCGCCACCAGGGAAGCCCCGTTAGTGATTTTTTAAGGCAAATTCAAAACAATCTGAGGCTCAGAGAGTGCCCTTCGGGGGAAATTCTCCAGGCTGTCAGCCACTCTGCCCTGATCGGATCAGGCTTGCCTCAAATGAGTTATGACTCAGCCCTTCTACATGTTAGTTCACAAGTAGATACTTCCCGTAAGACATATATGTTCTCTGCTAGTTCACCTTTGTACACCTCCTGGTCTCACACCAAGCCAGGGCCAAATCAGTTGCTTAGTGAACATTAATGGAATTACAATCAATTGTAAAATGGGTGACAACAAAACACCCCTACCCTGCTTTTCACTAATTAACCAATTAAAGTTTTTGAGTTGGCATACGTGCTGCACCAGACACGGAGGTAATAGGGACAAGTAGGATGGAGTCTTTAGAACAGAGTTCAGAGTCTGGAGGAGATCGACATCACAAAGGTGATGCCTTTATTGGGGCTGAGACGAGGAAAATGACAGGATACCATGAAAGAGGTGGAAATGCCTGGAAGACCACAACTGCAATACAACACAATATGTGCACATATTGCACAGGTCCGATAAACGGAAGGAGTCTGTCCAATGGCCTTACCTTCAAATCTCTGTAAACGGCAAACTGATTGTGCATGTGTTCCAGCCCCAGGATGACTTTTGTGCCGTAAAACAGCATCTCCTTCTCAGAAAACACCCCGTGCTGTGAAAGATGATAGTGCAAATTGCCCCCTGGAATCAGAGACATGGAATTTAAATTCAGTGCATCAATTTAAAGGGAACAAAAATCACTGTCATCCTGCATAGTTACGATACAGTCGAAAAAGGTAAACTATGCTTCTGCTTTGTCTATATATATATATATATATGTATGTGTCATTGATTTCTGTAATTTGACCAAATGCTTTAAAAATTCTAGAGAAAACTAAAACATTGAGAAGACTTAGATGTGACAATAGCCAGGACAATATGAAACAAAGCCACCATTCTCTGACAGGTATCACAGTTCCCAGATGTACCATCAAGGGGGAGGGAGGGTTAGCTAATCTGCTTTGATTACTTGAGTTCTGTCTAATAACTGAATCAACCCATGTAGTGATCCAGTAGGTGGCTTAGCAACTCATTCTGTGGACAATAAATAGTAAGGAAACAAAACAAACACATTGATCATATTGATAGATATATGAGAAAGCAAATACAGTAAAATTTTAACTGGTAAAACCCAGGTGGTGTGTATTCGGGTGTCCCCAGTAAAATTCTTTCAATTTTGCCATATGTTTGAAGTTTTCACAATAAAATGTTGGAAAAGGTAAATCGTCACATGGCCTCAAGTTACAGAGACACAGAAGGCCACAAACAGGGTAAGGGAATGTTCTTATAAACTATAAAAGAAGAGCCTCAATTGATCTACGAAAGTTCATGTGTGTCCAACTTTATTGCCCTTGATTTTATAAGTATCTTCCTGTTCACACACACATATTCCTGTATAACCACTACCAGATCAAGGTGTAGAAGATTTCCAACATTGCTGAAGGTGTCCCATGCCCATCCCAGGCAGTATATCAGCTCACAGCCCCTAATTAAAGCCAATCAGACTCTACTGTAACCTCTCCCCCGACAGATTAGTTTTGCCAGTTCTGATAGTCACATAAATAGACTCACACAGGGTACATGCCCCTGTGTCTGGCTGTGTCTCCTCATTATAATGTGTGTGAAATTCCTTCATGCTGTTGGGTAGGTCTGATTTTAAATCAAACACTCAAAATGTAATAAAACTTCAAGTGAATTTCAAACTTTAACAGGGTAAAGTTTTCCTGGGTAACTTTAACAGACCCAGGAAAGTGGGTCTGGTTCTGTGGAAAAATGCACAGAGACACAACACTGCTAATTAGAGATGAACTCAAAGGTGCTCTGTCACTCTGATTCAATCATGACTCCTCTATCTACATCTTCAAAAGACTCAGATTCTACAGAAAAATATTACTGCCTTGCTAGTCTTTCTGTTGGTCTACATTTCGGTTCTGGCTAGTCAAGTATCCATTTCAATCTCTGATTCTGAGGTTGAAAGAACCATACCATGGGGGGAAATGTTATCTGTATTACTGTTTTGAAACACTGAGAATAAAAATGGAATTAAATTAGCTTTTGAAAGCGGAAAAATGTACCAGAGCCGAGGACAGAAAAACTCAATTGTAAAGATGTCAATTTTCCCCCAGATTAAACTCTAGATTCCATGCACTCTTAATTAAAATGAAAATTGACAAACTGATCCCAAAATTTATATGGAAATGGAAATGGCCAAGAAAAGTTCAGATACACTTGAAGAAAAGTAAAGCTGGAAAACTCATAGTGCTAGATATCAAGACTTACGGTAAAGCAACAGTAATTCGGTACGGAACTAGCCCAAGGACAGACAAATCGACCAGTAGAACAGAACAGAATCCTGAAGTAGACCCACATGTAAATG
This sequence comes from Balaenoptera ricei, assembly GCF_028023285.1. Lineage (NCBI taxonomy): Eukaryota > Metazoa > Chordata > Mammalia > Artiodactyla > Balaenopteridae > Balaenoptera > Balaenoptera ricei. Next base: position 25,244,495 of record NC_082652.1, read on the forward strand.
CTCATTTGATTTGTAATAAAGTGACCCAGTAGGGTGGGGGTAAAGCATGGCCTTTTCAATCAGTGGTGCCGGAGCAACAGGCTATCTGTACAATCAGCTGTGGACGTTCACCCCTACCTCACACCACACACTAATGTCAACCCCAGGTGGATATAGACCTCAAGGTAAAATAATAAAGCTTCTAGAAGAAAACCAAAGAGAATAACTTCAGGATCTTAGGGTGAAGTAAAGATTTCTTAAACAGGCCACAAAAAGCACTAACAATAAAAATGTTGATAAGCTGGACTAAAATAAAAGTAAGAACTTCTGTTCTTCAGAAGACACCATTAAGAGAGTAAAAAGGTGAGTCACAGAATGGCAGAAGATATTTGCAATCCATATATATCTTGAATATATAAAGAACTCTCAACAATCAATAAAGAAAAAGCAAACAACCCAGTAGAAAAATGGCAAAAGAGCAACAACAACAACAACAATAATAATAATGTAGGCACTTCACACAAGGGAGTATCAAACGGCCCGCAAGCCTATAAACAGATGCTAGGCCTCAGTTTTCCCTAAAGAAATGCAAACTGAAAATCACAATGTATCATCACTAAAACCGATGAGAATGGCTAACATTAAAAAGACTGACAATGCCAACTGTTGCAAAGGTATGGAGTTTAATGGAACTTCCAATATGGTGCTGGGAGGGCGGAATGGTACTACCACTTTCACAAGATGTTCAGTGGGATCTGCTAAAGCTGATCACCACTTGCAAAGCCTATGAGCCAGCATTTCTACCCCGGGGTATTTACCTAACAGCAATCTGTACTCACGTGCACGAGAATCTGTACTCATGTGCACCAAGGACATGAGAATGGTCCTCATGGCACTATTCAAAATAGCCCAAACCAGGAAATAACCCCAATGTCTACCAACAGGAGGATGGATACACGAATTGTGGCACATTTATATGATGGAATACTATAGAACAGGGGCCACCAAACTTTTTCTGCAAAGGGCTAGACAGTAAATATTTTAAGCTTTGCAGGCCTCATCCAGTGTCTATCACATATTCTTCTTTGTTTCTTTTCTTTACAATGCTTTAAAAAGGAAAAAACCATTCTTAGTTCACGGGCTGTGAACACAAGCCAGATTTGGTCCCTGGGCCACACACATAGCCTGGTGACCCCTGCTATTTAGCTACAGAAGGCGCTGTTGCTAAGAGCAACGACTCAGATGCATCTCGCAAGCAACACTGAGTGAGAGAAGCCAGACACAAAAAGAGTACATTTATATGAAGTTTCAACACGGGCAAAGCTAAATTACGGTTTTAGACATCTGGGTAGTAGTTAGCTTGGGCGTGGGGTGAGTGGATGGAAGGGACACAGGGAGACTTCTGGAACACCGGTAACTTTTTATCTCTTGACATGGGTGCTGGATACACACATGCGTTCCCTGGTGAAAATCCATCAGTGCCCCACTAGATCTAGAACTAGGCCCATTGAGATAAATATACAGTGTACACTTGCCACTCAACTGATTCAAATAACAAATGGCATGAAATATCTATATCCACTTTCTTAACAGAAGCAAAGAATTATTAAATTCCACAGAAAATATTCAAATTTCAACAGAATAATCTGAAACAGAATTCACATTGTTCACACCTGTCAATTAAGGGCATACAGATAAATTTGTGTTAACACATTCCTATGTGCTCAAGATTCATGAACTTGAACTCAATTTCCACAAAGCTTCTGGAGGAAGTTACTCCAGAATGAATTACAAAATTCATTTTGTGGTTACCTAGTTTTCCTTAGAGGTCTGTTGAGAGGTGTTAGTGTTTACTAATGTTAAGATTTATTTTGCGTTAAATAGGTAAAATAAAGGTGTTACCCTTTAATCTGTTAAAAGCCACGTGGTTCTCGGTGGGCGGGTACCCTCCTACTTGCAATCCCACCAGTGTTTCACCAGACCTTTCCACAGTCTGCTGGCGATGGCTCATTCTGCTCCAAATATCATGCTTCTTCCTTAACGGCGTTCCCCACATACTCTTGGTTCCTGATCTGATGAACAATTCATCTCTAGAGCAGAGAAGTGGGTGGACCAGGAACTTAGTAAAGCCTGGGTCTTTCCCAGCCTGAGAGAGCAACTCCACTCACTTCACCCAGAGGACAAATAGAGCCTGGAAAGGGGGGTATTTCTGAACATGATGGTGTATGATCATTCTAATGACGGCCCTGAGAAAACTGCAAAAGGTCAAAGTATAGTTAAGATACTACGTTATTAAGACGGGACATGAATTGGAGATTCAGAATCACAGGCCACCGGAGTAGAAAGGGCTCTTAAGAAAGAAAAAAAAAAAAAATCACGTGGTCCGATTTCTTTATTTTAAAGACAAGGAAACTAAACTCCCCACCCCCTAAAAGGGAAATGTCTTGCCTGAGGTCACAAAGAAATTTCGTAGCCAGCCAAGATTCAATCCCCAGCTCTCTGACCCTGGACTCTTGGCAGAGCTGTCCTATGTTACCCTACTTACGAAGGCAAAGTTTCCATAGCAACATGAAATAAAAGCTCCACTAAAGGGATTTGACTTGGTTACCTCTACAGAATTTGCTGACCACGATCCCTCATCTCTCAGGCCCTGAGCAGATGCCATCTTGAGTCTCAGGTGGGGTCCGAGACACAAAGAACTGAATACTGACCCAAGTGGACAAACAGGCAGCGGTTTAATGATGGTGTTGGTACGGTTTCAAAGATAACTATGGTTAAGATGTTCTGCCTTGATTACAAATTCAAGGTAAATAAGAACTAGGGGGTTTTTACAGGTGGATACTTAAATAAAAGCTCTTCAGCAAGGAACTGTCTTCTTTGATTTCCTACCTAGTGAGCAAAATAGCCTACATTTTGCAGGAACTTAAAACTGTGATAAAATAGACTGTAAAGTAATCCTTCAGAACATTTCTCTACACTGCAGTCAGAGGAACCTTTTCAGACTTGCAAGGCTTATCATGTTATCTTCCTACTTCAAACACTTTGTTTCCAACGGCTCTTAAGATTTTTAAAAATCCTCAGTACTGGCCCAGAAAGCTCTTTCTGGTCTGGTCTGGCCTCTGTTTGCCTCTCTCCCCTACAACTTCATCTTGTGGTCCTTACCCTATCACTTCTGACCCCACCTCTGCCGACTTTCTGTGAGTCCCCAGAACTTCCGTGCTCGGGACCCACACATGCCCCAGGACCTCCTCTGACTTCAGAGTAGCGTTTGTGGACAATACCTCCGCCCTGCTAAATGCCTTCCGAGCACCGTGGACCTGTCTTTCCTACCTCTTGCCACGTGTTCCAATGATCAACGCATTTGTGAGACTGTCTGAATAAACACCAGCTGCTCTTACTCTATGCAGCTCTATAAGAACAAGGACCAAACTAGGGTTTCAGGACCCCCGTCTCATAGTGGAGGGCCCGGCACAATCTAGGTCTCAAGTATGGATCAAGGAATGAATGAGCAATGCTTCTCACGAACAACAACTGACTTAATTAATGAAGGTGTTGAAGGCTCCTCCCAGTCATGGACATACATGTCCTTGATTCCCTTTTTACTATCCAAAAGTTACAGAATAAAACTGCGAACAGTACTTCCTACTATCTCTTTGGGGGATGAGAAGTAGGAATCCTCAATTTGAGACTGAAAGAGAAAAACAACCTTCTAGTAAATAGAAAACTCTGATGGGTGACTCTGGCTCACTTTCATGCCAACACCTTAGGAAATCATACTGATACAGGCTGATCTAAAGCATCACCTAAAGAGGCAATTTTAAACTAAAGATTACTTAAATCCTATAAACCGTGGCCTTTCATTAGCAAAAACAATTCCAAATAACTTTATTACAATTCTTTCAATTCTTTACTATAATTCTTTAAATTATGTACTTATACATGTTTAAAATGCTAAACAGTTTTGATATTTGAATAAAAAATATAAACAAGTCTTTTAAATTAGCTCAAAGCAGTAGCCCAATATAACCCCAATTTTTTATTTATTCCCTTATGGACAGACCAGTGAGGAACTCTACAACTACTTAACCACTCTCCCTCACCTGAATAAAACAAAAATGCTACATGAAAATTAAAATTGTACGTATAGTTTTCCAACACCAAAAATTTTTTTCCATAGGCTTTCCTGTGAATAAATATCCAAGGCTTTGAGATAACTCATTAAAAATTAATATTTTAATAAAGCACTTAAAGTCTGCAGTAAACACACATCCATGTCTGAAATGAAGACACAGACATTTCAATAGATACTAGAAGCCAATGTTATTCACATTGATTCCAATACAGTGTGCAGGCTACTCAGATTCCATTCCAATCAGTTAAAATCTTGGTCATGCACACAGGGTAACTCTTATTTGAAATGCTTAATGTCCATACGTTGGCAGGTAGAGGCACACAATTAGACATTACTATTTATAGCAATGGCATTTTCATCTGTTATAGTTGAGCTAAATTATGATATTCATTGGCTTCGATAGCAAATAGACTTTCCAGAACCACTTAAAACTAATGCTCGAATAATATAAACCCCAACACAGTGAATACAGGTGACAAACAATAAAACATGGAGCCTACAAAGGGATGAGAAAACAACACTGGGCCTGTCCAGGGAGTCTGGGGACTTTGGGCAAAGAAATGATGTCTCTGGGTCTCAGGTTCCTTGCTTACTAGCTGAAAGGAATTCTTTGAGTCACCATTAAGATCTGAGTTTTTCAAAACCTTTGTGTGAAGATGACCTTATTTAGAACACAGCTATGGAAGCACCATCCCGCCTCCCCCAGGGCCCCATGTCTCACTTGCCAGGACACACGGGCACTGCCCAGGTTCCTGGCATGGTGGGTTTTTCTGGGTGTCTTTATATACATCTGTACAGGTAAATAAAAGCCGAGGTTTTGATCCTGGGTGATACTATTAAAGGAAAAGAAATCAGAACGGGACACTGCTTTGCAAGTCAAGATGACACAGTGTAAAAGCTTGCTTTTACACGTGCCGAGCTAAAAATGACAGCCTGACATACAAATAAAACATCCAACAGGCAGAAACGTAGTGCTGGAAATGGAAAAGGCCAGCGTCCACAGCAGGTAACAGTAGCAAGTGCTGAAAAGATAAGGTTCCCTCCAAATGAAACACGGACTGGGGAGCACCCCGAAGGGACAACTGGGGTTTGACTAAGCCAAGTCACTTCCTCTCCATCAGTTTGTGAAGGACAGGAGCTACGTTTCTCTTACTTTTTCTTCTCTGGGTTAGTCCTTCTCAGTCACACAGCCAATTCTTAACTATATTCAAGTGATTTTTTTTTGTCATTGATATGATTATTTTCTGCCATCTCTGCAACTATATTCCACAAAGAAGGAAGTCATAAATACTCACTAAAGGGACAAGTTGTCAGTGTGCACAGCGATGGTGGCTAGTACGTTCCTAATTCCCAAATTAGACAGAGGTAATATCTGAATTATTATTTATACTAACTTAGTGCTGCTGCTCCCTGCTATAAATTCTAATCCCCCCAAGAACCGGCTAGCCGCAGAATTCACCAAAAAAAAAAAAAAATGCCTGTATTTTAAATAAATTGTCCTGATACAAAAAACAAACCAAAAAAAACCCAACAGTGTTCAAAATTGAATACTTACTCCTGTGCTCACCAGGGACAACATGATCTTTTCATTTAAGGCTAAGGTTTCTCCTTGTTTCATCTTGACCCTCTTCTTATCCAAGCATTTCATCGCATACCTAGAAACATAAATATTATTGAAAAATCTGCACTGAGAATACATCTAAACGGATTAAACGATACGCATCATACTGGGGGAAGTTTCTAAAGATTTGACAAGTGTTTTAAAGAAGCAAAATGCTTCTAAGAAACTAAGGAAATCTGAATCAAGTGGAGACTTCAGTCAATAATAACATATTTGTTCATTCATTGTGACGAGTGTCCCACACTAAGTAAGATGAGGGTACTGGGCATGGGGTACACGGGAACTCCCTGTACTATTTCTGCACTTTTTCTGTAAACCTAAAATAACTGTAAAATAAAAAGGCTATTTTAAAAAATCAAGCAATAATCAAGATACTTCTATTATTATATGAATTGATGTTTCAGTTAAATAAGAGCATAAAGTAGATGGATATAAAATTCAGGGAAATAAATTTTGTATGTATTGCCACTGCCTAGTACCACTGTGTGTGTGTGTGTGTGTGTGTGTGTGTGTGTGTGTGTGTTTTGTGGAGGTGCTGTACGTGTCATATTTAGCATTTAGGAATTGTGAATTCAGCACTGGTCAAGATTTAATAAGCGCATAGAGTGCAAGACTCTAAAATGTTGATGATTGACTAAATGGGAAGGGAAAGCATGTGTCCAAAACTCCGTGCTCTAAAATGGCACTTTATTGATTTGTTTTAAATCTATATTTAAGTTATCATATTTCAAATAATAAAAAGAATCAGTAAGATTTTTATATTCAAGTTATATTAAAGTTAGTTGAGAAGAAACCTTTTACAGCTTAAGATTTTTGAAGATTTGGAACAAAATCACATTAAGGAAATACAGACATGTTACTCAGCACACTCTGTAATCACAGGTTAAAGAAAGCAGATGTTTTTTCAGCAGGACAAGGGAAAGCTGAAAGGAAATTTTTACAAGGGTTTTGAGGGCTTGAGAATTCTGCATGCATGACTGTAAATTCCCACTGATACACTACTTCACGATACCCAGGTATACCAGTTGTCTGGCTGTGGTAGGACACACAAAATCCACTTATTCCTAACTTACTTATAACTTATAATGTTATGAGTTACAGCAAAACAGAGATAGATGTTCAAATTTGATATTTTTATCCACTCTTCCAGGAGCTCTATATGACAAATCCATTTGCGAGACACTGATTGGCTTAATTATGGGATCAAATATTGAGAACACATGAAGTGATGCGTTCTTGAAATATTTATTTTTTATGATAAAGAATTTTCAAAATGCCTCATACTACTTCTATCACCACCCTGCTGTGACGATGTTTAATAAGACCTTTGGATTGCAGACCACAGAGAAGGTGGCACCCACAGGTCTTGAGCCCCTCAGAGTAAGCAAGCTGAGGGCACCCCCCCCAAGGGCAGGTGGCAGGTCACTGTCACTGGCAGCCTGGAGGCTGCAAAGGACGTGCTCGAGGATTCATGGGAGCTGAGCTTGGCCACTTCCTAGCTGTGTGACTCCTGAGAAGCGTCTACCCTTAACCTATAAAATAGAAGACTATTTACCACGCCCTGGCGGTTTCCAAGAGTCGGGTGAAATCGTAAATGTGTATGAAGAGACAAATTGATATTATTTACTTCTAACAACAACACGTGACAGACTGGGCATCCTCAACACCTCGACAAGCAGTTATGATGAAGTAAAACTAAAATTTAGTGAAAGGTAACGAACGACAAGTAAAGTGCATATTAGGATCAAAAAGCCCACCGTGCAACATAGAACTGGAAGGTATGTTTTCTATCACCCCAAACTGCACACGCTAAATCACAGGGGGGTCAGAAGAGAATGTCTCTCCCCTGCAAAGCAGAGAATTCTCTGCAGTCTGATCGGGCTGGGAGGCCGTACGTAACACCCCTTCTTGGCCACCTCTGGATTCCTGGCTCTTCACCCACGGCCTGAAACACTGCAGGCTCCCGATACAGTTTCTGGTTACCTTCCCATTTAGCCCTAAGAGGTAGAAGTTCCAGATCATCTCGTTTGCTATGCTTTACAGAATACAGCCTATTTCCTTCTGAGGTAAATTACTGCAGGAGTGAGATCACGGGCTTCCATAAATCTACATAGGGGTTTTCTTTTGATGCGAGCATAAAATTCTCTTAAAATCCCCAGCAAAATATACGAGCCTAGAAAGCTTACATTTTCCAGTGTCTGCTTTCCTGCAACCATATACTTCACCAAATCCTCCTCGTCCGATAATCCTATGTACGCTGAAATCATTCACGGTCAACTGTGAATTCAAAATGCGACATGGAAACGTAAAACTGCATAAAAATTATGCTGTTGTTTTCATGTAAAACATATACAGTTATTAAAATAGAGATTCAGATACACCTGCTCTTTCCGTGACTGGTCCCTCAAACTGAGAGGTGAGAAGCACAAGATGGCAGGACATCCTAGAACCACCTTCTATGCAAACTGCACAGAAGGCACACCACGGAGGCAAATGGGAAGATGATACAGTGGTAGCCGAGTTAGATTGGTTTTCTGATCTCACAAATCTTATATTGGAAGATGTATGCTTTGAAGACAAGTGAATGTGAAATTTCCACTCAAAACACAAAGCAACATCAGCTACTCTGAAGCCTAAAGTTTGGGAACAGTTTAGCAAGGCCAGGAACGTCATGGTAGAAAAATAGGTCCACATCAAGGGCATCTATGTTTTCCTAACTGTGGGCCATATGATCAGAAAGCCCAACAGATGCTGGCCGTGTGGATGTTTTATCAATAACGTCAGTGAGTAGAGAGGACTCATGCTGGGCATGTGAGCATGAAACCAGACCAAGTGTGAGTAACTGTATGAAGAGGCTTTGTTCATAAGCACTCTGTCAATATCATCCCAGCAATGCCCTGCTTCCTAAGCAGTTTTCATGGCATTAGACGGTACGAAGGCAGATAGATAGTCCTATGTTCGTGGTAAGAGGCCATCAGATAACAGCAAATGCCTACTAGTTTATGTATCCTGGCAAATGAAGGGTCAGATGCTTGAAGGGTTTCCCCAGACAACCCTTCAAATATCATGTCTGCAGCCAGGGAGGGGCATCTGGCCCACTAGCTTCATGTTTGGTGCTCAGAGGACATGAGGACGTGATGACATGAGGATACCATGTCTGCTAAAGCAACACAAGCACAAGAAACCTCCACAGCAGATATGAGGGATTTTTTTTTTTTGGCTGTGCTGCGGCATGCCACAGCGACAGACCAGGGATCGAACCCGTGTTCCCTGCAGTGGAAGCATGGAGTCCTAACCACTGGACCGCCAGGGAAGTCCCAATAAGGGATTAGTTTTAAAAATGTGTCACTGCCTCTTGCTTCTCAATCCTGCCAGGAAATGGGGTGGAGAGAGGAGGTTATAAAGAAGAAGAAGAAGAAAAAAAGAAAACCCACTTCTTCCAATTGTACTGCTCAAGTAAAAATCTGAAAAAAAAAAAAATCCAGTTATTTCTTTTTCTCAATTGCAAACCTATGTGAAGGGAGAGCATGAAGGAAAGGGGAAGAGAAACGTACACTCTAAAAGTGAAGTAAAGAACATGCCCTAGAATTACTGACAGTGAAGAGCTAAAAGAAGATACAATGCTAAGGGGTTAATGTCAGAAAGCAGCCTGTCTTTGAGGACTGCTTTTATCATTCTCAAAATAATAAAAAAGATGAAACCGTGGTCTAGTAAAAGATGTCATCATGTTTATTACATCAATGCACCTAAGAATAAGAAAAAAAGGAACTTTACCAAGATGGCATAAGGCACAGGCATAAGGGAATTACATTATGTAGAAGACTTGTATTTTTACAACTACTTCTGTTAAAAGGTCAATTACCACTTAAAATAACCATTCTTAAATAAATAAACACATTGTTACATGAATATGAGAAAAGAGAATTAAAATTCAAAGTGTTTACAATTGGGTATAGGAGGATGGAGTTTTCATGCATAAAGCCATAAGCACGACATCTGTTTGGAAAGTGTGTCACCCTTGGGAGTATGCTGCCGAATAAAATATTTTCTCACGAAGTTGAGCCAGAGGAAGTTTTTATTTAAAAAAAGAAAGGCAAAGATGATACTCACATGGATATTTAATTCCACGTTTTTCCACTGACAAAAATCTAGTGAACTTGTCACTGAAAAAGAACGTAAGGAATTACTGAAAAGTTAAATATCAAGTTAACTGAGAAACTAGAATTGTACTGCTGGTGTTGCTTCTCAAATGGAGTAAGTTTTCATAAACATTTTTTCACAAAGTATTCACCTGGTATTTAAGGCTTTATTTTATGATTCAAATTGAAGACTTTGTGTTTCTCCTTTAACTGTCATTATGCTGTGGTAACATCTTTATCTGAGTCAGCACTGTCCAAGAGACGGGTAACAGAAGCTGCGTATGTAATTTAATTTTAATAATATATTTTATTTAAACCAATGTATCAAAAAATTATCATTTCAACATAAAATTAAATCAAATCAATATACAATTTTAATGATAGTCTACATTCTTGCTTTTGTATTAAGTCTTTGAAATCTGGTGGGTATTTGCCCATCTTAATTCAGACTAATCATATTTCAAGAGTTCCACAGCTACACGTGGTTAGTGGCTACCATACTGGACAGTGCAGCTCTCAATGACGAAAAAATTGCTGTTTACAAATAATTACAGGGGTAGCAAATATAATACCTAAATAGTGCTTATCATGCTCCAGGCCCTGTTCATCTACTCCTTCAACAACTCCATGATCGGGTACCGTGATGATGCCCAGCTTACAGCCAAGAAGACCTGAGCTTGCCCAAGGCCACACGGAGAGAGAAGGGGTGGAGCCGGATTTGACCCCAAACCAATGTCTGCCTCACAAAGATGCAAACAGTGCAGGAGAGGAACCCTCAGACAAGAATCGGAAGATGGAAGTCATACTGCACTGATAAGCTCCCAGTTTACTCAACTGCTGGAGAAGTGTTTTTTTCATTCATGAAGTAAGAAAGATATCTATCCCATTAATAAAGGCATTGTTGGGATTATTTTTTATTAATGAGCAACATATCTATAAAATGTCTGCTTTAAAATTTTTTTTCAGAAGAAATGCATTCTGGATTGAATACTCCTTAAAAGCAAAGAACATGTGTGGTGATTGTTGGACTTCATCTAGCCCCTGGCATGATTCCTTACATAGGAACGGTATTCAGGGTTCTATGAAGGAATGAATGAATTAAAAAAGGAAGAAAGGGAGGGAGAGAGAAAGGCAGGAAGAGAGGGAGTTCTTATGAAGTGCAAGTTACAGGTATTACCAGTACTATAATACGATGCCTTAAGGCATCCAAATATCCCAGGTCCCTGGGGGTTTCATCTAATATGCCTTCTAAGGATCTTTTAAAAATATTTCTGAGGGGCTTCCCTGGTGGCGCAGTGGTTGAGAATCTGCCTGCCAATGCAGTGGACACGGGTTCGAGCCCTGGTCCGGGAAGATCCCACATGCCGCGGAGCAACTAGGCCCGTGAGCCACAACTACTGAGCCTGTGCGTCTGGAGCCTGTGCTCCGCAACAAGAGAGGCCGCGACAGTGAGAGGCCCGCGCATCGCGATGAAGAGTGGCCCCCGCTTGCCGCAACTGGAGAAAGCCCTCGCACAGAAACGAAGACCCAACACAGCCATAAATAAATAAATAAATTAAAAAAAATATATTTCTGAGGCTAATAATCAAATTAAGAATTAAAAGCAGAACTCTTGCAATTACATAGCATCTTTTTTCAATGACTCTGAAATGACTTTTAAAGAGTGTTTCACGGATCCTCCTAACATCTCTATGAGGTTGGTAAAATAAATTTTGAGTTTCTGAGAGTTATTTCAAAGAGTTTTTTTTTAAAGCATGGTGAGTACAAAAGGTGAAACCACACTGGGGTGAATAAATCCATGACTTTGAAATCACTTGGTGTGTGAGGCTAGCTCACACCCTGCCTTCTCACGGATTCTGGAGTTCAGAGATGGCAATGGAGGTGGGGGTGTGGGGGTGTGTGATCTGGCACATTTTATGAACTTGCAAACTACCTGGGGAGGGTAAACAACCAGGGAGAGAGAAGTGCCCTGCTGGCCAAGAGAAGAGTCGAGGAGAATCAACTCCCAACCCAAACCCTGTGCCAAAAGAACACACACTCCATCAAAAAATAAGAACAGACATTTTGCCCATTAAGTACGATAACAAGTTCTTCTTTAGGAAGTACAGACGGCTCCTGGGTGTCCTGGCTGTCGTGTGCCCACGGGGTTCCTTGAGCTCCATTCCTAGGCAATACCTAGTCACTAGAATGGGCACTTCTGGATGGGGAGGAGGAACCGGGGCTGAGAATAGGGCAGAGCCTGGGCAGCACAGGGCTTCAGAGCGAGAGCCCTTGCAGGTGACTTAACCGCTGCCTTAGAGGGAAGAGCAGGGGTGAAAGATACAAAGACGACTGGGGCGCAGCGAGGGTGAGCAGAACGAGTGTTTTTAACTCTAACCCCTGACGTGGGCTTTAGATCACTGAGCAATCTGATGTTCACTGCTGAAGCGAGGCTCACCAGCCTCATCCAGAAGAGGGAAAGCCTCCCTCCGGGATTCAGCTCCACAGGGAACTTAACCCCGTGTCCCTCCTGGGCCTCGGGAGAAGGTGGAGAGGCAGGCTCAGCACTGCTGAAGACGTCCTCTTTTTTTTTTTTTTAATTTAATTGAAGTATAATTGATTTACAATGTGTTAATTTCTGAACAGCAAAGTGATTCAGTTATACACATATATATTCTTTTTCATTATGGTTTATCACAGGATATATGTGATATACATTCATTACATATTCATTATGGTTTATCTAGTTCATTATTCATTATGGTTTATCTAGTTCCCTGCTATACAGTAGGACCTTGTTGTTTATCCATTCTCTATATAATAGTTTGCATCTGCTAACCCCAAACTCCCAGTCCAACCCCTGCCCCACCCCGCCTCCCCCTTGGCAACCATAAGTTTGTTCTCTACATGAAGACTTCTTCTTTACTTCTCTACTATCAAACTGCAGCGTGGCCACTGAGAAAAGTCGCCTGAACCGTGAGGCCCTCAGAGAGCACGGCCAGTCCTGACGATGCTGAAGCCTGCAAGGTTCTATTTATGGAGCGCCTGTGCTTTTCAAAACCCAAACTCTGGACTTCCCTGGTGGCGCAGTGGTTAAGAATCCGCCTGCCAATGCAGGGGACACGGGTTTGAGCCCTGGTCCGGGACGATCCCACATGCCGCGGAGCAACTAAGCCCGTGCGCCACAACTACTGAGCCTGCGCTCTAGCCCACGAGCCACAACTACTGAAGCCCGCACGCCTAGAGCCCGAGCTCTGCAACAAAGGGAAGCCACCGCAATGAGAAGCCCGTGCACCGCAATGAAGAGTAGCCCCCGCTCACCGCAACTAAAGAAAGCCCACGCACAGCAATGAAAACCCAACGCAGGCAAAAATAAATAATAAATTAATTAATTAACAACAAAAAAACCCAACTCTGAACTCTTGGCCTGACAATGGATTTTTTTTACTGTTAATTTGATAATGTATTAACATAAAAAGAACCAAAAATATATATGTATAAATGAACTGACTTTAAAAATAATTCATTTATATAAAATGGTAACAGTTTCAGAAAATCCAATGTGCATGCCTGCCTAAAATGCAAACAGCTTCACTTGTATTTCCTGTGGTGATAAGAGTGAATGGTTAGGGGGAGGAGGTTGGGAGAGGGATGGATTAGGAGTCTGGGTTTAACAGATGTAAACTAATACATAGAGAATTGATAAATAACAAGATCCTACTATATAGCACAGGGAACTATATTCAACATCCTGGGATAAACCATAATGGAAAAGAATATGAAAAAGAATGTGTGTGTGTGTGTGTGTCTGTATAATTGAATCACTTTGCTGTACAGCAGAAATTAACATTGTAAATCAACTATACTTCAATAAAACTAAAAAAAAAAACCACAGTGAACGGTTAACTCAGTGGGAGAAAATGACCGTGCAGGTTTACCTGGTGGATACACGATGGAGTTAACAAGACCTCTTCCCCAATTTTAATTACCATCCCCATTTCTCCCCTCTCCACCAAGGATCATATAACAGCGAGGTTGACCCAGGAGTTTGGGAAAAGTCAAATTTTAGAATCAACAGCAGTGGAGACGGCCCAGGACTTGGTTGAGTCTCACCCCTGAGCCGGCATCCTATCCCCTCAGTTTGATTCCATGGCTTTTTGGCAAAGCCTCTGCTCCTGCTCAGAAAAATGTAATCATTTGTATGCAGATTCATTTCCTGAGGTATTGATTCTACTCCAAGATAAAATTATCTCTTGAACTCTGGTAGAATCATGACACACTTTTTAAATTTTATTTTAATTATTTTAGTTCTATGAACATGTGGAGAAAAAAAAAAAACTGCACTGAAGTATTTGCTCTTAAAGGGCAACTACTGAACAGCCGCGGGCTGCTCCATCGATGAGGCACGGTCATCACGACAACTGTCTAGAAATTAGCCGAGTTTATGGAGAAGAGTACAGTCAGTGTGAATGCAGATTCAGTGTTAGAAAGTCCAATTCCAAAGGTGCATTATCATAGAGGAACACTCAAAATACTGAAGGATTGACTCTTGGGTGCCTGAGAAGCATATGAGCACTTTTATAGGCATTACCGAAAATTTTCAGAATTTTATACGACAGACATACCCTATAGCTTGAGTAACCCAGAGGGTCATATTTATCGGGTACATTAATGATATATATGACTACAGACATTTGCCGATACTTAAATTCTACTACGTAAAGAATCAAGAGAAGGCTTGTCTCACTTTGAAGGATATGATTTCAACATATAAACAAATGAATTAGATATAGACTTGTGCTTGCATTAGCAGAGGTGTCCCAATAAGATACTTTTAATTGTGAGGTTCCTTAGCCTATTTAAATTTTGGACCATTTTGAAGCTAAACAACTAAAGGTCAACGGGATGTTAAGATATACAAATCCTAAATTATAAAGTACAGAGGAAACAATCTAATGCAAAGCCTGGCACATAGCACATGGTCAATAAATGCTTGTTGAATGAATAAATTAACACATTTTAAGGACAGCACTTATTGGGTAAAATGAGGTACACCTACACAGTACAAGATCTTATCAGTATAAAGACACTGATATATAACCAAGAAAATGTTACATGTCAAATATATCTCTATTAAAAAAAAAGATTTTATACATAAAGTTTCATACCTTTCCATGAATTTTTGAAAAATGCTGCCTCGAAGACTTTCGCAAATTTCTTCTATGTATGGCTGGAAAGGATGGAAAAGAAATTCCACAGTGCATCAATAAGAACATAATAAAGTGAAAAGCAGAAAAGGAAGAGACTCAGACGAGGTGAGGCTCCAAATTACGTGCTCCCACAGCACCTTGTACTCGCCCTTCTCAGCCTTGTCCAATTTTCACCAATGGACTCACGGTCACGCTTATTTACTTGTAGTAATCTACACCACTCAATGGCATGTTCCATGAAGGCAAGGACAGGTCTGTCCTGTGTGCCACTGCATCCCTCCTGCCTAGCACGGCTCCTGGCAAGTCACAGACACATCTTAAATGGCTGGAATTAGCTTCATGGGCATGTGACCCATGCAGTCCCACAGAAGAGCCCAGGGCTCGGTTTGGTGCCCTGCTGTTGTCATCCTGAAATTCTTAACAATTTCTGAACAAGGGCCCCCAGGTTTTCATTGCGTACTGAGCCTTGTAAGTTATGTAGTGCATCCCATAAATTACTATTAATTATATAATTGCTATTAATTATGATTATCATAAATGATCAGCATTAATATTGACTTTTAAAGACTAAAAGCCAAGGGACCCATGGAGTAAATTTTTTTAAAATCAGCTATTCCCAAGGTCTTTGAGCAAGTTCATGGCTAAGGGGATTAAGGCAAGGGCTCCTTGCTCACATGTGCAGTGCCCTTTCCCTGTGGAGAACAATCTACTTCAATATCATGCCACTTTACACATTACCAAATAAACTGCATAAACTTATTTTCCATGGGATGGACTTCAAATCAAGAACTATAAAAATATCAAATGCCAACATTTCACAGCTCAGCCTGGAGCCACTTAGATAGTTTTGGAAAATATCTTCATACCCTACACTCACTGAATGATGCAAATTTAATGTTTTCTGTGTCTTCGTAGATCACCCTGAAAATGTGCAAAAAAGAAGGACCAGATCAGGAACTGTCCAAGGCAAGTGATCAAACTAGGAAGTCTGCAGAAGCCACAGTCACCAACACAGGCAGTGAGACCACCGCAGCTCACCTGGGAGCCTCACTTCCTGCCACGGGGCTAAGCCACCTCCACCCCCTGGCAGGGCTACTGCTGTCCTGGGCGGGGCACTGGAACTGGTCACTAAAACCAAATGGACTTTGTTCCCTCCTTAGTAACAGGCGAAGCTGAACTCTCTCTCTGAAGCCCTTTCCAGCTCTAAGTCCTGTGTTTCTATGATGACACATAATAGCAATCTTCGCTAACTCTTCTAGATGCTAGAGACCAAGGGCCACAAGTCTCAAGAGGTTCAAAAGACATCAAAAGACAAAAGAGATCAAGTGTTGAAAGATATATGAAAAGCCTAAATTTGTATATCACAGATTTTCTATTTACAAAAACTGTTACGTTAATATTTTTTCATATTTTATAAAACAGCCTGTACTTTTGCTAATAAAATAAAAGTTCACCAGAAATTCTTAAGACTGGATATGATATACTACACTGCCACTTTCAACACAAAGAACTACAAAATGTGTCGGGTAAGCAGTGCAAAAGCGAGAGTTCAATAGTGGGGTCATGAGCAAACAACCTCACCTGATTCTCAGTTCCCTTAATCTGTAAAATGGGAGAGTCACATCGAATTTTCAAGGCCATTGTGAGAATTTAATAAGATTAAGAATGTTGAGAGCCAAGCACAGGGCCTGGCATGTTCTAGGAACCTAAATGTAAGCCAGGACCCCTCCCGACTCTTGCCACCAAATGTACCTGTGCAATTATTTATTTCTAAAGTCAATTTTGCAAACAAAAAGAATAAAAAGCATTTTGTATTTACTTTCAGAGCATTTTTTTTTACTACCTTCTCCTTGATAAGAAATTTCAACTCAGGCATCACACTTCCTGATGTCTAAATATATGATAAACCTACAGTAATCAAAATAGTATCATACTGACATAAAAACAGACATTATGGACCAATGGAACAGAATAGAGAGTCCAGAAATAAATCCACACACCTATGGTCAACTAAGCTTTGACAAGGGCGTCAAGCACACAATGCGGAAAGGATAGTCTCTCCAATAAATGGAGAATGAGACTGGACCCTTATCTCACACATATACAAAAATCAACTCAAGATGAATTAAGGACTTAAATATAAGACCTGAAAGTGTACAACCACTAGAAGAAAACACAGGGGAAAAAAGTCTTGACATTTGCCTGGGTGATGATTTTTTGGATGTGACATCAAAAATTCAGGCAACAAAAGCAAAAACAGACAAGTGGGATTGCATCAAGCTAAAAAGCTTCTGCAGAGCAAAGGAAACAATTACCAGAGTGAAAAGGCAACCTGTAGAATGAAAGAAGATATTTGCAAACCATATATCTGATAAGGGGTTAATATTCAAAATATTCGAGGAACTCCGACTCAATAGCCAAAAACCAAATAACCCGATTCAAAAGGGGGCTGAGGACCTGAATAGACATTTTTCGAAAGACATACAAATGGCCAACAGGCATATGAAAAGGTGCTCAACAACACTAATCATCAAGGAGATGCAAATCAAAGCCACAATGAGATATCACCTCACATCTGTTAGGATGGCTATTATCAGGAAGTCAAGAGGTAAGTTGTTGGTAAGGATGTAGAGTAAAGGGAACTCTTGTGCACTGTTGGTGGGAATGTAAATTGGTGCAGCCATTATGGAAAACAGTATAAGGATTCCTCAAAAAATTAAAAACAGAACTACCATATTATCCAGCAATCCCCCTTCTGGTATATATCCAAAGGAAATGAAGTCAGTATCTTGAAGAGATCTCTGCACGCCCGTGTTCACTGCAGCATTATTCACAATAGTAAAGATACGGAAACAAACTAAGTGTCTATCAATGGATGAATGGATAAAGAAAATGTGGTATGGATACACAAACACACACATATACATATATATAAACACACAATGGTATAGTATTCAGTCTTTAAAAAGAAGGAAATCCTGCCATTTGTGACACCATGGGTAAATCTGGAGAACATTATGGTAAGTGAAATAAGCCAGACACAGAAAGACAAATATGGTATGATCTCATCCATACGTGGAATCTAAAAAAAGTCTAACTCATAAAAGCAGAGTAGAATGGTGGTTGCCAAGGGCTGGGAAGTGGGGGAAATGGGGAGATGGTGGTCAAAGGGTACAAAGTTTCAGTTATGCAGGATAAATAAGTTCTGGAGAGCTAATGTACAGCATGGGGACTACGGTTAATAATACTGTATTGTACACTTGAAATTTGCTAACAGAGTTGATCGTAAGTGTTCTCACCCCCACACATACACACACACACGCACACACACACACACAAATGTAACTACGTGAGGTGATGGATATGTTAATTAGTTTGATTATGACAATCACTTCACAACGAATACGTATATCAAAACATCACATTGTACACCTACAATTATATACAACTTTTATTTGTCAATTATAACTCAGAAAGTCAGGGGAAAGAAAGAAATTCCAACTCAAAGAATATCAACTAACTTTATGGTTAATGTCTCTCTATAAGCAGGACATCCAAACATGTAACTTCTATTTATACTTTGATCACTATGTTCTGATGGTACATGTCACACTGAATTGCACTAATACAACTTCTTATTTAAATCAACTTAATAGGGACTATTCCTTCACCTTTGAAATAAGAACACCAGCCATTCTATATCTATTTTACCAGAACATTATTTAATTATTTTCTTATGAACAAATCAGTAAAGTGGTTTTGAAAGATATTGGAGAAGCTCCTAAGTGACTGTTCCTTGAAGGCACAGAAAGAATTTTGGTGGTCTTTGTATCTCATCTGGAACTATCTTTTCAAATGTTATTTATGCTGCAGGAAAAGCTAGCATCAGAGTTGTAAAATCCACGTACTGTGAGGTATAATTTAGCAACGTTAGATGTAATTGACTACAAGGCTGTCTCTGAACAGCGTCAAAGTCAGACAACTGAAGTTCTGACATGAAATATCACGAAGGCAACAAATAGCAGACATTCACATTGCACTTTCTGAATGTACAATGTTTGATAAGAGCTGACATTTGTGGAGTATGGCAACAGACAGGCCTAGTGCAAAGCAACTCACATGCACTGAATCCTCAAGACCCCCGTTTGCCAGAGAGCCCGCTGTCATTTCCACTTCACAGATGGGAAAACTGAAGGGAGGAGAGGTATGGTAGCTTGCCCAGGGTCTCGAAATCCAGGGCACTTAATTTCAGAGCCCAAGCTTATAACCAACTAGACTATAAAAGGTGCTACATTTTAAGAAAAGTCCATCTAATTATTTTGGCAGAAAGGCAGCACGCGGTTTGTTACTGTACCCAAATGTTCTCGGAGCCAAATCAGTATTTTCTCTATAAAATCATCAGATTCATTTTGTATGTAAATAAAACCTATCATAAAGCACCTAGGTAAAAATCAACTTACTTCTCTGTAAATTACTGAATAATCCAGGAAATGGATAAATTAATTTTTTTCATTTATGAAAATCACTACATTAATGAATGGCATTCTTTCATATTTCTTGTGACTCATAGAAACATGAAAAGTACATTATCCACTTGAAAATTTGACCATGTCCTTGCAAGCTGCCACCTCTACAGAAAACCCACAGGATGAGAGAAAAGGCTTTGGGGAGGAGAAACCATTACATCTGAAGATCAGCAAATACATCGGCCCATCAGTTGTGCATCAAGTTTTCTGAGGCCTGTCATTTAAATCTGCATGACTGTGTTGTGTTCAAGATACGAGGAGCCAAGGCAAAGTCCAGTTCCTCAGTCACGACCCCAAGGCCATTCAAACATTCCCTCTTGACTCTTGAAAATGGATCTATTTCATCTGAGGGATAATCACCGTGGGGGTCAACACCTGTACCACTAGAAAGTATATCTTGTCAAGTCCCTGCTCATCACAGGTGCCTGGGATGTCAAACAGGAAAAGGCTTTTTCCTCCAATGTCTTGTCTTGATTGATTTATAGAAAACAACATTACAAGAATGCTCCAGTGGCCTTTTTCAGGAAAGCCTTCACGAAGGATGTCGGCAGAACAGCACATTTCAATGAGAAGACAGACAATATTAAACTTCAGTTCTTCCAGATAAACCTCCACGTAAGAAATACAGCCTCATATGTCAATTCCCCCAGCACTTTCACACATGCAAAGAATGTCCCCAAATCCAACTGTTAAGCAAATTAGAAACAGTTATTGGGAAAGCATTGTATCTTACCTGAAAAAGAGTTGATGTCACTTGTTTCTTGGATAGATAACTCTGCACGTGTTCTACAGCTTGCTTTGAGAATGGCTTTTAAAAATCAAAAAACAATGTTTTTTCCACAAATATAAAACAGAGCAAACTTCTGTATGTTTTACAATGTCAAACATATAATTTAACACAAAAATTACTAAGCAGTAACCTATAGGGATTCCATCAACATGCATTCTTTAAAAAAATCTGTTGGATTCTGCGGGCAAGCCAAACAGACGACTGCTCCTCTGAGCTTCCAGAGTTCTTAGACACCATGTCGAGAAGGATGCTGAGCACGGCGGCATCCAACTGACATATCTAATCCCACAGGAGATCAAGATGACTTCGATTAAAAAAAGCTGTAAGGAATCATATTATCACCTTACTAAATGCATCATCCCTCAACTGGCTGATACTGGGGTCCTAAAAATGTAAAATTTCTATTATATGAGAGGAAGTGAATGCCTGAAAATATACCTAAGAATTAAACGTCAGGACTGCAAAGCTATATCACAGTGTTGAAAAGACTCTAGGGTAAGGAAAGTCTTGCTGTAACCACAGGGGAGAGGAATTGGTTCTAAAAGAATGAAACTCACACTGACAAAAATTACGCACTCTGTCCTCCCCCAAAACTTCAAATTATGTCTGCAGCAATGCACAAGAAGAGCTTAAAAAGCATATCACACTGCTAAAAACCCTCTAAATTGTTGACCTATACGAAAACTATGTTTACAGAGGCTTTCACAGTGAACACCTGGCATTTACCAACGTTCAACCATTCCCCAGCACGGTAGCAAGGCACACAGAGCATTACGATTAACTCTAGCTCAGAAGTTCGGTAAGCACTGTAGACAACACAGTAAACACAGAAGCACGAACATATATCACTGTCGTGAGCAGTGCTGTCCAGTCAGGCTCTCTGCGATGCTGGAAGTGCGGTGAACCTGGGGTGACGCAGGAGTTACCAGCCACACGTGGGTATTGAGCCCTTGAAATGTGGCTCATGAGGAATTAAACTTTTAATTCCATTTCGTTTTAATTAACTTAAACAATTTAAATACCCACATGTGGCTAGTGGCTACTGCACTGGACACAGCAGCCCAGGGCTCTGAGGATACTCCTTTGGAAAACAGTCTTCATGTAGAGAGATTACATGGTAAATTTTAATTATTAATTATTCCACTCATTCCTGGTGGAATAATTTCCTAGGAACCTAGTTTATCCTAATGACTGAATTAGATTGTTTCTCTGATTTATCAATACAAGGAAAAAAAATGGTTTCAACCATCCTTCAACTATTAATGAACTACATTAACACAATAATTACAATCCTCTTTATTAATTCAAAGAAAGCATTTAAGATTTTTATTGATCAATATATGATTAGCCTAACTGTTAAAGGAGAGCTAAATGAAAAACAATAAAGCTTAATTTCCTTTAGAAAGTCTAGAATTGAGGTTGGCTTTTTCTTCCATTGATCTGCATTAACCATTTTATCAATGTTTGCAGTGAAAGTATCCACTTTTGGAAACATACCAAGAGTATATGGAGCAACAGATACCGGATCAGTATTATCAGGAAACAAATGACAAAAACCGAAGAAATGGGTTCCATCCTGGATGAATATCATTTAATTTTTAAACCTCTTCCTCCTACTTTAACTTTCATTCTGGAAACGTTTGAAGGCTGTCTCATATTTACCCACACTAAAGTAATAAAACAAAAAGATACTTACATGTGAACAAGATAGCAGCTCCTTCATGATGTATCATAAATTTGTCGACTTCTACAAAGGCGATCTTCCTCATTCTCAAGCTTTTCATATTCTTTTATCTGGATGGTTAAAAGTTACCATTGTTAGGTATTGTCTTCCTAGAAACTTACTTTATTGAAGGATATTACTAGTCTTGGCAGAAAACACTTCCACACGAGATCAAGCAAATTACTTGAATCGGTCATTCCACAGGAAACAACTACTTCTAATGTTGTAATAATGAAGTTGGAATAATTTAAATTCAACTTGGAACATACAAATGGATTTTTTCCTATGATGAACCTTGTCGCTTAAATTTAGAAACACAATATTAGGAAACAAATACTGCCATGGTTACAATTATCTTACGATGCACCAGCCATGGACCATTCATCCTTGCCAATTCTCCTTTCCAAAGCACAAATAATTTAAATTTGTCTGTAATCCAGTTCTAAGAGTTATGATGGGGCTCATTCTCACTCAACTACAGTGTTACAAAATTCTGGAGGAAAAAATAATAATAAACTGCTAGGATTCCTGCAAAGAGATTTTTAGAAATCAACTAAATATTTTGGAAATGCATTAACCATAGATAAAAGCATTGGTTTTTCACACTGGAACCTTCTCTGCACTCTAAAAGTATTAACAGAAAGGTTCCTTCAAATGGTATGTTTTGCCAATAACTTAAGGGAGGTAACCTGACCGGTGTTAAGATAGACCAAATAATAAAATGAGCTTTGGAGATAGCTGTTATGAGGGCATGGCCCCTATTACCCCAACCTCATAACAGAAGTTCTCATATCAGAGAAATATTTTTATTTATTTACAGAAATACGTTTAATCTAAAAGACAAGAAGAGAATGAAAACACAAATGAAATACGGAGCTGGTAGGAAGACTGTAGCAAAGATTTTCAATATAATGACTAATAACTACATATAACTTATTTTGGAAAAACAAATGCTCCCACCAAGGAGACAGTTGTAATACTGACTTTCATAATATCTGAGTGCTCTTTATTCTGCTATGATAAAAGGTGGGGCTGATTACTCCTATGGGAGAGAGTATAAACTGAATAGAAATAAAAGTTACCTTTTTTACTGTACAGTCTGAGTTTAACAGTTTTGAAATCAAAACCAGTAAATCCTATGAGAATTTCTGATAATGAAAGGGCACGGTCGGCAAGGAGAGGAATATGTACAATGCTGACGTCCTATACGAAGGCTAACTGGTTCACACACTGAGAAAAATTCTGGGATCATCTTAATTGCCCTTAAATATCATCAGTGAGATGGCTGAAATTCACAAGTCTGTAACTGCCTGGGCTTAGAATGGAGTCTCCTTGGAACAGACACTAAAATTTAACAAAAAGGCAAGAGGACTAGGGTAGGTTGATACCCCATCCAAGAGGAAAACACTTTTAAAAAATTTTTTTATTTCTTTAAAATTTTTATTGAAATATAGTTGATTTACAATGTTATGCTAGCTTCAGGTATACAGCAAAGTGATTCAGTTATATATATATACACACACACACATACACACACACACACACACACACACACACATATTCTTTTTTTACATTCTCTTCCATTACAGGTTATTATAAGGTATTGAGTATAGTTCCCTGTGCTATACAGTAGGTCCTTGTTGGTTATCTGTTTTATATAGAGTAGTGTGTATATTTTAACCCCAAACTGCTAATTGATCCCTATCCCCCCATCTTATGGTAACCATAAGTTTGTTTTCTATGTCTATGAGTCTATTTCTGTTTTGTAAATAAGCTCATTTGTATCATTTTTTTAGATTCCACATATAAGCAATATCATATATTTGTCTTTCTCTGTCTAGCTTACTTCACTTACTATGATAATCTCTAGGTCCACCCATGTTGCTGCAAATGGCATTATTTCATTCTTTTGTATGGCTGAGTAATATTCCATTGTGTGTGTGTGCATACACACACACACCACATCTTCTTAATCCATTCATCTGTCGGTGGACACTTAGGTTGCTTCCATGTCTTGGCTACTGTAAATAGTGCTGCTATGAATACTGGGGTGCATGTATCTTCAAATTATATTTTTCTCCAGAAGGAAAACACTTTTTTAATGAAGGAGCAATTCAGCAATGTTGGCATAACCCAAGGACCTGGGCTCAATCATCCAAGGTTAATTCAGGAGAACATGTCTAAAGGTTCAAATACCATGCCAGATGCAAGTATGGTAGCTGCAAGGAAACAGAAGCCAGACACAGAAATCTGAGGCAGAGTCAGAAAACAAAGGACTCTAGTTTGGTAGATTTCTTTTGATGTTTTGTTTTAGTAAGGTCCAGAAATTAATGCCAGAATGCTAGGATAGAACAGGTGGACTGTTAGTGAACCAAAGGCAAACGTTTCTGCCTAAACATACAAACTCTAGGAAAACTAAACCTTCATGGAATCATTATCCTTGAAAACAAGTGTAATGAAACCTAAGTCTATGTTCTGGGGACCTATAAAGCAAGCTGACACCTGTAAGCAAATGCTGGTTCTATGGGAGTTTTCTATGAACTGTAATAATCTGGCAATACAGAAAATTCTAGTTTCTTGCACAAATGATGCTCTGAACCACAACTCTGGCTTTAGTAAGTGCCTCGTATCTCATAAACTCCAACTTGAACAACAGAAAAGGTTAATTCTTAGTAGGCAAAGAAATAGCCTAAAGCATCCCTGGCTGTAATTCACTTTCTGTTATCAGTAAGACCACTAATTAAAGAACATGCAGTCAAGTATCAATTGGCTCTAGACAGGATGTCCTGATGTGCAGAGCAAATGCCACCCCTAACTCTGGCAGTCAGGTTGTCCAGGGAACCTGAGCAGGCAGAGGCCCGAGTTCAAGGTGAAAAGTCTCTACTACAGCAGAACAGAAGCTTCGCCATCAATGATGAACATTCACTAACCGTGTAGTCCTCCCTTTCTGCTTTGGTGGTTACAAAGCTCACAGCTGAACATGTAGCCAAAAAAATGGAATAATCATCATTGATTCTGCTCTTTTGCTCACACCCCTGTCCCCACCACCCCCTACATCCAATTCATCAGCCAGTCATGTTGGCTTTATATTCAAAATATATCACAAACCAGGGCCCTCCTTCAGGTAATAGTGAACTAAACTCTAACAACAATTCTGGACATATATAAAACCCAACTACACTGGACCACCGGAGAGTGACCAAAAGTACACAGATAATGGAAAAGGGGTATCAAACAGGAGCTGGAAAGTAAGAGAGGATATTCCTGAAAATGAAGAGCCAGAGCAGAGCTCCAAAATTTTACGTACAAACTCTCAAAATCTCTGCTGGACCCCATAATGACATGTGAGCATGACAGACCCAAAGCAGTCCAGCTAAGGTTAAAAGAACTGAACAAGATTCAGTTGCTACCCACTGTATGAGAAGACAGAGCATCAAGTCTGAGTAAGCCAAATTAACTGCTGAGACAAAAAAAATCAATACCCTTTGGAGAAGCAGAGTTTAGAGTATCTACAATATCAATGGACAAGATACAATCTAAAATTACTCTATCTATGAAGAAACAGAGAAATGTGGCTCATATGCAAGGGAACAGACCATCAGTGAAGACCAATCCAAGATGATTCTGATGGACTTATCAGACAAGGATTTTAAAGGAGCCGTTGTAACTATACTAAAAGATGTACAGGAAATATGCATGTAATGAATAAGAAGATAGGAAATAGCAGCAGAAAAATAATAACTATGAAAAGAACCACATGGAAATCTTATCTGAAAAAAAATTCAATGGATGGACATAATAACAGACTAGAGTTGGCAAAAGAATCAATGCATTTGAAGACAGCTCCATAAAAATTATCTAATCTGAAGAGAAGAAAGAAAAAAAAATTGGGGGGGAAAAATGGAACAGGGAATCAGTGATATCTAGGATAATATCGAAAGATCAAACATACTTATGATTGGAATTCTAGAGAGAGGAAAAAAAAGAGACTGGGGTAGAAATAATGTTTTATAATGGCCCAAATTTTACCAGATTCGGTGAAATATATAAATTGACAGATTCAAGAAACTAAGTGAAAGCCACAAAGGATAAACACAATATCTGAAATTACTCCACTAAAATGCACCTTCTCAGAAGTCAGTCTTTGACCCAGCAATTTAAGGTGGCCACCAAATCACAATACATCACATTGAGTTGTGAGTCTGTTTTGAATCACTGCATAGCAGTTATCATTTCCTGATATATTTCCTATTCATTTATTACTGGTTTATTGTCTGTTTCAACAAAAATAGGAGCTCAAAGAGAGCAAAGACTTTGTCCATCTTGTTCATCCAAACAATGCTTCCCAGCATTAGTGTTTGATAAATACTGGTTGCATGAGTGAAGAAAAGTCTGCGTAGTAACTTTACCTCTGATCTCATATTTTCTGTTTTCCGTGATTTATTATTAAATCCAGGTGTAATATAAATATTTTTATAAGCTGCCTGTAAATCTAACTGGGACAAGGAAGTGTATAAACCAACACACCGAGCATTAGCTACGTGTCAGGTGCTGTTCTGGTGTGTTGCATACACACATGACAACCCTAAGGACAGATACTGCTATCACCCTAATTTTTAGCTGAGGAAACCCAGATAGAGCGAAGCAAGACTCCTTGCTCAACTTCAGGCAGCTAGTCACTAGCAGTGTCCAAATCCAAATCCAGATGTTCTCAGTTTAGAGCTGGAACTCTTTACCACCATGTTACAGCATATACCTTATCAGCACATTATAGATATTACAGTTTAGAAAGCAACTGTCCATCTGGCATCGCATTTGAGACTCTCAGTTAGCCTGTGAAATAGCAGGAGATGATTACTAACCTCATTTCATAGATAAAGTAATAGATGCTCAAATACTAAGTCCCCATTCTATGAGCTCAAGTACAGGACAGTGTCTTGGTTCACATTTGTAAGCTCTGGGTCTGACACAAGGTAGATGCTTCAGGGTTTGCTCAATGACCAGCACCATATCCCATAGCAAGTGAGAGGGGCACAGCTGCACCTAGATCCTAGCTGGGCCTGCTGTCTAGGAGTCAAACAATGGGCAAGTGAAAATACTGATGACACACACAAACCCCAGCAGCAAGCATATATTAAGTATTCCATGGGCATTACAGGCGACAGACAGTGTAAGAATCAGAGAAGCAAAGCAGTCACGGAAGACTGGGATGACTGTACAGACAGGCTTCACTGGAGAATACAGAAACTGACCTTGGCCTTAAAGGAAGCAAGGCTTTCCACAAGCCGAGAAGGGGAAACTGCATCCTAGGCTGGGGGAAGGACATAAGGAAAGTAATAAAAAGAAGAATTGGGCTCGGTGGGTTCAGGTAATATTGGTTACTGGAAGGTCTACGTGAGAAGGTAGTGAAAGATAAAGAGGGAAAGGTAAGCGATAACTAACACAGAGATATGTGAGTGTTGGAAGAAGCAATTAGGACTTCAGACCACAGGAAAATGGGTAACCACTAAGAGTCTGCGGACACAGAAAAATGGAAATACAATGGACAACATACACATTGCAAGATATCTGACAACAGAGTTTTCTAGGGATCAGGATCATAAAACTAGAAATTAAAGAATCCACTAGGCTGGTGAAACCAAGGAGTCAGAATTACTGATAACTTCAATCTTGGAGGCTGTACTGACTTACACAACTGTATTTGAAACTCCAAGGTGGATGGTATTGTCAATTAAAGAACACAAAGCAAGTTGCTGAGGAGCCCTGAAGCATTTTCCTCCAAGGGGATAACCTGATAGGCCAGATCCATCACACCAGGCCAGGAGAGAGGACAGAAGAGCTGCAGAACAAGCCAACGAAGAGAAACTCCAATGCCTAAAGTTCAAATGGAAACACATCAGCAGTAGTCACCACCATACTGGCCAGAAGTGCTTAAGAAATAACTATGTAGGTTGCCCATCTGTTTCATCTACTAAAGGAGATTGCTTTCTATTTGACAAAGCAGCTGAGTACATGCTGAAATTGGAGAGGTGAAGCTTTTAAGAACACAGGAAAGAAAAAAAATTTTTGACACATCAAGCTGTGAGTCTTGTCCAGATAAAATGCCTGATTCAGACTGAAATAATAAAGTCACTTCATACTCAGTGGAATCCTTTTGGATTTAGCTTACTTTTTTTTTACATGATGCTAAATGTGCATCATCATTTGATCATTCTTCCTGGAAATACATTAATATAATTTTTAAAATGTAGAAAAATGTCATTTTCATGTATATCAGTAAACCAGGAAAAAGGGAATATTCTTCCAATTTTCAAAGATACAAAGATTACTAATATCAGCCCTAATTATGCCATGCTTTCTTTGGACCATTTCAAATGTTTTAGGGTAAAGACAGATCATGCTAATAATATTAGCATATGTCATTTCTTAAATATATTTCAATTAATATATTCTCTAATTTCAATTTTAATTTCCTCTTTGACCCATAAATTATTTAGAAGTTATTTGTTTCCAGACAGCTAAGGATTTCTTACTTAACACTGTTATTAAATTTGAGCTTAAGTCCACTGTGGTCAGAGAACATACTCTGAACAATTTCAATCTTGAAATTTGTAGGAAGTTTTCTTTAGGGTCCAGCATATGATCTATTTTGGTAAATGTTTCATATGTAGTTTAAAGAATGCAAAACTCTGTTTTTGCTGGGTCAATTAGGTCAAGTTTATTCATCACTTTATTAAGATCTTCTATATCATTACTAATTTTTTGCCTGTTGTTCTACAAGCTCTTGAAGTATGTGGGTATCCCACTAGGGTTGTAGAATTATTTTGTTTTGGATCTTCCTGCCAATTTTTGCTTTAAATATTTTAAAGTTCTGTTATTTGTAAGATACAGATGCTGACTCCTCAATCATTATGAAATAATCTCTCTTTATCTCAAAGTAGCATTGCCATGTACTTTGTCTGATATTAGTATAGCTATACCAGCTTTGCTTCAGTTAGTGTGTATATTACATATCCTCTTCCATACTTCTGTTTAAAGTATATCACTTCTTTAAAAATTGAAAAAAAAAATTGAATCACTATACTGTACACCTGTAACTTATATAATATTGTACAGCAACTATAGGTTAATCAAAAAATAAAATTATCTTAAAATACATAAATAAAGCATCTCACTTATAAGCAGTATATAACATGGTTTTGGTTATTTATCCAGTCTGACAAACTTGGTCTTTTACTGGGAGTATTTAGTCCATTTATATTAAATGTAATCATCAATATTTATATAGATGAATTTATAGTTACCACCTTACTCTTTATTTTCAATTTGACCTCCTACTTTATGTCCACATTTTCTTCTTTTTTTTTTTTTTTGGATTAATACAATGTCATTTTATTCCATATCTCCTCTTTTAACATACACATTTTATTCTTTTAAAAGTTACCTTAGAGATTACAATATGCATCCTTTACAAGTCAATGCAAATTATTATTTTTACTATCCCCAATAATCCTAAAATCTTAAAATATTTTAACTTTATTAACCCCTCTCCTGCCTTTTGTGCTACTCTCAAACATTTCAGTTTTACACACACTTTAAACTCTAAAAACATATTATAGTTTTGTATGGCCAACATTCGTATATTTCACATACATATTTACCCTTTATGATGTCTTTCATTCCTTTCTGCATTTCCATCTGGGGTAATTTCCCTTCTGCTTACAGTAGCTCCCTTTAGTATTTATGGTAATGCAGTTCCACCACTGACAAATTCTCTCGGTTTTCGTCTGAAAATATCTTTATTTCACCTTCATTTTTGAAGGAAGTTTTGGCTGAGGAAAGAATTCTAGGTTGGCAGCTTTTCTCTCTCATTACTTTAAAGATGGCCATTTCATTGTCTGTCTTTCTTTTTTCTTAATCATTTATTTTAATATGTTACAGTCGTTTTGTTCATATTACTGCCCCTTTAAAAATGAGGTGTCTTTTTCTAACCTCTGGTTGCTTTTAAAATTTTCTCTCTGTCACAGGTTTCCACAGTCTTATATTGATGTGCAAAGATACGTTTCCTCTGTACTCATCCTGCTTGGGGTGTTCTAAGTTTTTTTAATCTGTAAGCTGCTGACTTTCATCACTTTGTAATATTCTTAGTATTACATCCTCAAATACTGCTTCTGTCCCATTCTCTCTTCCTTTCTGGGAGTCCAACTTTACATGTGTTAGACCTTTTAGGTATGCCTCACATGTCTCTAACACCCTTATTTCTTTTTTATATTCTTTTTTTTCTGTATTTCAGTTTGAGGTGACCTACTGACCTGCTTCCCTATTCATTAATCCTGTCTCGCATTGTGACAATCTGCTATTGTTTCTAACCACTAGGTTCTAATTTCAAATACTTTATGTTCTAGAATATCTGTTTGGTTTTCCACAATACATTCAAATTACGCTGAAACTCTCTATTCCTCCATCTAATTATTTTGTCCATCTTTTCCTCTATTGTCTGGAACATATTATTTACAGTTATTTTTAGGTACTTGTCAGCTAACTCCAATATCTGATTCATCTGCAGGTCTGCTTCTATTGCCTTGTTTGTAAGTCATGTGATCTTGCTTCTTAGGTGGAAAATCATTTTTTCCTGTATGGTGAAGATTGGAGAGTCTCTATATACTGTTATTTTCTACCTGCAAAAGAGACAGAGGGCTCCCCTTATTCTCTGCTGCACAGGTAGGGAGGGAGTTCATCACCCAACAGGGGGTTGAGCTGGGCTGGTCTGGTCTGCCATTTGAGTAGGACTCAGTCTGCCTTTGGTTGGTCCCTGTTCCTAAGGCCTGGCTCTCCATGGAGTTCAATGAGATCTCTGTCTCCTCAGCACTGGATTCAGTTCTGCCCTTAAGAAGTCTTCCGGATAGCTCTTTCGCCCCCAGCCCACTCAAGCTTCAAAACTTGGCGTGTGTCTTGAGCAGGGGACTCATCATGTTTTGGGGGTTCCTCCAGCTTCATCGTTGTTTTTTTTCTTAATATGTTTGATGTTATAATTTTTTAATTATTTTTTGGGGGGCGGAGGGTGAGGGTTTGTCTGCACTGCACGGCTATGGGATCCTAGTTCCCTGACCAGGGACTGAACCCAGGCCCTTGGCAGTGAGAGCATGGAGTCCTAATCACTGGACCGCCAGGGAATTCCCAGCTTCATCTGTTTTTTACTCCAGATCCAGAAACCTCTTCTGGTTTTTCTGTCTCCCAGAAGCAGCCTCCTGCCAGGGGCCAAAGCTGGATTCTC
Organism: Balaenoptera ricei; assembly: GCF_028023285.1. NCBI lineage: Eukaryota > Metazoa > Chordata > Mammalia > Artiodactyla > Balaenopteridae > Balaenoptera > Balaenoptera ricei. The sequence continues at coordinate 25,275,868 of NC_082652.1, forward strand.
ATCTGCCCACCACACCTGGACCAGCCGCCGCCCCAGGTGATAAGAGGTTATGGCTCTTCAGTGGGGTTTTCATCTCTTGCCTGTTCTGTTTTTGGATTCCTGCCACAACAGGTGTACATTTCAATACCGTTTAATACCGCAAGGCTGTGGGAGGTTTCAATGTGTCTTCCGGAAGCTCTTGGCCTGCCTCTTCAGATCCCCTCCCAATGTCTTGCTGGGAAAACCAGCTGTGGGTTTGAGGCCACCCTTTCCCACCAAGTCTCCAATTTGTCACTCTAGTAATGTGTGACCATAAAACTTTGCTAGTTTCTCTTTCACCCAGTAGCAGCCCCCTGCCTCGGCTTCTGTGTCCAGAATCAGCAAGGTTCTGCAGAAAATAAAATGGCTGGTAATGCTCAATGCACCTCTGAATGATTCTTCCTCCTCTGGAACTTTAGTCCAACTCTTCCTCACTGATTCCGGAACACTATAGAGCTTTAAAAATATGATTTTTATAGTTGTTGTCAGCATCTCTAGTAAACTATATCTTGTAGTACTAATTACTTTTGACGAATTTCTAAGATATCTAGTAGTCTTAATATTTCCCAAAGTACAGTTTAAATATGCTTTTGAAATAAAAGCACTGATAAGACAGTCACTTCTTACCTCTTCATAAAACTTCACCTGAGGTACAGCTTCATTAATTTCATTCAAAAAAGAATCTTTAAATAGCAAGAAACCTAAAGAAAAAGAATAAAAAATTTCAGGGTGGGCGATGAATGTAAATTTTATCCCACAGGGTGTTTTCAAATTCATTTGTTTCAACCTCTTCCTCCCCTACCCTTAAAATACAAAAGGGGGTTTCAAGAGGCTACTTAATGCCTAAAAGGAAATAACCCAGGTAAAGAATCACACACCTGGTTCCTTGCTTTGAGGTTCCTTCTCTCTTGGCAACCCCCCTCCCACTTTTAAAAAATGCACAATTAACAGTGCTAGTGGTTACCACCACTTAGTGCTACTGGTCACCAGAACAAGTGGAAGATTAACCAAAGAAATCAGAGATACAGGTAATACAGAAGTTGGTAAGAGTCACCATGGAGCTAATAAATGCTACGCCCACAGAAACAGAACTCAAACTCCCTTAAGAAAAAAAAAAAGAAGTACTTTCCTAACCTTTCTAGCCTTTTCTCTCACCACTTATTAGCTCAAGTCCCTCCAAGTCCCTACCAAATACTTCGTGCCAGAGCAGATCACCCATTCCCAGATGGTGCTTTTCTCCTTCACAACTCCACGCCTCATCTTCAAGCAATCAGTACCTTCTGCCCGGGATACCACCCCCATTGCACAGTGCCTGTTACACAGTGGGAGGCCAATAAATATGTGTTGAAAGAATGTTTGTTTGCATGGCCCTTCCAACATGCCTCTGCCAAAGTGCTCACCCTGGTTAATTATCTGATTTACAAGTCTCCCACCCCAGTACCAAACCCAGTGGCCAGCTCAATGCCTCGCACCTAGTCAAGCCTCAGTGAATGAATGAAGCTGGAGAGGACAAGCTGACACCAGACTGAGCGCAGAGATACTGGAAGACTACGAAAAGTCAAAAGCAATGAGAAGGTCTAAACAATTAAAGGATTCTTAGGAGAGACAGAAGTCACAGAAAAAAAAAGTGAAGAAAGACTCACAAAAAGTCTAAAATGTTGGGCAAAGGTAGATCAGAACTCCCCAGGTAGGACAGGAAGGAAGCAGCTTTGACAAGATTTTCATTCAAGTTAACATAAGAGTTACATAACTTGAGCTTGTCTGTTGTTGCCCCATAAATTCCCCTCCATGCTTCCAGGAACATAACCTTTGAAAACGGTAAATGTTTGTTCAGTGCAACTATAAGAAAGGTATTTGGACTACTTGGTTAAATAGGCAAGACCAGACTAACAGGGGCTGGGTGCACAGCTCCAGCAGGAGCACGGCCGTGCTCATATTTTCAAGGAACTGCAGCGAGGCCAACATATGGAGGGAGTAGGGAATTCAAGAAGCAGATGAGTAGGAAGAACTGAAGATGTGACTCTCTACCGATTTGCATGTTAATATTTTTATTTTAAATAAGAGAAAGGTTGACTTTTAGTTCTCATTCATTTCAAAGTAATTTCCGATTTCCCTTGTCATTTCTTCTTTGGCTCATGAGTCATTCAGGAATGTGTAGTTTAATTTCCAGATATTTGGGAGGTTTTTTTTCAGGTATTTTGGGGATATTGATTTCTGTTTAATTCTGTTGTGGTCAGAGGACACATTCAGTAGGACTTCCAATGCTTTTAAAGTTATTGAAACTTGGTTTTGGTCCCAAACTTGGTCCCTCTAGGTGAATGTTCCAAGGGTACTTGAAAAAAAAAAGAAAAACAGTATATAGGGTGGAGTGTTTCATTAAATAAAATAAAAAGGCAATTAGGCCAAGTTGGTTGATAGGGTTGTCCTGGTCCTCTAAATCTTACTGAATGTCTATTTATTCTCTCCATTATTGGTGGAGGACTGTTGAAATCTCCACCTGTAAATTGGAAGGGAGGGGAAAGAAAGAAGGAGGAAGATGAAGAAAGGGAGTTGAATGAATAAACATCCAACTTAATATGTTGTTACCTACTTCTTTAATGCAATTTCCATCATCAATGTGTAAAATAAGCCAAAGAATTATTTGGAACATCGTATAGGGGGGAAAAAACAGTATTTTCCTCGTGTCTATACATAAACTGAAGCATTACTTTCTATCACAGCAGCTGTTAAAATGGAGCAGCCAGAAGAAAGATATTTTGCCTTTTGGATACATCGTAGATCATTGTGTTCCAGGCTGAATGCAACTTACCTTCATTAGACTTAAATTACATTAAAAAAAAATAAGAAGGATTACTCAGATTAGAACAAAAGCTAAAGGGCAAAAATAAGGAAATAATTTGCCTAACTGGTTCACTTCATCGGTGCAATTTCTCCAGATTTCAAAGAATAAAAAGTAGTGACCCAACACCTGCTTACTAGGTAACTGTGGAATGTGTTTACCCTTGTTTCTATATTTGAACCACTGCAAACTGCCTGAATACTGATTAACTTCCGAGTGTATGTAACATCCAGGAAAGGCAAACTATCCCAATTTGCCACTAAAATATTTTGCAAAAATTAGTAGAAAGAATTGTATTATCTTTTTTTAAAATTTTATTTATTATTTATTTCTGGCTGTGTTGGGTCTTCGTTTCTGCATGAGGGCTTTCTCCAGTTGCGGCAAGCGGGGGCCACTCTTCATCGCGGTGTGCGGGCCTCTCACTATCGCGGCCTCTCTTGTTGCGGAGCACAGGCTCCAGACACGCAGGCTCAGCAGTTGTGGCTCAAGGGCTCAGTTGCTCCGCGGCATGTGGGATCCTCCCAGACCAGGGCTCGAACCCATGTCCCCTGAATTGGCAGGCAGATTTCCAACCACCGCGACACCAGGGAAGCCCTGTATTATCTTTTATAAAAGACCAATTAAGAACTTTTGAAAGCATTAAATATACGTGGTTTCTATGGGAAACTGAAATATAACCACCTAAAAAATTAAAAAGAGGGAAAAAAATATGAAAAAAATCTTGTAAGAAATAATACCTGTCCTAGGTTTTACCACGGAGATTCAAACACTGGGAAGGAGGATAGACTGCATAACTGCAAAAAGTTCCTACCAAAATTTACTCATTTGACAAAGCATTTACTGAGTGTCTACTAAGAGTCACCGTGCTATATGTTGGTGAAGACAGAGTTTTTCCCATAAGAGACTTATGGGTTTGTGTAAGGGGCAGACAACAAAGTAGTAAACAAATGAAATAACTAATTCATGGTAAATGATATAAAGGAATTAAATATGATGCTGAGATCAATGATAAAACAGAATGTCAATAAGACCTCTCTGAGCTGTGGGATAAACAAAGTACAAAGCATTTCAGATTAGAAAAGGCCAGAATGCCTAATCTCACACCTTCTATTCAATATTGTGAGGTCTTAGGCAGTGCAATAAGAAAAGGAAATTAAACTTACTAAAATTGAAAAGGAAGAGTTAAAACTAATTTTATTCCTAGACAACGTGATTAACTATATAACAAATCCTATCTACAAAATAACTACTAGAATATATAAGTGAATTTAGGAAGATCCATAAATGACCATAAAATACAAGGTCATTTAGCTAAAAGAATCAATGACATTAGATACACTCACATCACACAGTTTTAAGATGGAATTTTGAAACAAGTCCATTTGGAATAACGTCAAAAAAGAACCAGTACTTAAGAATAAATAAATAAGAGATATACAAGGCCACTAAGTGGAAAACTATATAATATGACTGAAAGATATTAAAGAAGATCTAAATAAATGGAAAGATACCGTCAGTTCATGGATTGGAAGACTCAGTATTGCAGATGTTAATTCTCCCCAAAATGATCTATGGAGTCAATGCAATCCTAATAATAATCCCCATCGGCTTTTTTTTTTTTTTTTAAAGAAATTCACGTTCTTTTATTTATTTATTTATTTATTTATGACTGTGTTGAGTCTTCGTTTCTGTGTGAGGGCTCTCTCCAGCCGCGGCAAGTGGGGACCACTCCTCATCGCGGTGCGCGGGCCTCTCACCACCGCGGCCTCTCTTGCTGCGGAGCACAGGCTCCAGACGCGCAGGCTCAGCAATTGTGGCTCATGGGCCCAGTCGCTCCGTGGCATGTGGGATCCTCCCAGACCAGGGCCTGAACCCGTGTCCCCTGCATTGGCAGGCAGACTCTCAACCACTGCACCACCAGGAAAGCCCCCCATCGGCTTTTTAAAGAAATTGACAAGCTGATTCTAAAATGTATATGGAAATGTGAAAAAACTGGAATACCCAAAACATCTTGAGAAAGAAGGAAGAAGTTCAAGGACTTACACTGCTTAATTTCAAGACTCATTATACAGCCATGGTAATCAACACAGTGTGGTACTGGCATAAGACTAAATCCATGAAACAGAATAGAGGATCCACAAATACACTTATATGTGCTCAACTTACTTTCTACAAAGATAGCAAAGCAATTTATTAGGAAAAGGAAGTCTTTTCAACAAATGCTAGAAAAAACTTATATCCAAATGGGAAAAGAAAAAAAGAAACAAATTTGAAAAAGGTCTATATCCCGTTTATGTATACATTAAAAAAACAAAACAAAAAACCTCTTACAAATCAATTTTTAAAAGGAAGCAACCCAATAAAAGAATGGGCAAAAAATGTGAACACTTCACAAAGAAATATGACTAGCCAATAAGCACATTAAAAGGGCTCAATACCGTTGGTCATCATGCAATATATAATATCTTCTCATTCAAAAACATTTCTTTAAAGTTAAAATATCCATTTACCATTCAACCCAAATAATCACACTCCTAGGTATTTTACCCAATAGGAATGAAAATTTATGTTCACACAAAAATCTGAACACAGATATTTGTAGTAGCTTCATATATAATATCAAAAAACTGGGTATAACCCAAATGTTCTTCAACTGATGGCTGGATAAACTGTGATGTATCCATACAATGGAACACTACTCAACAAGACAAAGGCATGAACTACTGATACATCCACTATAAGTGAATCTCCAATGCACTGTGCTAAGTGAAAGAAACCAGACCCAAAGGCTACATGCTGAATGAGTCCACTTATGTGTCATTCTGGAAAAGGAGGAACCATAGGGACAACTAGATCAGTGGTTGCCAGGGGTCGGGGTGGGGTATGGCGGTCAACCATAAAGGGCACTAGAACGTTTGCGGAGGTGATGAATTACTCTGTATCTTGACTTTGGTAGTCGTTATACAACTTTATGCATTTGTCAAAACTCACAGAATTGTACATTGTAGATGGTGAGTTTTACTTAAATTATACCTCAATAAACCTGACTCTTCCTGTCACCCCACCAAAAAACAAAACAAAAACAAAAACTGGTGCTAAAGAAAGAAAAATAAGATTGGGTACATACAGCTAAGCCAGGGATAAGCCTCAAAAGATGTTCCTGAATAGTGGCTTTAAGTCGATCACAAATTGGGATCTAAAATTTCCAGAAGCTAATGCATGATCACTTACATGGTTGTCAATCTCTACAGGATGTTTTTCATAAAGCACAAGTTTGTACGGAAGATAAACTCATTCACACACAGAGGCATGGGACTAAAATAAGTAATTACAAAGGTTCTGGGTAATGCAGAGGCTGGAAACAACTACTCTGACACATTCAGGATACACAAGAGTCTTTACAAGTGAAAAGAAAGGAAATCTTAAATGATAACTAGAAAAGCAAACTCAAAAATACAGAAAAAAAGCATACAGATGTAAAAACGGAAAACTCCCACAGGGCACCATGCCCCTCCTAGATGAATAATACTAACTTAAATTCCCAATGAATAATTCTCCCTTTCATTTCTTCCAAGTTCCAAGAGGAATAAATAAATATAAATCAAAATGAACATTTAGTTAATTATTTTTATCTACTTCATGCAAACCTTAAATATATTTTTTTATTTGACTCTGCTTATCAAACTAGAACTTTCACTTCCTGACTTAAAACTTTACAGAAGAAAATTAGTAACCAAATTGTAAATAGGTCTTCTAAGTATCCAAATTATCTACCCCACCTCCAATTTAAATTCAGCACATACGTGCTCAACAAAAGTCTTAGATTAATTAATGAGATCACTCATTTAGATAATGGAGAGATTTGGGGCCCTGAATATTAACAGTCTAGTAGACAAAAGCACAAATGGTAATGAACAAGGCCAAAGAAAAATTCATAAAATGTTCTGAGCAATTGGCTCTTACTTCAAAAGGGAACAAAGGAAATTGGGACTGGGAGGAAAATGTGAAAATTCAGTGGCAAGAAAAGTACACCTAAACCCTTGCAATAGTTGGGATTACTTTCAGCCTTTACCAACATTATGAAATGATGGAAAAGAAAAAGTTTCTGGCTATGCACCATGCCAATACTCTTTCCAGACTGGGGTCAATTTTTTTCACTTATAGCCGTTTAATGCACATCTAATAGTAAACAAACAAACTGACAAAATAAAGTGAGATTTAAAATAACTTAAAATAGAAATATTATTCCAACAATCCACCTGATTTATATTTCCCAAAGACGTCTCAAAGAACAATGATTAAAGCTGGCAGTATGGAAATTAGGGTATGTGTGTACATCACAGATTAAACATGGCCAGGACAAAGTGGGGAGGGTGTGTAAAACACACTGGGTCTCAGCAATCCCACTACTGGGCATATACTCTGAGAAAACCAGAATTCAAAAAGAGTCATGTACCAAAATGTTCACTGCAGCTCTATTTACAATAGCCAGGACATGGAAGCAACCTAAGTGCCCATCAACAGATGAATGGATAAAGAAGATGTGGCACATATATACAACAGAATATTACTCAGCCATAAAAAGAAACGAAATTGAGTTATTTGCAGTGAGGTGGATGGACCTAGAGTCTGTCATACAGAGTGAAGTAAGTCAGAAAGAGAAAAACAAATACTGTATGCTAACACATATATATGGAATCTAAGGAAAAAAAGGTCATGAAGAACCTAGGGGCAAGACGGGAATAAAGACACAGACCTACTAGAGAATGGACTTGAGGACACGGGGAGGGGGAAGGGTAAGCTGGCGCAAGGTGAGAGAGTGGCATGGACATATATACACTACCAAACGTAAAATAGATAGCTAGTGGGAAGCAGCCGCAGAGCACAGGGAGATCAGCTTGGTGCTTTGTGACCACCTAGAGGGGTGGGATAGGGAGGGTGGGAGGAAGGGAGATGCAAGAGGGAAGAGATATGGGGACATATGTATATGTATAACTGATTCACTTTGTTATAAAGCAAAAACTAACACACCATTGTAAAGCAATTATACTCCAATAAAGATGTAAAAAAAAAAACAAACACTGGGTCTAACCATAATTTTAACAAGGAAGAAACAGAATAATCAACCAATTAATGCATGTGTGTTCACTTGGTGATAATTCATAAGGCTATGCACTTGGACTTGAGCACTTTTCTATACATATATTCCATTAAAGGTTTATTTAAAACAAAAGAGAATCAACCAATAAGTTTTTTGTTTGTTTCGTTTTGGTTGTTTTTGGCTGCATTGGGTCTTCGTTGCTGCGTGCGAGCTTTCTCTAGTTGCGGCGAGCGGGGGCTACTCTTCGTTGCGGTGCACGGGCTTCTCATTGCGGTGGCTTCTTTTGTTGTGGAGCACGGGCTCGAGGCACACGGGCTTCAGTAGTTGTGGCTCGAGGGCTCTAGAGTGCAGGCTCAGTAGTTGTGGTGCACGGGCTTAGTTGCTTCTTGGCGTGTGGGGTCTTCCTGGACCAGGGATCGAACCCGTGTCCCCTGCATCGGCAGACGGATTCTTAACCACTGCGCCATCAGGGAAGCCCAACCAATAAGCATTTATGTCATAGTGCTATAAGTGTAAATAAAGGGGTTCTCAGAGCAATTGCAATCTGATTGGAGGTACTGATAGACATACATAAAAGATAATACCTAACTGCGTTGCATTAGTTAAGTGCCATACTCGCTTTGCAGGGAGAGATGCATTGCTTCCTAGATCACAGCACGGCCACCTCAACATTCGTCCAGTCTCCTTTCCCATTCGTCCTGCGTGCTGCTGCCTACATCTGACCATGCCGTTCCCTTGCTTTTGAACTCATCATCGCACAGGACGCTGGAGAAGACCCAGCCTCTAACACCTGCACTGCAATGCACGCCCCGCTCCGCCCCACACCTCCCCAGAGCTACAGCGCCCACCGCACAGCATGGCCGGATGCAAGCGCGGGTCGCTCAACACGCCTCTGTGCCTTCACAGACGCTCCTCACTCCACCTGAGACAGACTCCCCTTCTCAGCGCCCGCTCCCTTCCTGCCAACCATCTCTCCACCAGCTTCCCCACCCCCACCCTTCTCATTCCCTCCAGACTTGACCTGGTTAACAGCCACTTTACCTTCAGGACCTCAACTGAGCATCACGTAATGCAGTAAACTTCGAAGGACTCCCCAGCCCAGCCAGGTGGAGGAGCTATCCCTCTTCTGTGCTCCCACGGCCCTGGGTCCTTAGTGCTTTCAAGCCCACTAACTCGCAACTATCTCTTTTTATCTTATGAATGGACAAAATGGCTCAAAGTTGTAAAAATAAATAAAAAAGGTATAAAATGAAAAGTTTCCTTCTGGTCCATGTCCTTCATCTTCCTAGTAGCGCACCCACCACCATCACCTCCAAGGTAATGGCTATTACCGGTTCCTTGTATCTTTTCAGGGAAGTGATGTGTGTTACTTCTTGGCCAGGTGCTAAGAAATCCATGTGACTCCTTCACCCAGCTCGATGCAGGAAATTCCGCAGTCCTAGGGACACCAGCGCCACAACATGGCAAGAGCTCGGCACGTGGAGGGGGGCCTCCTGCTAACCCTGCACCGCTACGGATGAGAGAGACACTCCCATGTGTGGGTCTCTGTTATAGGCGCTGTGTTACCTCCTAACACAGCACAAAGGCAGGTGCAAAGACGAACTCTTATTTCCTACCATACTGTCTCCGTCAGCCTTTTTTTCATAACTCGAGACCTTGGAGATCTTTCTATACTAGTCACGAAGAGCTACCTGGCCGCTCCTTATAGCTGCATTATTCCAGCGGATGGAATGTCAGAAGTTACATAATTTGTTTCCTAATGGTGAACATTTGGGTTGCAGGAAATATTTTGCTTTTACAAACTTGCTGCAATAAATAACCCTCTCCGTACATCATTTCTCATGTGTTCAAGCCTATTTGTAGGATACATTCCTCCGAGTGAAACTCCTGAGCCAAAGGTTATATAGACATTCTGTTATTTTAATAGACCCAGCCAAATTAGCCCCATCCGAGCAGTACCTGTTCGTACACCCACCGGCAATGCATCAGCTCCTGTTTTTACACCCATGGCCATATCAAAAGTGTGTTATTAAACTTCCGGATCTTGTGACAATTTGAAAGATTAAGAAAAATAATAATAGTTCAGAGTAATTTGCGCTTTGCCAATTTTTAATCAAGTCGAAAATCTTTTCGTATGTTTAGGTTCCATTTTTACCCTGGGTTACAGGTCTTTGCTCACGAGTACGTCCAGGGCCCTCTGTATTGAGGTTTGCTACTCAGCACCGCTGCTCAAGGAATCCTTCGGGCCCTCCACCTCTTGGGTACTGGTCCTGTCGGCGTGATCAATGTGTCCATTTCTTGTTCCTTGTCTGTTCCTGGCGTTCAATGGCAATACTTCTAGTATCTCCCCATTAAACGTGACGCCGGCCTTGGGAATACACAGCGGCATAGTGTTAAGAAAGGATGCACCTCTAACGATGTCACCAAGGAGTTGTTTAGTCAGGGGCTCTGGGAGGGAAATGGCCTGCTCTTGTGTGGTTTTCTCTCTAATCCTCAGCACAATGGCCAGGACTTAATCGTCTCAATAAACATTTGATAAATTTACTAAGGGAAGATCAGTATGGCTCGCGCTATAGTCACAGATGGTTCCGGGAAGAACTGAAGTACAGGCCAGGTGTGGAGAGATTAATGGGCTACAGAGTCAAGAGAAAGAAGAAGTGGTCAGAGACAGGAAATCTCCATGGAGATAAGGAAGGAGTGAGAAGAAAGAAATTGAAGAATCTGGACAGAGCACGTTCCTATGGGGAAAAGGTGGAAGGAATGCTTTATCCCACCACCGAGGCTTGAAGGGGCGGGGGGAGATGGGCTTCATCCGGCAAGCTGAGGGATCCGTCTAGAAGAATCCCAGTGCTAGGTATTTCTCAGTTACACAATGCTTCGCGTGTGCTGAGAGCTTCGGAATGCCAAAGAGCCTGCTGGGGAATCGTTTTTAATATAAGTGGGCAATTGTTTCATGAAAAATTAAACTCAGCTCTCAAATCCAGGGTGGAAGTTTTTAGAGCCGGGCCTCTTCTCAACACGGCAAAGCTGAATCCTTCCTTCCTCTTCCTTAGGATGCTCATCTGCCACCGTGTCTGTGCCCAGATAACCCTTTCATCCTCATCCCATCCCTGAAGCCGACCCATAACAGGTACAAAGTGTTGACCCCTATGTGTTAACAGTGCCTGCCTACCACCTGGCTCTGAATATTTCTACCAGAATGTGAAGATGTCAGCAAAAGCCTTCAAGGCTCAAAAAAGTAGAACCTTGATAGCGGAACACCAGGTGGTGACAGTGCCACGGCCAACCCTCTGGGGCAAGAAGGCCCACAGGCCACTGTTGCAGCACCTCCAGTGACTGGTGGCTGGAGTTGCTTGCCATATCTTGATGTGAAATCTCATGACTATGAAATGATTTCTTACTAGAGCAATGAGATGGTTTCTGATTATTTAGTCCAAATCCATTTTAACTTGTAGCCAGCTGACTCTAGTAATTTAATTAAATGACATAGGTATGTTTAAAAGTTAGATGGTGCATTTACGTGTTGTAATTTTGTACGCTCGGGGCCTTATACCTTCTGCCAGGAGTGGGGATGTGGCAGTGGGAAGTCCCTTCCCCCCTTTGTGTGTGGCGGGGATCAGTACCCCGCTGCTCTCCCGCAAACCGTCTACTCAACACAGCTGCCCACCTGAGCCCTCTGTTTCTGTGGGTGCTCATGCTAACACTCGTCCCAGCAGCGCACAGACGCCCACGAGGGCCACGACGAAGGTGATGGACGGGACACTGGGTGTATCACTGGTGGGCCATGACTTCACCCCTGGAATGCTCTCCTCACGCTGAGAAAATAATCACAGAGCATACAGCTATACTCCTACTGTTTACACAAAATGCTACAAATAAGAATTTTACAGTAACGGCAGTTGAAAGGATTTCACGCTAAAGCAAAAAGACAAAAAAAAAAAAGTCAATTCCTCTGCTGTATAAAATACTGAACTAGATGCTTTCTAGTCACAAAGAGGAAAACAGCCTCAGAGGTTATCTTTAGTCTCAAGGAATCTGAATTCCAGTTAGAGAAACCGCACGGAAGAGGCACCTGGAAATCCTACATTTGCCACAGGAAGTGCCAAGTAAATGGCACATAAGGAACATCAGAAAATGGACTGTTCATGGTTCAGCTAATCCCTGAATGGCTGGATCTTTTGTTGTTGTTGTTTTTTCGGGTTTTTTGGCCATGACGCACGGCATGTGGGATCTTAGTTCCCCGACCAGGTATCAAACTCGCACCTCTTCCCGGCAATGGAAGCACAGTGTCTTAACCACTAGACCACCAGGGAATTCCCAAATGGCTGGATCTTTGAGAAAAGCACAGGCCAGAAGGCGGTGTCCCACAGAGGGAGACAGAGCGTAAGACTCATCGGTGGAGTAGACGCTAGAAGAAAAAGACAAAGAAAAAAAAGACTGAGGCCAGTTTGGGTGACTTGAATGACAGTAACAAGAGGGACTCTGTCCTGCAGTGGGGGTTTAGGACAGGTTTAGAGCATGAAGGTAATGTGATGACATGATGGTTTCAATTACCCCGGTCACTTCATCTTTCTGTGCATTAACTAGTTCCTTTCCTTTCATAGTTTTGAATAATTTAAGGAAATATACTATATAGAATGTATTCATTCCCCTAAGTCAGGGGTCCCAACCCCCAGGCCACGGACCAGTACCGGTCCATGGCCGGTTAGGAACTGGGCCACACAGCAGGAGGTGAGCAGTGGCGGGCGAGCGAGCGAAGCTTCATCTGTGTTTACAGTCGCTCCCCATTACCTGCATTACCACCTGAGCTCCGCCTCCTGTCAGATCAGCGGTGGCATCAGATTCTCATAGGAGCGTGAACCCCACTGTGAACTGCGCATGTGAGGGATCTAGGTTGCGTGCTCCTTATGAGAATCTAATGCCTGATGATCTGAGGTGGAGCTGAGGTGGTGATGCTAGCAGTGGGGAGTGGCCACAAATAAAGATTATCATTAGCAGACAGGTTTGACTGCATGGAGACCATAATAAATCAACTGCTTTCAGACTCAAATCAAAACCCTATCAGTGAGCGACAAGCGAAAACAAGCTCAGGGCTCCCACTGATTCTGCATTATAGTGAGTTGTATAATTATTTCATTATATATTACAATGTAATAATAATAGAAATAAAGTGCACAATAAATGTAATGCGCTTGAATCATCCCAAAACCATCTCCCTCCCACACCGCCCCAGTCCATGGAAAAATTGTCCTCCATGAAACCGGTCCCTGGCACCAAAAAGGTTGGGGACTGCTGTCCTACATTATAGAAACTAAGTATACTATCCCCTAAATGGCCTTTGAGTTCTCCTTGAGTCTTCTTTTCCCTCACTCCCCACGTTCATTAGCTGACCTGTTAGGTTTTATCTTCAGAATAAATCCCAATCCACCCCCCACCCCCGTTCTTGCATCTCCACTGTCCTCGTCTGATGTAAGCCAGCACCGCCAACTTCCTGGACGGTGGCAGCCTCCAAATTCATCTCCCTGCTTCCACTCTCCCACTTATGACTTGGATAATTCATTCGCCATAAAGAGGCTGGAATGATCTTAAAACAAATCGGACGTGGTCAAAACCTACCAGAGCTTCCCATTACACGTAAAATAAAACCCTGATTCCTGCCCACCTCTCTCTCTGCCTACCTTGGCCTCTGGCTGATTCTGGAACCTGCTGTGTTCTTTCCCGCCCCTGTTGATTACCATGCTGTTCCCTCTGCCAAGAATGCTGTTCCTTCTCGGCTGAGAACGCTCTTCCACCTGATCCTCACAGGGGCTCGCTCTTTCTTTCTCAAAACCAATCACTTCTTCAAATCACTTCCTCAAAGAAACATTCCCTAAATAACTAATTTAAGCAATAACCCAGTCAGTCTCTTTCTTGTCACCTGCCTTCATTACCCACTTATCCCTGATAAGATGCTTAGACTCGATTCATATTCATGACACCCCGGAGTCAGATGGTCCCCACACCCCACCCATGGTCAGTACGCCCTAGACTCTGGCTCCTATGGTAGCCAACAACCTGGGTGGTTTTCACCAACTCTTTGTGCTAATGTTCCTGGGTTTCCTGATTGGCAAAACAAAAGGACTGGGATAGATAAAAATCTAATGTTTCATTTAAGCCTAGCACTCTGCGGTTTCATGAATTAAACTGGGGTCGGTTTTATTTCATTCTTTTTTGCTGTTGCCCTTACTGCTATTTTGACAGAGGGAGATGGGGGAAAACACATAAAGAAAAGAAATAAAGAGTAAAGGAAGAAAGGTGGGAGGCAACAAAGGAGAAAGAGAAGGTGGAGAGAGGGTGAGGGCTTTTTCGAAACCACTTCTTGGGGGAAATTAATCGTGCTGCTTTGTCCTGGCAAGAAGTAGCTATTTCAGGAAGAAAATAACCACTTCATAAATGGAAGTTTCAGCACTAGTTAACCTGAACTCTACTGCTGTCTCCTAAGGTGTTTCATCTGTTTACATCATCAGCTCAGATAGTGACCGAGGGCCTGAGCTCTGGAGAGTGGCAGACCCGAACTCTGTAAGGTCAATTTCAGTTCAGCCATCACTGTTTACAAGATGCCAGGCAGGTGAGAAGCATCTTCACCTCTGAGTGCAGGTCCTCTCACCTGATGCCAACCTCGGCATGGGGCCATTCTGAAGACTAAATAAGATCTGTAGGGGACTTTCCTGGTGGTGGAGTGCTTAAGACTCCGCCTGCCAATGCAGGGGACACGGGTTTGAGCCCTGGTCCGGGAAGATCCCACATGCTGCAGAGCAACTAAGCCCATGCGCCACAACTACTGAGCCTGTGCTCTAGAGCCCGTGAGCCACAATATTTATATTTAAGTATTTCTAAAATGAATTTAACCTTGTGATTGACAGCAGCAGCAGCTTCCAAGGGATCCCACCACACACCTGAGGCAAAAGCAGCCTAATAAAGAAGCAGTGACAGCAGCAGGTCACTGCCCCACACTTGGGGTAGAGGGGGATTTGATCTACTGTAGCAGCAGCATAGCCTGAATGGGAATGCATCCTCCTGTGGCACTAGTCCCATCAACATTAGTCTAATCTGCTAGCATCTGCTGTGCCAACAGGCCCAACATATACAAACCCTCCAACTCAGTAGCATGAAGTGAGCCAGGCTCAGTGTTTCCTGAAACTCATATCCAATGGCACTGGAAAGCTCAGATATCGCCTACTGTTATGAAAACATAAAAAAACAATAACAGAAGACTGGGAACTTCAGAAAGAAAAGGGGAACAATGGAATGGGTGAAAACAAATGGGGTAAATATAAGAGACTATCATTAGCCTCATGAGTTTCTTAAGTTCTATATGACGGTCAAAGCAAAAATTATGACACCATCTGATGTGGTTCTCAATGTATACAAAGGAAATACTACAGAAAATCATATTTTAAAACTGGGGAATATTAAGAGACCTAAATGGAAGTAAAATTTCGAAACTTCACTTGAAGTAATAAAACACTGATTCCAGTAGGCTATGATAAGTTACATATGTATAGTGTAATGCCAAAAGCAACCACTAAGAAAACTATACAAACAGTATACACAAATGATTATAAATAAATTAGATTAAAATGGACTTATTAAAAAATGTTTAAGTAACCCACAAGAAGGCAAAATAAGAGAAACACAGGATTGAGAAACAAAGGTAAAAGACAAAACAAAAAATAAAATGGTAGACCTAATCTTTAACATAGCAATAATTACATTAACTGTAAATGATCTAAATAACCAAGTCAAAAACAGAGATTGGAAGAGTAGATGAAAAAATCACAAGCATGATCCAACTATATACTGTCTATAAAGAAGCTTACTTTAAACATCATGATATAGGTAGTTCAAAGTAAAAGGATGAAAAAGATATATCATATGAACATTAATCAGAAAAAGCAGGAATGGCTATATTAATATCAGATAAAGTAGATTTCAGAGCAAAGGAAATTATTAGGGGCAAAGAGGGTCATTACATAAAGATAACAGGAATAATCCACCTAGATGACCTAGTGATACTAAATGTGTGTGCACCAAACAACAGAACTTCAAAACACATGAAGCAAACACTGAAAAAGGTAAACGGAGAAAATTTTAAATCCGCAATTATTATTTGAGACTTCAACACAGCAATTTATAGAACTACCAGAGAGAAAAATCAGCAAGGATATGGAAGAACTGAAAACATCATCAATCAACAGGATATAACTGACATTTAAAGAACACACTCAATAAAAGCAGAATACATATTCAAGTGTCCATGGAACATTCACTCATATACCATACACTGGGTGATAAAAAAAATCAGCAGATTTAAAAGAATTAAAATCATAGAGAGTACGTTCTCTAGCCATAATGGAATCAGACTAGAAATCAATAACAGAAAGACAACAGGAAAATCTTCAATCACATGAAAACTAAACATCACAATTCCAAATAGCTCATGGGTCACAAGTCAAGGAAAAATTTTTAAATGCATAGAATAAAAGAAAATGGAGATATAACAGATCAAAGTTTGTGGAATGAAGTGAAAGCAATGCTGAAAGGGAAGTTTATAGCACTAAATTGGGAAAGAAAATATTTCAAAGCAATAATCTAATTTTCTATATTAAAATAGTAAAAACGGAAGAGAAAAAAACACTAAACAAGCAGAAAGAAGGAAATAATAAAGATGAAACAAAAATCCATGAAACTGAAAACAGGAAAATAGGGGGGAAAAATCAATGAAACAAAAGGCTGGTTCTTTGAAATAAACAATCTAATCAATAAAGATGTAGCAAGACTGATAAAGATAAAAAGAGAGATGGCACAAATCACAGATATCAGAAATGCAACCAGGGATACCATGACATACCCTGCAGGTTAATAAGGGACAAGTTATTATGAACAAGTCTACACTATAAATTCAAAAATGTCGATGAAATGGACCAATGCTTCTACACCCAAAACTACCAAAACTCAGCCAAGATGAAATAGATAGTCTCAATTTTCCTGTAACCATGAGAAACACTGATTTTTCATTTAAAAACTCCCAAAAGAAATATTCAGGCTTAGATGTTTCACTTTTACCCAAGACTTAAAAGAATTAACACCAATTTTACATGACTTGATAAGAAACGGAAGTAGAGGGAACAGTTCCTAATTAATCTTATGAAGCCAGTATTACCTTGATACCAAAACCAGACAGGGATAGTATAGAAAGAAGAAAACTACAGACCAATAATTTTTATGAAATTGGCTGTAAAAATCCTCAGCCAAATATTAGCAAATTAAATCCAGAAATATATAAAAAGAATAATATACCATGACCAAGTGGTATTTATTTCAGTTATGCAAAGTTGGTTAAATATTTGAAAATCAAACAATGTAATCCACCATATCCAACAGATTAAGGGGGAAAAGTCATGTGATCCTATCCATTAATGCAGAGAAAGCATGTGACAAAATCCAATCCCATTCATGATTTTAAAAAAAGAAGAAAAAAAACTCCAAGCAAACTAGGAATAGAAAAGGAACATCCTGAAACTCATAAAGATGATCTACAAGCAACCTATACTGACATTATATTTAACTGTGAAAGACTGAATGCTTTCTCTGTAAGATCAGAAACAAGGCACCGATATCTGCTCTCACCACTTTTATTAAATATATTACTGGAGGTTCTAGTAAGAAAATAAAGCAAAAATAAATAAATACATAAATTTAAAAGTTAAATTTTTAAAAAGTTTATTTAAAAGATAAAAGGCCTATTCCTACTATGTTGAATAGGAAGGAATATATCCTACTGAATGCTGCATAGTAATATATCCTATTATATTGAATAAGGAAAAGTAAAACTGTCTATATCTGAAGACGAGATGATAATCTAAATGGAGAAAATACCAAGGAATCCACAAAAAGCTTGAGAAATAATATTAGTTTGTAAATGTTTTAGAGTACAAGATCAACACAATTTTATCAAATTATATATTAATAACAAATGTGTAGAAGCTTAAATAAAAATATGTGATGCCATTTACAACTGACCTAAATAAATACTTAAATATAAGCCCAATAAGACATTTATAGGACCTCTATACTGAAAATTACAAAATGCTGATGAAGAAAATTTTAAAAGTCCCAAACAAATAGGGAGACATACCTTGTTCATGGATTAGAAAACACAACATAATAAAGATGTCAATTCTCCCCAAGTTAAGAGGCTTAACACAATTACACTTAAAATGCCCTCAAGGTTTTTGTGGATGTAGACAAGCTTATTCTAAGATTTATATGGTAAGAAGAGGCTGAAGAATAGCTAAAACAATTTGTAAAGGAAGATTAAAATGGGAGGAATTAATCTACCCAATTTCAAGATTTTGCAGTAATGATGGAGGGTAGATACATAGATCAATGGAATGGAACAGAGAACCCAGAAATAGACTGACATAAATACATTTAACTTGTTTTTGACAGCAGTGCAAAAGCTATCAAGGAAGAATAGACTTTTCAAAAAATGGTACTCAAACAGTTGGACATCCCTCGACAAAAACAAACAAACAAACAACAAATGAACCTTAACCTAAACCTCACACACCTTACACAAAAATTAAATCAAAGTGGATCATAATCTTAAACGTAAAAGCAGGACATTTTTAGAAAAAAAAATTGGAGAAAATCTTTGGCATCTAGAACTAGGTGAATAATTCTTAGACTTGACACCGAAAGTATGATCAATAAAAGCAAAAACTGATAAATTGGATCTCATCAAAATGAGTTAAAAATGCTTCATAGAAGATCCTTTTAAGTGGATGAAAACTCAAATTACACAGTGGGAAAACATATTTGAAAATCCCACATGAGACAAATGACTTGTATCTATAATATACAAAGAACTCTCCAAACAACTTAAAAAAATCCAACTAGAAAATAGGCAGAAGACAGGAGCAGACATTTCATGGAAGAGAATATACACATGGCAAAGAAGCACATGAAAAGATGTTCAACATCGTTAGCCATTAGGGAAATGCACATTAAGACCATAATGAGATATCAGAGAATAACTAAAATTAAAGTATAGTGACAACATCAAATGCTGGCGAGTACGTAGAAAAATTACATCACATCACTGGTGGGAAAATAAAATGGTTTAGCCACTCTGAGAAACAGCTTGACAGTCTCTTTTAATCCTAAAAGTAGATTCACCCTACAATGCAGTAATTGTACTCTTGAGCATTTATCCAAAAGAAACAAAAACTTAATGAAGTTCCCACAGAAACTTACACAGAAATGTTCACAGCAGTTTTATTTCTAATAGCCAAAAACTGGCAACTACCCAAGTGTCTTTCAATGGGTGAATGTTGAAACAAATTGTGATAAAACCTTACGATAGAATACTACCGAGCAACAACAAGGAACAAATTATTAATATATGCAAAAATTGAAATGAACTTCAAGGGAATGATGCCGAGGGAAAAATTTTAAAAAGCCAATCTCCGAAGATTAAGTAATTCATGATTATGTTTACATATTATTCTTAAAATAACAAAACTGTGGCGATGGAGAACAGATTAGAAATTGCCAAGGGTTAGAGATGGGGGTAGAAGGTACAGCGGGGGAACTTTGTGAGGTTTTTGTGGTCCCAGTACAAATAATACAGCAATCTCGGTTTTAATCCGTAAAGATTTTTAAAAGCAATTCCTAATAAGAGGTGTCCAGATATTTAGCAATGGCAGCAGATTAGAGGTATAGCTCCCCAACATGACAACTTCGAAAGAGATCTATACTATCAATACTAATTTAATGTATATGTTAATTTTAAAAAGGCCAGTCACAATACTTAAATGGTACATATCTTAACGATAGTATTCTGGGTATCCAGCTATACCAGATGGACTAGCAGGATTTTCTGTACATTCAATCTTATTTAAGACAGTAAATCTTATAATAAGACAGTTAAAAAAAGAAAAAGAAAAAAAACAAATCTCAACTACAGTTGGATATTCTCATAGGAAGATGAGGTGAAAATACGTAGCAGCGGTTCAAAAGCTTAAGCAGTGGCACCTAAATTTGGCTGTACATTAGAATCATCTGAAGCACTTTTTAAAAACCCTCACACCGACGGTTGGTCATCCTAGACCAATAAAATCATTTTAAATCTCCTCAGACGATGCCATTGTCTAGCCAGAACTGAGAACCAGCGGACTAAGCAGAAGGGGATGTTTCTACAAAGATCTCTTAACAATAAGTCCTTTCACCCAATCAAGATTTACCTCCCCGCAAAGGGGTAAAGAAGGCTAGATGTTGTCCATACTTGCTTAGCTTTAATTAGCACTTGTGACTTGCCCGAAACCTAGATCATGTTTCCCCTAAATTTCATGTTATGCCCTAAGTTTTTCAAACCCAAGGCTAAGGGGTTTGCCAGGATGAGATTTTAAGTGCTCACACAGGGGAAGTCCCTGGCAAACCAGGACAGCGGTCACTCTACACTGAAATGTAAAGCATCCTAAATAACCCTGCCACTGCTCCCAGATACTAGTCTGTGCCAACCAGTGGAGAAAAGGCATTCTCCATTACTACCTCGGCAAATGCTACTGTACTTACCTCGGCTAGTCCCTATCTTTTCCAGGCGCCACTCCCCTTCACCTGCTGGTGGACGCTTTGGCCAGCTGACAATGCAGATATTTTCAAACTTTAAGGTGAATAAAAATCATCTGCAGGGCCTGTTGTAACAGAGATCACTGAGCCCCACCAGAGTTGCTGATTCCATAGGGATGGGACCGGGCCCTAATACTTGAATATCTAACACATTATCAGGGGACGCTGGTAAAGCTGGGCAGGTAAAGCCCGGTAAAGCTGGTCAGGAAAAAGAAACCCGACGTGTCAGATCATAAAGTACGGAAGGGCAAGTCCGCCGGCAGGCCAGGCCCGGGGGGACCGGGGTCCCCAGCCCTACAGAGCCAACGGCAGCCCGGCTCGGGCGCCCCTCGGAAGCGCGGGGTCCCCGCGGCCGAGCCTGCGCCCCCGGCCGGCCCCGGCTCCCCTCTGCCCACCCTGCGCGCGGGGGCTGGAAACGGCCGCGGAGAACCACGGCGGGGCGGGAAGGGGGGCTCCAAAGAGGGTCTGGCGACTCGAGTAGCTCCGTTTCTCGGTGGGCTCAGCGCGCGCCGTGGGGGAAGAGGGGCGGGGGTCCGGGAAGAGGGGACGGGCGGCACTCACGTAGACCGGCAGCGGCCACGGGTAGACGGCGGGCTCGGCTCCCACGGGCGACTCCAGCCTCAGCTCCAACTTCTCCCCCATGTCTTCGCGCGCGGCCCCCGCACCAGGCTAGTCTGGCGGTTGGGGGAGGGGCGGGGCGCCGCCGGCGGGGGCGGGGCAGGCGGGCGGGCGGCTGAGGGGAGGGGGCCTGGCCTGGGCCTCAGCCGCCGCCGCCGCCGCGCTCCCGTCCGGCCCCCGGCTCCCTCTTGGTGGTCCCAGGCCGGGGGCCTCCAGCGCTGCCGCCAACTCGGGCCGGCGTGAGGCGAGCACAAGGAGCCGGGGCCGGGCTGAACCACTCACTCGCGGCGCGAGCTCCAGCCGCCCCCGTGGACTCCCACGCACGCACGCACGCACGCACGTCTTCGGCTGCCCCCGCCCACCCCCACCGGCCCGAAGTGGGGACCCGGGGAGACCCCTCGGGGCCTGGGGTGGCGGGTTCGACTCCCGCCCTTGACGTACCGTGACACCCCCCCTCCCGCCCCCACCCCCAATAATAAGACTGTAATTCCTCATTAAATATGACAGCCGGAACCCCGGCTTCTGTTCACAAAAATGCCGTGTATTTAGCCTATGCTAGGCACCAGACCCTGGACGCCCAGGACTGGCAAAAAAGGAAATGCCCTGCCCTCATGGCGCTGCCATTTTAATTGGAATAGTAGTGACAATGGTCAAGGGAGAAAATAACGTGTCATCACCGCCACGGGGATGGTTAATCTCATGTGCGCACTGCGTGGGGCCCCGGCAACCACAAACATTATTCCAGACGTGGCCAGGAAGGTATTTTTCAGAAGAGATGAACACTGAAATTGGTCCACTTTGCGTAAAGGAGATTGTCAATGCCGCGGCGTGGGTGGGCCTCGTCCATCAGTTGAAGGACTGGAGAGAAAAATGAGGTTCCCTGGAAAGAGGGACCTGTTCCTCCAATGGCCTTGGGACGTCAGCTCTTCCCTGTGTCTCCAGCCCAGAGTCCTGCCCTGACTTGCCTGCCTCACGGTCACATGAGTCAACTCCTTAAAACAAAACTATATATGTAAAATTACTGAATATATACAAGCCTATTAATTTGTATATGTGTGTATGCATATTATATATATGTATACACATATGTTTATATGTGCGTGCGTTTGTAGTATATGTGTAAGTACTATATACAGTATACATACAAGCCTATATATTTGTGTGTATATATATAGTATACATATTATAAATGTGAACATGCTGTATATATACACACACCCATATATTGATATATGGGTGTGTGTATATATACAGTATATGTACACTGTATGTATGTATACAGCGTATATTTATATATAGGTGTGTATATATGTTGTATACCTGTATGTGTATATGTTTCTAAGTATTATATGTATATGTGTATATACTATTTATACACACTTGCGTATGTATTTATATGTGTATGTACATGCGCATATTTACATATGGGTGTGTATGTGTGGGTATACATTGTATATATGTATGTGTATATATCTTATATATCTGATATATGTATGTATATATACGATGAATTTATATATACAGTACATATATATTTTTATGCTATATGCTTTTATATGTAGGTGTATATGTGTGTCTATATGTATGTACGTGTATGTATTGCATATATTATATGTGTATGTATGTATACTGTCTATATACACACCTAAATATCTTTGTGTGTATATATGTATGATATATATGTACCTAGGTGTGTATATTGCATATGTTATACGTATGTGTACATACTGTATATATACAAACTATGCATTTTATATGTGTGTATATATGTATGTGTGTATTGTCTATACTATATGTGTATATGTGTGTATGCATACCGCATATGTACACAGCTGTATATTTTTGTATGCGTGTACATATGTACGTGTGTGTGTATATACACACACACCCCCTATGGATTCTGTTTGTCTGGAGAACCCTCACTGATACGGACACTTATGACAATTGAGTACCTGCTCTTTGCCAGCCAGGGAGCCAAAGGCTTGTCCTTTCGGTGTCTCCCTTAAGTGTCACAAGTCCCAGGAGGGAAGGTGATGCGGATCCTACCAGTTGAGGTGCCTCAGGGTCAGAGAGGTGCACAGGGCGGCGGGGGACTGGAGCCTGGTGGAGCCCAGGTGGAGTTCTAGCAGCAGTATAGCGTAGCAGTCCCACTTCCCCGGGTGCTTCTCACAAAGACGCCCAGGGAGAGACGGGATCTGAAGGAGGGGATGAGGAAGCTTCCGTGGGTCCGCAAGCCCAGACCAAGGCTGACTCAAGGGTGTTAGAGGTCAGGACTGTGGTTACCCTGGGGGTGGGCTTACACAGAGCCATTCACATTCTGAAAAAGCATCCATTCTACTCTTGTTTGTATGGTTACCCCCCTCGCCCAAATCTTTTAAAAACAGATTCTCTTGGTTGCTGGGAACACACACGGGGAAGTTGTGTGTGAGGGGGTATGATCCAGGGGACAGGGAGGAGAAGCCCCCCACTCGTAGGGCCAGGAGTGGCTCAGCTTTGTGAGCTGAGGATGGCCCACGAGGTCCCAGAGAGAAGGGTCCCTGCTCCGTCCCTGCTCTGTGCACCCCATTCCCAGCCTGAGAAGCCCAGAGCCCCCCCCCCCCGCCCCCCCCCACCCCCCGCAAAACACACACACCAGGGAGGAGAGCCAGTCACCCTGGCTCCCAGGCTCCGGCTCCAAGGCTCCGGGCACTAGGAGCTATTTTCAGCTTTCATGCCTTAGGACACGGCCAGAGCTATTGTCTCTAGAAACTCTCTGTCTCTCGCCCGCCCTCCGTCCCTCCCTCCCTCCCTCCTCCGCTTCTTCCCCTCCAGCTCCATCTGTCCTCCCCTCCACCCTGCATTTCTACACAGGATGGCTCACAGACAGCTGCTCCCCGTGCCCACCTGCCACCATTCGATGGATGTCAAAGCAAGCCCTGGGGACTTCCCTGGAGGTCCAGTGATTAAGACTCCGAGCTTCCACTGCAGGGGGCGCGGGTTCGATCCCTGGTCAGGGAAATAAGATCCCACATGCCTCACGGCACGGCCAAAAACAATAAATGAATAAAAAATAAAGTTATAGTGATGAAACAGCCCTAGTGGTGCAAGGATGGGACGTATAGCTCTATGGTATAGAATAAAGGTCCAGAAATAGATATATGAGAACTTGATATGACAGAAAGTGGGGAAGTTAAGGAGTTTTCAATAAATGGCATTAGGACAATTGCATATCCATGTGGGAAAAAGTAAATTAGAAAAAAAAAAAAAGCAAGCCCTGGTCAGGTGTGACCTTGGGCCCAGGGCCATTGGCACACGTTGTCATGTGGGACGTTCTTCCTTAGACTCCTCCCTCCCTCCTGTGTCACTGTCACTTCCTCCAGAACCTTCCTGGACTCCCCTCCACACGCCCGGGGTGTGCCCTCACCCGCCCTGGATCACCAGAATTCCAATCCCGGCCCACCCTTCCCCGCCAGGTAAAGAACTGTGCATGGTCAATAAGACCGTAGAGGTCATTGGCCATTGCCATTGCAGCTGGAATTGTTACTGTGTTTAGATAGGGTGACCAACACCCGCCCCCAGTTTGCCCAGGACCGCTCAGGTTTGAGCGCTGGAACTCTGGGGAAACCCTCAGTCCCGGGGAACCCCAGAAGGCTGGTCAGCCTATTTAGGACGGATCTTTCACTTGATCTCCCAACCCCCGAGAGCCAGAAAGGGAATCTCCCTCCTCCTTCCATTGTAACCTTCATTCATTCATCCACTCATCCCTTTATTCAACTCCTTTATTCAGCAAGTATTTATGAAGCATCTACTACACAGCAGACACTCTTCTAGGTGCTGGGGACATAACAGCATCCCTGTCCTCAAAGAGCTCACGTTCTAGCGAGGGCAGCAAACAGTAAACTGAGAAGGTGTGATTTATTACATGGGGATGATGTCTCAGAGACCACTGCAGGGCAGGGGAGGTGGGAGAGGAAAGGGGCAGTTCTAAATGCAGGCGCTGACGGGATTGGGGCAGACCTTGCCCTGGGCCAGGCTGGTTGCTTCAACACGGCTGTCCTCGCCCAGAGCCATCCTGCCCCCGCCTCACCCAGTTCTTCCGTGATGTGTGGGGAAAATCTGTGGTTGTCACAACTCGGGGGGAGGGGCCCCTGGAATCAAATGGGTGCGGCCAGGGATGCTGCTAAACCCCACACAGTGCCCAGGAGGGGCCCTCAGCAGAGGATGACCCGCCCCGAATAACCCCAGTGCCGCGGGGGAGACCCTGCACTAATATTATCCAGACCCGCTGGTGCCCCCAGATTCCTGCACAGGCAGGGACTCTAACCGGGTCACCTCTGTAACCCGAGGTGACCTAGAGTGGGGCAGCCAGGAGGGCTGAGATGAGTATCGGGGGTGAAATGACAAATCTCTGTGCCCACTCTCCCCGCCGCACCCCAGGGGCGATGGCCTCTATCTCCTCCCTGTGCAGGTAGCTTTTCCCTGAGCCATTTCTTCTTGTCAAGGTCCCTGTCGCAGGTTGGGTTCCCCGAAGATGACGTTGAGAGCAAGGATTGGAGTGCAGGTGGTTGATGTGAGACATGCAGGAACAGATACAGCTGCCATAGGGTCCCGCAATTCCACTCCTGGGCATAGATCCGGAGAAAACTCTAATTCAAAACTATACATACACCCCTGGGATTTCCCTGGTGGTCCAGTGGTTAAGACTCTGCGCTTCCAGTGCAGGGGGCATGGGTTCCATCTCTGGTCAGGGAACTAAGATCTCACATGCCATGTGACAATAAAAGAAGAAAGAAAGAAAAAAGAAAGAAAGAGAAAGAGAGAGAGAAAGAAAGAAAGAGAGAAAGAGAGAAAGAAAGGAAGAAAGGAAGAAAGAAGAAAGAAAGAAAGAAAAGATACATGCACCCCAATGTTCATTGCAGCACTATTTACAATAGCCAAGACATGGAAGCTACCTAAATGTCCACTGATGGATGAATGGATAAAGAAAATGTGGTACATATATACCATGGAATATTATTCAGCCATAAAAAGAATGAAATAATGCTATTTGCAGCAACGTGGATGGACCTAGAGATTATCATACTAAGTGAAGTAAGCCAGAAGAGAAAGACAAGTATCATATGATCTCATTTATACGTGAAATCTAAAATACGACACAAATGAACTCGTCTATGAAACAAAAACAGACTCACAGACATAGAGAACAGACTTGTGGTTGCCAAGGGGGAGAAACAGTGAGGGAGGGTTGGATTGGGAGTTTGGGGTTAGCAGATGCAAACTATTAAATATAGGATGGATAAACTACAACGTCCTACTGTCTAGCACAGGGAACTATATTCAGTATCCTGTGATAAGCCATAATGGAAAAGAAAAAAGTTTTATTTATAGGTTCCATCCCTAACTGAGCTGGCCCATCCCCTCCCATGGTTCTAAGTGCAGCCCGAGGCTGCAGACTTCCCACCGTGGTCTTCAGCTCCAGAGCAAGCCACCTGCAAACCACCCACATCTTCCCAGGGGCTGGCAACTCTCCTTTGCTACTGATTCCAAGACACATCCAGATAGCAAAAATGTGACCATGAAAAGAAACTCAGGCATGTTCAAATCAGGGAAATAACATTCTTGTCTCTGTTCAGTACTCGCTTAATTTTAGAATAGCTTAGAGTTACAAAAAAGTTGCAAAGATCTGTACAGAGTGTACAGTGTGCCGTGGACCCTGACCCAGTACCCCTATTTCCAACATGTTAGTACCTTAGTACGACATGTTTATCCAACTAAGGAACCAAGATGGATACATTGTTATTAACTAAAGTCCACACTTTATTAGAATTTCCCTTGTTTTCCCCTAACATCCTTTTTCTGTCCCTGTCTCCTCTGGGCTGTGACATTTCTCAGACGTCCCTGGGTTTTGATACCTTGAAAGTTTTGAGGAGGACTGGTCAGGTATTTTGTCCCTCAATTTGTTTGTCTGTTTGTTTTCTGATGTTTTCTTATGGTTGGTCTGGAGTTATGGGGTTTGGGGCAGAAGACCCAGACAGAGATAAAAATGCCATTCTCCTCAGGTCACATCAAGGATACACACCATCAACGGGACTTATGACAAACGATTTTACCCTTGATCACCTGGCCAGTATCGTCTTTTTTTTTTTTTTTTTTTTTGCTGCGTTGGGTCTTCGTTGCATGTGGGCTTCTGTAGTTGTGGCACGGGGGCTCAGTAGTTCTGGCTCCCAGGATCTAGAGTGCAGGCTCAGTAGTTGTGGCCCACGGGCTGATCTGCGGCACCTGGGATCTTCCCAGACCAGGGCTTGAACCTGTGTCCCCTGCATTGGCAGGCGGATTCTTTTCTTTTTTTTTCTTTTGCAACCAAAACTTTAATCCCAAGGATTCTCACAAAACATATTACAAATGACAGCATGAAAAACAAAATTGCACAGTAACTCAAAGTTTAGCTCTACAATATACTCTTAATCTGGCAGGACAATTTCCAAAAAATATTACGAAGAGCTATGTATTCATGTACAGCAATCACAGAGGGGACTTATGACCTAACTCAAAGGTAAACTAACTTCCTTGAAACTTCTTAGATTCTAAACTCCCTGGACAACCTCTTGGCCGGTGTGAAGACTAGTGGAATTTTTAAACCTCTAATCTAGGGTAAGGGTGTGGCTTTCATTTTTACCTGCTGGCTTGTGTTCACAGCACCTTTTAAAGACTGCTTGCTTAACTACAGCTGCATACCATATCCCAGCTACAGAAAGTCTTTTCAATGTTTGCCAGTGTTGTTTCCATAATAGTAAACATCACACTTTAGGTGGGCAGGAGTTAGAGTTTTATTATCAGTCTAGGCAAGACCAAAAATTCAAAGCAAATTCAATTTTGCTTAAGGGAACATTGTAAGGTAACAATTCTTCATATTACATGCCTCATAGGACCCATTTCAAACCATAGAGAATGACACCTTTATGTGTCACTGTCCCAAGAGGCAAACAAATGTGAACAACTAAAACATTTAAAAAGTGCACCAAGCTTCGGAAGTCTCAAACAAAACTTGAATTTTCTGTACATACTCCTGTCAAATGAAGTTATTGCTTGTACACCACTCCTCTTGCAAAGTGGCCTTCTATTTCCTTTCATTTGACCTAGATCGGCTAGGAGACCTAGAGAAAGATCAGGACGGCTTGTGATTTCTCTCCTGGGACAGTGATCTCTCTCTTCTCCTGTATCTAGAAAGGAACCTGCTCTGGCTGACGGAGAAGGCTCTCCATCTTGGAGATGTGTGGGAGGTGGAGGACTCCTCCTCCGATAATCATCTCGAGGGCGACGACCCCAAGAAGGAAGCGGTCACGATTTCGACTTCTCTTTTCCCCATTCGACAGGTCCACTCTTACTCCGCAGCCACATAGCGTTCTCCCATCTAGTTCTCGGACAGCATCGGCTGCATCTCGGGGATCTTCACATTCAACAAGAGCGAAGCCGGGAGGGTTTTTAGCAACCCCACACACTTCAGAGTGGTCCATAATAGCCTAAAGCTCGTTCCAATTCAGCCTTGTTACCACTGTTTCCAAGATTCCCTACATAAACTTTACAGTCCAACGGACAGGAATCACGATGCAAGACCCTCGCGGCTCCTGGGTTTCACGGGCCACAGGGTGGTCCCGGGCCTCTAGAATCTGGCAGCTAAATCTGCTCGCACAAGCTGTCCTGTGGGGATGCGTTTCCCCCGATGTGTCCAGCCCGGGGCCCTGCTGTCTCGGCCCGGCCTCCCGGGTGAGAGGGTGAACCCCAGCTCCCTGGAGCAGACACTCAGAGCCCTGGTGACTGGACTCACGGCTGACGGGGCTGGAGCGGCGGCTGGACATGTGTGGCCAGCCTGGTGGTGTTTGGCCCCATCTGCAGTTCCAGTTCCAGCTGAGAAAGAGCCTCCCTGTGTTATTTTCTCCTGGTTGTGTAAGGATCCCCGGTGTCATTTGACAGAAATGTAGATGGTGTGTTCTTTCTCTCTTTTCTCCCTGCTTCCTCTCCTCTCTCTCTGCCTCCCTCTCTCCCTGTCCCTCTTTCCCTGTTCCGCTCTCCCTCTACCTCTTTCCCTCTCCCTCTCTCTCTCTCCCTCTCTCTCTCTCCATCTGTTTCTTCCTCTCTCCCTCCCTTTCTCCCTCTCCCTCCCTCTCCCTCTCTCTCTTTCCTCTCCTTCTCTCCCTCTCCCTCTCTCCCTCTTCCCTCTTCCTCTCCCTCTTCCCTCTCCCTCTCTCCCTCTGCCTCTTTCCTCTGCCTCTTTCCTCTCCCTCTTTCCTCTCCCTCTTCCCTCTCCCCTCTCCCTCTCTCCCTCCCCCTCTCTCCCTCCGTCTCTCCCTGTGCCTGTTTCCCTGCCCTTGTTTCCCTGTTCCGCTGTGCCTCTACCTCTTTCCCTCTCCCTCCCTCTCCCTCTCCCTCCACCTCCTTCCCTCTCTGGAGAGGGAAGGAGGTGGAGGGAGAGGGAGAGAGAGCAGGAGAGGGAGGGGGAGAGGGAGAGAGGGATAGAGGGAGGGAGGGAAAGACATCTCTCCCTCCCTCCCTCCCTCTATCCCTCTCTCCCCCCTCTCTCTCCCTCTCCCTCTCTCCCTCTCCCTTGTCTCTGCCTCTTCCTCCGTCTCTCCATCTCTGGGAGGGAGGAAGGGAAATGGAGAGACGGAGGGAGAGGGAGAGTTGGAGGGAGAGGGAGGAGAGGGAGGAGAGGGAGGGAAGGAGAGGGAGGGAGAGGGAGAAAGGGAGGGAGAGAGGGATAGAGAGAGGGAGGGAAAGTCGTCTCTCCCTCCCTCCCTCCATCCCTCTCCTCCCTTTCCCTCTCCCTCCGTCTCTCCATCTCCTTTACTCCCTCCCAGAGAGGGAGAGATGGAGGGAGAGGCAGAGACAAGGGAGAAGGAGAGAGGGAGAGGGAGAAGGAGGGGGGAGAGAGGGAGAGAGAAAGAGGTCTCTTCCTCCCTCCCTCTCCCTTTCTCCTCCTCCTCTCCCTCTCTCCCTCACCCTCTCTCCCTCTCCCTCCCTCCATCAGTTTCCCTCCTTCTCACTCTCCCTCCCTCTCCCTCTCTCCCTCCCAGAGAGGGAGAGACAGAGGGAGAGGGAGAGGGGGGAGAGAGGGACACGGAGAGGGAGGGAGGGAGACAGAGAGGGAAGCAGGCACCCTCTCTCCTTCTCCCTCTCCCTACCTCCTTCTCCGATTCCCCCTCTCCTTCGCTCCCTCCCTCTCCTCTCCCTCTGTCTCTCCCTCTCCCTCCCTCCCTCTAGGAGAGGAAGAGGAAGGGAGGGAGAGGGAGAGAGGGAGGGGGAGGGAGAGGGAGAGACGTCTCGCCCTCCTTCCCTCTCCCTCCCTCGCCCTTTCCCTTCCTCTCTCCCTCTCCCTCCCTCTGTCTCTCCCTCTCCCTCACTCTCTCCCAGAGAGGGAGAGATGGAGGGAGAGGGAGAGACGAGGGAGAGGGGGAGAGGGAAGAGGGAGAGAGGGAGAGAAGGAGGAGAGAGGGAAAGGGAGGAAGAGACCTCTCTCTCTCTCCCTCTCTCCCCCCTCTCTCCCCCCCCTCTCTCCCTCTCCCTCTCTCCCTCTCCCTTGTCTCTGCCTCTTCCTCTGTCTCTCCATCTCTGGGAGGGAGTGAGGGAGAGGGAGAGACGGAGGGAGAGGGAGAGGGAGGAGAGGGAGCGAGGGAGAGGGAGAGGGAGAGAGGGAGGGAGAGAGGGATAGAGGGAGGGAGGGAGAGACGTCTTTGTCTTTCCCTCCCTCCCTCTATTCCTCTCTCCCTCTCCCCCCTCTCTCTCCCTCTCCCCCCTCCCTCTCCTGCTCTCTGTCCCTCTCCCTCCACCTCCTTCCCTCTCCAGAGAGGGAAGGAGGTGGAGGGAGAGGGAGAGAGGGAGGGAGAGAGGGAGAGGGAAAGAGGTAGAGCAAGAGCGGAACAGGGAAACAGGGACAGGGAAAGAGGGAGGCAGAGAGGGAGAGGGAAACGGGGAGAGGGAGGGGGGACGGATAGAGGGAGAGGGAGAGAGGGACAGGGAAAGAGAGACAGGGATGGAGGGAGGGAGAGAGGGACAGGACAGGGCAAGAGGGACAGGGAGAGAGGCAGAGGGAGAGATGGAGGGAGAGTGAGAGGCAGGGAGGTAGAGGGAGGGAGGGAGGGAGACAGAGAGGGAGACAGGGAGAAGGGCTGATGGGGGCTCCCTCCCCCTCCCATCCTCTGCCCACTGCTTTCTCTTTTTTCTGCTTCAACAAACACCAGGGGCCTTTTAGATCAGCCCTGAAGTCAACGTTGATGCTTGGACGGCCTGACCTCCCCGCTGCCTTCCAGCCCAGGACCACAGCTGGGAGATGAAGTCTGCGGGACCCTGGGCGGTGGCGGCGGCGGCGGGCTGCACAGGCACCTCCTCTGACGCCCAATCTCTCCTCGTTTACGAGGCAGCCGCCAGCTCCCCTCCCTGACTCCCCAAGATTTGGGGCCTTTTTAATATGTGTCGATAATGCCATGAGCTACTATTTCACTTTTCCACGAGGACCCATCTCCCGAAATGCAGTGGTTTTCAGCCTTGGCTGCACTAGAGAACCCCCAGGGAAGGGAGAGACGTCTGTACCTCCCTCTCTCTCCCTCTCCCTCCGTATCTCCTTCTGGCTCTCTCCCTCTCCCTCTGGGGTGCTGCCCGATGAGCTCAGATTCGCAGATGTTCCCCCCATCCCCTCTCTGTGCCTTGCGTGGGGTCTGGGCCTTCTCACTGTGGCCCGGGTACGGCCTTGACATTCAGACATCGGTTCCTGCAAGGACACTTGCGTTTGGTCCATACCGCGTGTGGCTGCAGCCTGTGCTTCTCCCTTTCAGCATCTTCAGTAGATGGGGGCTGTGCATGAGCCCTTCATCTTCCCCGCAGACACCACTGGTGCTTGCTCGGCCTCGCGGGTGATGCGGGGGGCACGGGGGACAGTCCTGTGTCCCCACCTTCTTGGGCTGCAGACAGGCCACGTTGGTCCTGTGGTGACTGGGGGCTCCCAGGAGAACCCCACCGCAGACCCGGAGAGGTGGCCCCAGAGAAGGTGGCGTACGCCTGGGGCCGGGCCTCACCAGCCAGCCACGGGCCACCTGCAGCAACAGGCCTCTCGCCGTCCAGGCACTGGGTGTTCGGGCACCGTGGGGATGAGCTGCTGTCTGCACGGCAGCCGAGTTTGTAGTGTTGAGCCCGGGGAGGCCCCTGGGTGGCTCCTGGAGAGCCTGGTCGCATTTCTTCCTGCCCTTGGCCTTAGAGCTCATCACGGTTCACGCCGTTTCTGGTTCCAAAAGGACCTGTGTTCATAAAGACCACGTGTTAGGACAGCTCCAAAGTGTCTAGAAATTCGGGCCAGGAGGAGGACGGAGGGGGATTGGCTGTGCCCGCCAGTGGCCTGAGAGCCCTGCCCGCGCACAGAGACCTGGCCCGGGGCCTGTGGGGAGGGCGTGGCCCACGGTCCCCAGCGCTGGCCGTTTCTGGGTTCCAGGAGAGCTGCGTGATCCTCAGGGAGCTGGTAAGGCTGCAGGCTCAGAAGTCCCGCCTGCTGGGGTTCAGCACGCGTGCCGACTCCGTGCTGGAGATGAACATGGCCAAGACCAGCCAGGTGGTGGCCACTTCCCTAGGTAACCCCGCCTCCCCGAGTCCCAGTGGGGACGGGGGTCAGGCGGACCTTGCCTGGACGTGGTGCTGCCTGAGACCCCACTGTGTCAGCCCTTGGGGGTCGCCTTCCCCAACCCTTCATTCTGCCTCGAGGGGCGTGGGGTGGGGGGCGGCTGGGGGGCTGCCACAGGGACATAGCCGAGCCTCTCCCCTCCGCCCGCAGATGAGCTGGCCCAGAAGCTGAAGCCCCTCGGGGAGCAGGAGCGGCCGTGATCCTGGAGCTAAAGAAGGCTGAGTGCCAGAGGCGGGGCCTGCACTTTGACGGGCCCATCAACGTCTAGGACCTGCGCTACTACATGAACCAGGGGGAGGAGACGCGCTACCACGTGGATCAGTACCTGCTCAATGAGTCCTTCCCCATGCAGGTGGTCACGCGCGGGCGGCTGGGCATCTCCCAGGAGCTGCTGGGGCTGACCTTCGACCTGGAGGAAGGCGCCAACATGTGTCACGAACATGAAGATGTGAGGCTCTACACGGTCTGGGACGCAGCCTCGGGCAAGGTCATCCATCAGCAAGTTCTACCTGGACCTCTACCCTCGGTGCATGCGTGGGGGAACCTGTCGGCCGTGGGCCAGGGCTCCTCTGTGGAAGCGGGGCCTCACCCGCGTCCCTCCCCAGGGAAGGGAAGTCCGGGCACATGGCCCGCTTTGGCCTGCAGCCGGGCTGCCTGCAGCAGGATGGGAGGCGCCAGATCGCCATCGCGGCCATGGTGGCCAACTTCACCAAGCCTACGCCCAACCCGCCCTCCCTGTTGCAGCATGATGAGCTGGAGACCTACTTCCATGAGTTCTGGCAAGCGATGCACCAGCTCCGCTCCCACAAGGGTGCGGGCGAGGGGCTGCAGGCAGGGGGCGGGGAGGGCCCGGGCTCTCCCCTGGTCCTCAGGCAGGCCCTCGCCACGGGATTCTTCCGCTGATGTCACCCCGCATTGTGGCGACGCCCTCGGTGTCAGTTGCCATCATCAAACCCCACGCACTGGGTGCGTAAACAACGGAAGTGGATGTCCTCGAGACTCTGGAGGCTGGAAGTCCCAGATCAAGGAGTCAGGACTGGTTCCCTGCAAGTGAAATACATGTATTCAAGAGTTGCCTTTTAAAAAGACAAAATAGAAGAAAGGAACGTTGCATGCAAGTCTGGTGACAGGCGGTGATGAGAACCAGAGGGTAGGCTCTGGGGCCGGGAGCGCCGCGCCCTGTGAGGCCCTGGGGCTGCTGCCAGTCTCGGTGGAGGCTCAGCAAGTCCCAGTGACTTCCCCACGGGGGTTCCCCAGTTGAGCGCCTGGGCCCAGGACCCAGTGCTCGTTCAGTCTTCCTGCGGTCAGCCCTTCGCCCTGAGAGCGATGCTCTCACAGGCTGCACCGGAGCGCGTGGGGACACTTCACTGAGCTGTGCAGACGTCACTACTGCCCTGTTCTGGAACATTTCCCTCACCCCAAAAATGTCCCTCACGCCCTTAGTTATCATTCCCTCCCCTCCCCTGCCCCTGACAACCAGGAACCCACTCTGACTCTGTGGATCTACCTGTTCCGGACGTTTCCCCTCAGTGGGGTCACACCCTGTGTGTCCTTCTGTGTCTGACTTCTCTCGCTGAGCATCGTGTTCTCAGGGTGCATCCACGTGGCAGCGAGTGTCAGGGCTTCACACCTTTGCGTGGCTGAGGGCCGGAAAAAAGACAAACGAAAAGAAAGGCACGTTGCCTGCGACTCTGGTGACAGTCGGTGATGAGAACCAGAGGGAAGGCTGTGGAGCCGGGAGCGCCGCGCCCTGTGAAGCCCTGGCGCTGCTGCCAGTCTCGGCGGGGCACGGGCAGCGCCGTCCCCCAGGAGCTGCTGGACAAACTCATCAAGTCCTGGCTGGGCAACCCCGGTGCGGCCAGGCCGAGGGAAAGGAAAGGGGCTCCCGGACCGCCCGGCTGGAAAGCATGGCCTGGACACAGTGCCAGCCCCCCGTCTCCTTCCTCCCGCCCTCCAGGCCTCTTCAACCTGCGCCAGATCGTCCTGGCCAAGGTGGACCAGGCCCTGCACACGCAGATGCCCTCAGACCCGGCCCAGGACAATGCCCGCCTCTGCCAAGAGATCCTCGGGGTCCCAGCCACGCCAGGTAGCCAAGCGCGCGCTGGGCCCACCTTAGCGGTCGGTTGGCGGCTACTGCCCAGGTCAAGAGGATCCTCTGGTGGTGTGTGAAGGGGGACCGACTGATGGGCTCTGGCCGAGGCCCGCTGACCTCTGGCCTCTTCCTGCCTGGGTTCCTGGGCTGGTCCCTCCAGCTGTGGCTCGCGGAGTCTGAGGGTGGGGTGGGCGTATCTGCACGTGCTTTCTGGAGAGCCTGGAAGAGGCAGGAGAGGGCTTCATACCCCGGACGGAACGCGTCGACAAGGTTTGCCCGTGCGTGTCGGTGCGGAGACGCAGTTCACTCCCTCGTGAGCGCTTTAACCCGCGCTCTCCCCGTGCTGGAGGGCGAGCCCTGACTCATCCCTCGGAGCCTTGGGCAGCTGTCCTTGTAAGAGGCTTAGGGGTGAACCCTCGTGAGCTTCAGCAGAAAGTCGGCAAAGATTGATTTGTGTCCCTCCACTGAGTTGCCCGCAAGGTCCCCGTTTTCTAGAAGTGTTGGGCCAATACTCCCTCTAGTGGCAGGGGACTCAGACAGGGCTGCTTTGAGACCCCAAGCTCTGGGCTCTGGGGAAGGGGCACGGAGCGGCCAGGGGGCCGGGCAGGAGCCTCTCCGCGTGTGTCCCAGGGACCCACCTGCCTGCGACCTTCGGCCACCTGGCAGGAAGCTACGACGCCCAGTCCTGTGGCTACCTGTGCAGCGAGGTGTGCTCCGCGGACACGGTCCACACACGTTTCAAGCAGGAGGGCGTCCTGAGTGGCAAGGTGAGAGGCCGGCCTGCCGTGCAGACCACCACGGAGGTCCTTGGCCTGGGCCTAGATGCTTGTGCCGCCCGCCTGGGCCTGCCAGGCTCTGAGGGCCCTGCCCTGGACCCCCTGCTCCCCTGCCCTTTGTTGACTCACAGCAGAGGTGGCCACACCCACACCCTCAGTGAAGGGGGTGCTCCACCCTCCTGCAGCCCCGCCCCCTCTCCTCAGGTTGCCATGGACTACAGAAGCTGCATTCTGAGGCCAGGGGGCTCCGAGGATGCCAAGGGCATGGTGAAGCTCTTCCTGGGTTGTGACCCCACGCAGGACGCCTTCCTCCTGAGCAAAGGGCTGCAGGTTGAGGGCTGCAAGCCGCCGGCCTGCTGACGGCACGGGTTTTGCCCCCCAAGGCGGGCCGGTGCCTTAGCGCCCCGTCGGGGCGAGGGAGGGGCCGCGTGTCCTCCCAGCCCCCGAGTCCCCGGCGGCCGGCCTAGGCCAAAAGTCTCCACCTGGAAGTGTCTGGAGAGCCTGGCATCAAGGCTCCCCCTTGTTGCACTAATGCAATCCCTTCCTGGGGAGCTTTCCTGGTAACAAAACGGTTCTTTGAAAACGCAGCCATTAATAAAAAGACTCTACTCCTGGTCTCTGCCTGCCGTCCCTTCCACCACAGGAGTGGCATGGGGGCCGTCACACTGGGGGGAGTTCTGACCTTGGTCGGGGATCAGCCCTGGGGCCGTGGTGACGCGTCTGGGTCACTGGGAGACGGCTGAGCTGTGGGGTGAGTTCAGACGGGGATGGTGCCCCGCACCCCGGCCGGGCAGGCTCTCCAGTGAGGGGGTGTCAGTTTCCTGCCGGCCTCTCGCCCGTCACTGTTGGGCATCTCGGGGGCTGTGATTGGCTGGAGCGGGTTCTGGCGGTGGGGACAGCTGCGGGAAGCCCGGCTGTGGCTGTCCCTGTCCCCGTGTCCTGTCCTCCTGCTCACGGCCGGCTGGCCGGCTCCCTCTGGTCATCGGCAGCTGCTGAAGTCTGGACCACAGCAAGGGGCCGCCTTCCTGGGTCCTAGCGATTCTTCCCAAAGGCCTTAGGGATGTGTTTTGGTGGCAGTAGGAATTCAGAGAGAGTGCTGCCCCACTGGAGCGGTAGGGTGGCTCTGGACCGTCCCGTGTGTCCTTCCCTGGCCTTTGAGCTCCTCGGGAGCCCTGCCTCCGGCCCTTCGCCCCCACAAAGGACGCCAGGCAGCGGAGCGAGCGCGCGGGCGGTGCCCCGACCTTCTCCCCGTGGCCCAGGCGGGCAGGCCGTGCCACGCTCTGTCCTCCCCTCAGCCTGCCCGCGCGTTCTCACCCGCCCTAGGCCAGTCGGTTGTGGACCTGGCTGTGGTGTCTGCCCTTCTGCAGACCCGGCTCAGCTCCCTGCACCCACTTCTGTGCCTTCTGTGTTCTGGGCTGGTCGCAGGCCCAGAGCCGGTGGGCAGGCACCCCATGGCCGGGAGGGCTGTCCGTGTGAATTCCCTGGGGCCTGAAAAGGAGCACAGCCGGCCTTCCATCAGGCACCTCTCGATGGATATGGAAGGGGCGTGTGGGGGCCTAGGGGCTGCTCGTCTTCCCGTGCACCGAGCCCCCAGATGGTCCCCGTGCAAAATCCAGGTGTGGCGTTGGCACCCCAGCCGTGTGCCGGGCAGTCCGTGGCGGGCGCCACAGGCCTCGGGCTGGTGGGCCACAGGGTTCCCGAGCGGCAGGTCAGGACTGAGAGGGTGAGGCCTCTCCCTGGGTCCAGGGCCCAGGCTGACGCCGGCTGGAGGCCCCTCCGCTCACCGCCCGCTCCCCCCAGCCCCTGCCCTCACGTGAGCCCCCAGGGCTGAGCTCAGGTGCTGCATGCCCAGGCTCTCCGGCAGCCCAGCCCGTTCCCAGTCCTCCGAGGTCACTGAAGGACTGGGAGGCAGGTTGCCCCACAGAGACTGCTGTTCCCCGAGCCCTGGGCAGGGGCCAGGGAGGACGGGCACAGGGCCTGCAGGGGTGTGGGCGCCGGGGCGGCCGGAGCAGCTCCACACAGTAAGTAAGAGCAGCTCACCAAAAACAGTGCCTTTCTCCAGCCGCCCCGGGACCTGAGCTCAGGTCCTGGGGCAGGAAGGGGCAGCAGTGCAGCTGTTAGCTGTCACCGGGGGTCGACTGTGGCCCGGTGCCACCTCTTAGATCCTCCCCCGTCCCCTTCCGGGGCTGCGACCGGACCCCTGCCAATCGGGTTCTCACTCCTCCCCATCCCCTACGCCTGCTCCATGAAGGTGGAAGGAACACATTTTTAAAAAGGTTGGAGCCTGGGCTTCCCTGGTGGCGCAGTGGTTAAGAATCCTCCTGCCAATGCAGGGGACAAGGGTTCAAGCCCTGGTCCGGGAGGTTCCCACACGCCGCGGAGCAATGAAGCCTGTGCGCCGCAACTACTGAGCCTGCGCTCTAGAGCCCAAAAGCCACAACTACTGAGTCCTCGTGCCCCAGCTACTGAAGCCCGCGCGCCTAGAGCCCGTGCTCCGCAACAAGAGAAGCCACCGCAATGAGAAGCCCACGCACCGCAACGAAGAGTAGCCCCCGTTCACCGCAACTGGAGAAAGCACGCACGCAGCAAGGAAGACTCAACGCAGCCAAAAATAAATAAATAAAATAAATAAATAAATTTAAAAAAATCATATTAAATACCTATTAATGAGATTTTAAAAAACAGTCAGTTAGTTAGTTAGTTAGTTAATTGTGCCGGGTCTTAGTTGCCACAGGCCAGCTCCTTAGTTGTGGTAATGAGATATTTTATATTCTTTTTTGTTCCTGAACAAAGGCCTCAGGATCCAGTATCTATTTGATAACGCTCACAGCATAGCTCAGCACGGAATAGCCGCATTGTTTTTCTTTGGCTGCTATGTACCAAACAGCCTTTTGTACTGTTTTACCAAATGCATGTATTTAATACCTGTTTTAAAAAACATAGTGAGATCTCAAAACTTTAAATTGACTAAAGTAAGATTCTCTCTGTAGTACTACTTATTTGACCAACACCACCTGATAACACCGGTGTAGTGCACTGAGCCTTACTCTAGCATATCGGGATAAACCCTGTTTCGACAAGTGTTCATCCTCCAAGTCCCCAAGGCCTCCCACACACTGCCAGTGAAACTGCTTCCTGCTTGGGAAAGAGTGCCCCAGTTCTTTTCTTGAGAAGCTTGAAGGCTATGTAAGCCCTCCAAAAGGTTAGAGGGCAAAGAACAACTCTAAAACTGGCACATTTGTTTGAAAAAAAAAAAAAGACTTGTCAATATTACAAGAGCCAGCTTGCTTTCACTTGTGACACGTTTTCTTAGGAGGCAAGGGATGTGGCCATGTGACTCGGACAAGCTGTTTCCCTCTGTCTCAGTGTCCCACCTGTGAGTGGGTAGTCTGACTAAACTTAATTACAGACATCTGAATAAGGATCATGAACGGTGGCATCTAATTTCCAAAATAAAAACAGGAGAATGAGTATGTCTTTTACAACAGGACGTCAAGTCTACCTCAAAGATATTGGTGGCCTTGAGTCCATTGCTTCTCACTGAGTGCAAGTGTGACCCCCAGGGGACATCTGGGAAAGTCTGAAGGTGATTTTGGTTGTCACAACTGGGAGGAGAGAGAGGGAATGTTACGGGCACCTTGTGAGTAGAGGTCGGGACCTTGCTAAACACTCTACGATGCACAGGACTCACACACCACAGCAAAGGTTTATCTGGCCCCAAAAGTCAATGCCTTGGTTGAGAAACCCTGCCTTAGAGCAAACCATGGATACTCATCTTTAGCAGGTAACAGGGCATTTACTACCCACCTGTAAACCTACAGACTTCCCGACTTACACAGCTAATCCTGTGGCAGGAATGAAATAGATAGCGTGTGACCATCTGGTATTATCTAGGTTTGCCCCTCAAGTCACATGGGACAGCGCTAGAGACTGACATTTTCTATATTGGAGGTCTTTGGCAAGCCACCAGTTTTCTAACCTAAAAAGTCTAAGCAGCATTATTACAATACACATAATAACACGACAATTCTGCTTTTACAGAGAAATTAGATGTGGGAAAGGAGCTTATCTGACATCAGAAGCAAATGCTTTGAACACATCACATCTGCTGGTTCGACTGTCAAATCTTGACAGCTGGAGACGTAGGAAGGTAGACAGGAGTGAACAAACCAAAGTTACGGGCCTGCTGAGTCCTCGGGTCTAACCATAATACACTTCGTACTGCCCTGGGTCCAGGGATGTGTTCTAACACCCTCTCATCGAAAGACAAAGGAGAAGCCACAATGAGACGGTAGAAGGAGCGCAATCAGAGTAAAATCAAATCCCATAACTGGTGGGTGGGTGACTCACAGACCAGCGAACACTTATACCACAGAAGTCCGCCCACTGCAGTGAAGGTTCTGAGCCATCCCGGGGCTGAATCTCTGGCCATTTTCACTGCCAACCCTCATTCCTTTAGTGATCTAAACCAGAACTGTGGTCCTCAACATCTTACAGATTTTTTTTTTTTTTTTTTTTTTTTTTTTGCCTTATCATACATCTCCTCTGCTAGAATGTCAGTCCCTTGGGGTGGAGATTTTTGTTTTGTTCACAGATGTATTTCCTGGCCTAGGGCAGTGGCCACCACATTTTAGGTGCTCCTGAAATATCTGTTGAATGAACCAGTGAATGAATGAGCCCACATCCTGACCACCATGTCACTTAGGACCTAAAAGACCTCAGAGTGTACTTGTCTTCTTACGTGCCTGGGGGTGTCCAGGTGAGGGGGGCTCACAGAGGTTTAGATCCAGACAAGGCTTGTGTTGAATCTGCCTTCTGGCACTCACCCTCTGGGTGATCTTAGACAAGCGTCTCTACAAGCCTCTCTCTGGAGCTCACTTTCCTCATCCTGGGGGGTAAGAATATCGACCTCCAAATACGTGACAGAATTCTACCAGACGCTGCACAAAGCTCAGAGCATGGGCCCTGCGTGGAGGGCGGACAGCATTCCTCCAGCCCCTGGAACGACAGGGATGATATTCTTCGTCGCATCCACAGCCTCGGCCTCATCAATGACATCACACCTGGCAGCTGACGACAAAGCTCCACAGGTACATCCTCTCACCCAATCACAGCAGCGGAAATTCTGGTGAAAGGGAGGCCAGGGCGAGCTCCAACCCCATTGTTCAAGACTACATGAGATTTGTTCGGTGCCACGTTGGTGAAAATACGAATAGCCGGACTTGAACTTGAGGCTGACACGTGCCAAACCCTGTGGTCTCTGATCCCACTGTCCCAGCTCGAAGTGTCCTTCTCCCCTCGCACTTTTCCTCCTGTCAATCCAGCCCATCACCTGGTGCCGGGGACGCTGCCTGCTCGGTACCTCCAGAGTCTGCCCACCTCCCCGGGGCAGGCAGCTCCGCTCTCACCTCCCTGGCCTCCTTCCTATCATGTCTCCACACTGCAGTCTGGGTGAACTTTCTAGGACATGAATCTGACCATACCCCCCGCTGCCTAGAATCCTTCATGGCTTCTCATTGCTCTTGGGTTAAGACCAATGTTTTCTGTGAGGCCTGCAAGGGCTTGACATCTGAGCCCAGATGACATCTCCCGCCTTGTCCTGTACTGCGCTCCCTGCTCTCTGTCACATTCACCGGCACGCCTCTCCCCCTGAGGGCCCCCGGCTCCCAGAGGAATGAGGTCTGCCTGCTGCCCACCACCAAACCCCAGTCTGCCATCTCAGGCTCAGCGGCCACACATGCGCTATGTGTTAGCTTGTCATCTCCCCCGTCCCCGACTCCCCCCAGCAAGGACACAGATCCCATCAGTGCGTTTGCCGCCATATAGCATGGTACCCAGCACACGGTAGCTGCTCAGGACACTTGAGGAACACATGAACGAATGAACACACAAATGAATGAAAGCTCACCCAGGCACATGCACAGACGTTTCTGCACTCAGACTCCCCCACCCTGCTGTGCAGGCCTTGTCAGGGCTTTGACAAAGACAGATTCTAACCCCAGGCTGGACTCAGCACCCCGCCCCCTTTTGCTCCCTCACCTTCAGCTTCAGCACCTTTCTTCTCAAAGGCGGCACAGAGGCGCTTGAGCACCACGCCGTCCCCGGAGCCCTCCACCTTGACCTCCTCATCCAGGACCCAGAAGAGGCCCCTGGCATCCTCAGTACCTCCTCTGGCTGGCAAGCGGACCTGGCAGGAGATCAGGATACACTGAGGAGTCCTGATCCTCTGACGGAGGGCAGGCGCAGGTTTCTCTTCCCACCCATGGGAGTCGGGGGACCTGCCTCCCAGGCACCACAGGCCTAGATCCACACTCCCTACACCCCACACTCCCACTCACTGCAAGACTCTCAGTGTCGAAGCCACAAAACTAACAATCTCTTGGATACCAGGGGTCCAGATCCTACCTCTGTCTTCATTTCCAGGGTGACCTTGGGCAACTTAACTGCACCTCTCTGAACCTCATTTTTCCTCTTTTGCAAGATGGAGAATGGTAATACTTTCCTCCGAGGGCTGTCGTGAGGGTTTAATAAGGGCAAGCACTCTGTAAACTACTCATCTCTGGCTCCACACAGGCAGCTGGTCTATTCGTGCACAGCCAAACATGAAAGGATTAATCCCATCCGCATCACTTCCTCTTAGAAGTCTTAGTATTTTTTTAAACTAAAATCTTGAGGGAAAAAAAAAAAGTTCCCAAAGCATGTCTTAGAGAAGGTGAAGTTGGTTCAGCGGCACAGACGCGGAATTCTAAATCTAGCCACCAGTGTCAGAGACCATCCAGGCGACCCTGACGCTTTGCATACAGGAAACTGAAAGAGGTCTGGAGAGTCTGCGGGACTTATCCGAGGGCCCACAGTGGGCTGACACATCTGAAAATGGTGCCAAGTGGTTAAAGTGGGAATGTGATGCATACGATGGCCAACGGTCCCAGTGTGCCTGGGGCCAGGGGCTTCCCAGGACGTAAGGATTTCAGTGTTGAGGCCAGCAAAGTCCCTGGCAAACCAGCACAGTTGGTCACCCTAATTCAGGGATATTAGTCCACACCCCACTGAGAGGGGTCCAGAGAGGGGAAGGTACATGTACAGGGTCACATAGAGAGGCCCAGGGGCAGAAGTGGACCTGGATCCCAGGTATCCTGAATCTTCACCTTGGCCTTATTTGCTGGGGTTGAAACCTACAGTCAGCCCATCCCCAGAAGGCAGCTGTTCCAGCCACTGCCCAGGGGTCCCGGGGGTACCATGGTCCTTCCCTCCTTGCACTGCCCGGGTGGTCCCTTCAGGCCTGCCCCTCCCCGGTGAGGAAGCAGGACAGGGACGGGGAACCAGCCCGAGAGGTGCCAGCAAGAAGCAGCAGCAGCAGGTGTGACGGGCCGGCTGGGCTCACAGACTGAGAGAGCTTTGCAGGGGCAGGTACAGCCCGCTGTGAGCCCAGAGAAGCCAAGGGACCAGGACAAGGTGTCCAAGTGCAGGAGAAACGCAACCTGCGGGACACCTACTGTGGGCCACACACCCTGCAGGGGCTTTACGTGCCAGATACCACGGGCGTTCACGACAACCCAGGGGATACCATCTATCGTTCCCACTTGGGTGATGAGGAAGCTGAGGCTTGGAGAGGTTAAGTGACGTGCCCAAGGTCACCAAGATCGGACCGGAGCCCAGCAAGTTCCATGGCCCAAGCACTTTCACACCAAGATGCGCAATGGCCGAGGGCAGCTCTGGGAGACGGTTGAGCATAGGTGCAGATCTGGGGTCAGCACAGTGGGGTCTGGGGCTGGGGAAAGGGAGATAAAGACTCAGGTATCCCCCAAACTAAAGCCTGTCTGCCTCCAAGGAGCTCAAGAGCCTGGATCCACCATCACCCCCGCTCTCCATCCCCCAGGGGCCCCTACTGTCCCAGTCTCTGCTGGGCACAGCACCTTCGTCTGAACACCCCATCTTTCCAGGTGACAGTGGCTGGAGATCACTGGGCACCGGCCCTGGACTCCCCTCACCTCAGACCACAGCCCAGGTGTGGGTGCGTTCTAAGATGCAGACTCAGATTCGCAACCTGATGGGATGTAAATATTCTTTGCCCAGGCCAC
This sequence comes from Balaenoptera ricei, assembly GCF_028023285.1. NCBI lineage: Eukaryota > Metazoa > Chordata > Mammalia > Artiodactyla > Balaenopteridae > Balaenoptera > Balaenoptera ricei. Next base: position 25,319,703 of record NC_082652.1, read on the forward strand.
ACCCCCCAGACCAATCAACGCAGAATCGGGGAGTGGGTCCCAGGCGTCAGTGTTTTTAACAATCCCTGGGTCACGCTAGGTGCAGGCAGCGTTGAGATCTAGTAGCTCAAAGGCTCAAATCTGCCAGGATTTCTAAAAAGGCCGTGCGGCATCTGAGAGGCCATTTTACCTGCGAGGGACTCTGATCCACAGCAGCCACCGTGGTCCCCAGGGACGGCTCCGGGAGGTCAAACTGCACAGGAACATCTTCCTAGAAAGTCACAGAAGTTCAGCGTTAGCTCCTTCCATGAGCTGAAGGGGAAGAAGCTTCTGAAGGAGGAAAGAAAAGTGAGGACTTTCATCATCACACTTTGGCCATTTTTTATCATTATTTTTTAATTGTGGTAAGAGTAGACGTGGCATAAAATTTAACATTTAAATCACTTTTAAGTGCATGGTTCATTGGTGTAAAGTACATTCACACTGTTGTGTAACTGTCACTATCATCCATCTCCAAAACGTTTCTCACCTTGCAAAACTGAAACTCTGCACCCATTAAACACTAACTCCCCATTTCCCTCTCCCTATTTCTGTGTCTATGAATCTGACTACTATAAATATCTCGTATGAACAGAATCGTACAGGATTTGTCCTTTTGTGACTGGGTTATTGCACACTTAGCATGATGTCCTCAAGGTTCATCCAGTCGTAGCATGTGTCAGAATTTCCTTCCTTTTTATGGTTGAATAATAGCCCCTTGTGTGAATAGATCACATTTCTTTATCCATTCATTCACTGATGGACACTTGGGTTGCTTCTACCTTTTGGCTATTACAAACGATACTGCTGTGAACATGGGCATACAAATATCTCTTCAAGACCTTGCTTGAAATTCTTTTGGGTAGATACCCAGAAGTGGAATTGCTGGATCAAATGATAGTTCTATTTTTAATTTTTTGAGAAAACACCATACTGTATCCCACAGCAGCTGCACCATTTTTATTGTGCACAAGGGTTCCAGCTTCTCTACATCCTCCCCAACACTTCTTACTTTTTTTAGTCTAGTGGGTGTGAAATGGTATCTCAATGTGGTTTTGATTTGCATTTCCCTGAACTAGTGATGCTGAACATCTTTTCGTGTATTTATGGACCATCTGTATATCTTCTTTGGAGAAATATCTATTCAACTCCTTTGCCCATTTTTAATCGGGTTCTTTATTTGTTTTTTTATCATCACCCCTTAGCCTTTGTGTGAGAAGAAAGGATACAGACCAGCATCCCAATAATATCCTGATATTGTTCCTCAGGGTGGTCAGCAATCATGGTGAGAGCTTTATCAGGAACTGATAATTCAGGGCAAACTTTTCTAATATTTACTGAGTACCTAATAAGTGCTGGGCTGAGTGCTGGGTGCTGGATGGGGCAAAAAAACTATGGATAATAACAGTTGGCATATAAAAGTAACCAGAAACATCCAGATAATGCTATGCTCAAAGATGTTCATCACAGTGTTGTTTATAACAGCATAAACGTGGAAATAACCCAGATGGCCAAAAGAGAGTTCAGATAGAATCAGACATAACCACAAACATGCATCCTTACTAAGAGCTGTGAATGGAGTGAGGAAATGTGAATAACATAATGCTACGAGGAAAAACACTACAAACTCGTGTGTACAGATGGATGGGAAATCTGTAGAGAAGACCATATATGGAAAAATGGCTGGTATAAGATACAGACAGTGGTAACAGTGGTTGCCTCTGGGTGGTGGGGCTAAAAGAGATTGTGTTTTCCGCTTCTTGACACTTATACGCACTTTCCAGTTTTTAAATAAAAAAATGTTTTACTTTGATCATCAGAAATAAGTGAAATATGATGGCTGCTACCATATGTGGAATGCCTAATACAGATTACGCATTTTCTATCCCACTTCATCAAATGCTCCAAATAGCGCCTTTAGGCAGTACGGTAAAAATGATCGTGAAAATAACCGCCACCTCTCCCCTTCCCCGTATCCACACTCTCTGTACAGATATGGAAGTTTCTCCCATCAAAAAGTGGACGCCATTTCCCCGCCCCGTGAGTCAGGGCTCAGCCTTGGACTTGCTGTGACCAACTGAATAGAGCAGAGGTGACGTTGCCAGTTCCAAGTCTCGGTCCCAAGGGGCCCTGAGCACTCCTGCTCGCTCTCTTGGACCCCTGCCCAGCGCCACGAGAACAGCCTGAGCTAACCTGCTGGAGGACAGGGCACTCCTGGAACACAGGTGAGTCATCCTAGCCAAAGGGCTGCCTGGATCAGCTCATGGCCAGCTGACCCCCAGACACAGGGGAGAGCCAGCCAAGAGCCACCTACCCAACCTGCCTCTGACCACAGGCACATGCTCTCCCAGCCAAGACCAGAAGAGCTACCTAGGCAACCCACAGACCTGCGAGCAATAACAAAAGGTTAGTTTTTAAGCTACTATGTGTTGGGATAGTTTATTATGCAGAATTATTGCGGGAAATGGTAACTGATACAGGAGTATTGCTATTTCTATTTTACATGTGATGAAATTGAGGTTCAGAGAGGGTGAGTGACTTTCCTAAGGCCACACAGCCAATAAGTGACAGAGTTAGAGTGAGACCCCAGGTCTCAGCAATGCCATGTGTTTAAGATTTATTCATATTGATGTTTTCATGTTTATTGCTGTGTGGGCTCCAACCAAAGAAATGACCATCATTTCAATACCCATTATCCTAGTAATAAACAATATGATCATTTCTCATATTTTGCCATTAGCACTTGCTAGAGCCAAAGGGGTCCCCTTCAGGGAGGAAGGAGGGAGCAGATGCTAGGGGGCGCCTGGGGTGCTGGCGATGTTCTCTCCTTTTATCCTGGGTGGTAGCTGCAATGAGTGTGCATGGTTGGACAAATTCACTAAGCTGTACACTTCTGATTCAGGCACTTATCTGTGTAAATGTTACAGTTCAAAAAATTTTTTTAAGTATAAGTAAAGGAGGGCAGGCAGGGACGTGCCTGTACAGGTTTCCTGGTTCACATATACAGAGTTTCTCCGGGGGGCCTCGTACAAAGGGAACTGCGGGCTTCCCTGGTGGCGCAGTGGTTGAGAATCTGTCTGCCAATGTAGGGGACACGGGTTCGAGCCCTGGTCTGGGAAGATCCCACATGCCACGGAGCAACTGGGCCCGTGAGCCACAATTACTGAGCCTGCGCGTCTGGAGCCTGTGCTCCGCAACAAGAGAGGCCGCGATGGTGAGAGGCCCGCGCACCGGAATGAAGAGTGGTCCCCACTTGCCGCAACTAGAGAAAGCCCTCGCACAGAAACGAAGACTCAACACAGTCATAAATAAATAAATAAATAAATAAAAGAACGTGAATTTCTTTAAAAAAAAAAGCAAACTGGGCTATTCATTTCAGTAACAGTCAAGTGGTCTTAGTTTGCATCCAATTTCCAATCAGTTAAAAAAAAAAAAAAAAGAAAGGGAACTGCATCTTCACCTTTCCTAGATGCTCCCACATTATGATCCAAAAGGTGTGCAAACCCACTATTTTCACCCACAACCGGGCACGAAGGGCCTTCCACGGGGAAGATGCAAACTAACTGTTGGAGGAGGATTCAGCTTGGGTACGTGGGCGAGGAGGAAGAGGTAAGCACAAACAAGGGACAGCTGTGGGAGCGAGGCCTGGGGAACCCCAAGTTCTGGACTGTAAGGCGCAGGGGCCGTGGCTGGAGACTGGGCTGTAGAGGGAGACAGGGGAGCAGCAGAGGCCCAGGAGCCAGGCCTGGAGTTTGGGTTTTAATCATCGACGGACCAGACAGGATGAAGCTAAAACCTACCGGAGGACCAGACGACCACCCCCTCCCCTGCCCCGCCCAGCCTCACGCCCTCACTGAGGCCCTGCGAAGGCCCCGCCCCAGCCCACCCATACCTCTCGGAATCGCTCCAGCATTGAGACAAAGGTCCACTGGTAGAAAAGCAGCTGCAAGCGCTCGTGAGCGTAATTGTGGCACAGCTCCTCAAAGGTGGCGGCCCGGCCTTTGACCTGGTGCTGGGGGTTCTGAAAGCCTGGAGAGTCCACCACCATGATGGAGGCCATGGAGAGGTGGTGGGAGGAGAAGGATCTGGGGGGAAAGGAGAGGGGCCCCGAGAGGACATGGACTCTTAGAACCCCGCTGGTCCAAGCCTCCCGCACCCCTGCATCGCAGAGATGGAGAAACCGGAGCAGCATGCTGGGCGGGTCTGCAGATCCAGCAGATCTCACCACTTGCAGGCTGTGTGACCCTGGGAAAGTTACTTAACCTCTCTGAGCATGGGTTTCCTCCACTGTTAAATGGTGGTAGGGATGAGTAGGATGACCCCAGGGGCTGCAGTAAGAAGAGAAGGAGTTGAAGTATGGAAAGTGCCTCCCATGGACACCGCAGGCCTTCAGGAAACCTGCTCTCTCTACCAGGCCCAGAGGAGAGAAATGACTTGCTTAAGGTCACACCACGAATTGGCTATAAAGTTAAGACTAGAGTCTCCTTTTCTTGCTTAGTGACACGCTGCTATAGAAAAACAATTTTGTTCAGTGCCTGCCTCAGTTTACAAAGATCTCTCAAGCCATCACCTCCTTGGAGCCTCTTGACAAATCTATCAGGGGGACAGAGAAGGGATTATTCACATCAAAAAGCAGGAGTTAAGAGACTCTGGAGAAAGTCACATGTGGGCTCCAACCCTCGCTCAGCCACGGAGGGGCTGTGTGTCTTGGGAGAGTTGCCTGACCTCTCTGAAACTCAGCTGTGAAAGGGCTAATGACGGAGATGAACTTAGAAGGCCGTTGGGAGGGTTGGATGTGGTAAGACATCCACGGCTCTGAACGTGGCAAAGCGGTAAGTGTTTTCTGCTATTATTATCATTAGCATGACCAGCTATACACTTTGGAGGGCCCTTAGTTTGAACCTGAGCTCTTTGCTGTTACTTGCTGAGGTTTTCCATCTGTAAAATGGGGCCAATAAAATCAGCCACCACATAGACATGCATGAAGATTAAATCAGTTGATGTTCAGAAAGCCAGACGCCTGCGAGGTGCTCATAAACGTGAGCACAGTGGGTATCGTTCTCACCGATACACCCACTTTATGGAGGCAGGCTCCCAGAGCCAACCAGGAAGCAGCCGCCCTCTGCAGGCTGAAGCAGCCGCCCTCCACTGGCAGCTCACCAATCAATACTTCTTCCCCTAAGCACGCATGATCCCCCTGGTTTCTAGATAATGTGTCTGTGGTCTCAGAGGGTAATTACTCCAGCAGCAAGAGAGGGAGCCGATTCTGTGTCTGTGGAGAACCCCACTTGCACTGTTGCTACACGCCAGCCTCATCCCCTTAACAGGATGTCAGAAGCCTAATTACGCCTCCTGCTTTCACAGAGGAGGGAGGGAAGCCCTTGGCCCAGCTCTGGTTTGGCCTCACTGGAACTGCTTAAAGATTCCCCAGGGCTCAGCAGCACTCAGCACGGTAGAGGACAGAGGCTCCCGGCCGTACTACCTGCAGATACCTGCAGTATTTTAGGATCACGATTAGGAAAAGTTGTTTACAGACACTACTTCTTTTTTTACTTTATTGTTTAATTTTTTAGTGATTTCTTTTAATCCTTGCAGTGACCCTGAAGGAAAGAGCCATTTTTACAGATGCAGAAGGGGAGGTCAGAGAGGTGAACTGATTCGCCAAAGTCACACAGCCCACGGGTGGCCAAGGTGGAATTTAAACCCAGCACCATAAGACATGGCTCAACAACCCCCTCTCCGGCTCAACAAAACCCCACTCTGCTAAACTCCCCGGGCTTGGGCTCGTTCATACACTGCAAAGAGGCCGCCTCTGTAACCGGGAGAAGGTTGCCATTACCTGTTGATGAGCGAGACCACGGCGGCAAAGACCTCTTGGTACAGGCCCGAGACCATGCCCTCCACACACTCCACTCCTGTCATCTTGAGCCCTACAGTGGGGAAGAGGGGGGGGTTGGCACCCCGTGGTCAGGACCTTGCCTGGGGCCGAGGACGTCGCTCCAATGCCATCACTACTGGCCTTAGCGCATCTTCCCCCAACACGCACACACACGTCCCCCTACTGCTGAAATTACTTACGTTCTTAGGACCAAGTTCAAGTGTCTTACCAAGTCTTCCAGGGTCCTGTGTAACCTGGCCCTACCTCCCTAACCTCCATTGTGATCTCCTGCTCAACCCTCAGGGCTCAACCCAATGTCACCTCCTCAGGGAAGCCTGCCTTGACCATCACCACCAACCCATTAAGCCAATTCCCAGGTCTACCTTGCTTTTTTGAAAATTTTATTTATTTTTCAAACTGAAGTAATGATTGACATACCAAAACACCTGTACATTTTTAATGTATACATCCTGATGAGTTTGAAGTATACACCCATGACACCATCACCATAAACACACCACAAACATAACCATCATCTCTAAAAGTTAATTCCCTCCCTCTTTGTGTGTGCGTGTGTGTGTGTGTGTGTGTGTGTGTGCGTGCGTGTGTATGCGTGCTCACGAGATAGGAACTTTTAACATAAGATTAACAAATTTTTAAGTATAGAATATGGTCTTGTTAACTATAGGGACTTTGCTGTACAGTAGAGATATTCATCTACTGATCATTTTATTCATCTACCCTGTAGGATTTATTCATCTTCAATAAAACTACGTGCCCTTTGATCAAAATGTCCCATTTCCCCCTCCCTCCACCGCCCTGGTAACCACCATTCTACTCTCTGCCTCTATGAGTTTGACTTTTTGAGATTTCTGATGTGAGTAGTATATTATTCAATAGTAAAAAAAAAAAAAAAAAAGGAAATCCTACCATTTGCTACAACACGGAGGATGAACCTGGAGGACGTCATGCTAAGTGAAGTAAACCGGACACAGGAGGACAGATCTACCCTGATTTTACAGCACTGACCACAGCACATATGTACTTTGTGGTTATTTCGTTAACCTGCATCTCCCCCACCCACCACCCAGGCAGGGAGCGCCCTGAGGATGAGGACTACCTCTGGGTTTGCTGGCTCCAAATCCCCAATTCCTGACACATAGTAGTTACTCAGTAAATATCTGTTGTTCCCTCTTTCTAGAGGGAAATTTGGCAATTTTATAGTAGAAGCCATAACATGTTCATATACTTGGACTTAATAACTTCACTCTTAGGATTTTATTCTAATGAAATAATTCAGAGAAACAAAGATTTCTAAGTATGTATGGTCTCCCAATTGTTGCTTAAATTGGCAAAAAAAAATCACTTGTTTGAGACAACCTGAACATCCAACAATAGGAAATGGGTTAGATAATTTGTAGTCCATCCATACAAAGGAATATTTAAAGTCAGGTCTAGAAGAATACTGAATGAGATGGAAAAGTGCCTGCCTATAGTGTTAGGAGGAATAAAAAAAGCTTAGAAAATTATTATAATGGCGGCCCCAATTTTGTACAAACACACACACTGGTCCCATTAGAACAGCCAGCCTTGATTAGGGGTCACTGAGCAAAGCGGGATAAGGAGTGGAGGGCTCAGATCACAAATATTGACCCTCAGGTTTTGGTTCCATCCACAGGACTGGAAACACAATTTCCAAATCTGCACGCACTAGTGCCTAGAGAAACAGTTCTGCTTGCACATTCCAGGCAGCCCACTGCAACCCCAAAGCATTTCCCGTCCCTGCTTTAACTCTGCCCCCAACCTGGGTCGTTGCTGGGCAACCCACAGCCTCCCAGCATCTCTCATAAGCTTGCCGGTCCCCTGCCTGCTTAACGTCTACCCTTGAGACCTCAGCCTGAGAGGGTGACTCAGCTTCACCAAGCAGCGTGTGCATGCGTCTGTGCTCGTGTGTGCGTGTGTGTGCATATGTGCATTGTGTGCATGTGATGGTGCACGCACATGCATGTGTGCGCATGCCTGTGCATGGTATGTGTGTGTGCCTGTGTCCGAGAGGAACTGTAACCATTAAGCAGACCCCAGCTTACACCAGGGCACAGACCTGGAAGGCAGTGGAGTCTCAGTGACATCAGCCATCAAGCTGAAGTCCCTGGCAGGTGGAGCAGCCACGGGAATCCGAGGGGCCTCTAAGAGATGGACCCCAAAACCACAGTTCCAAACACTGCTACCCACTAAGCCCAGACTCTGTGGTCTCTGGGAGAGCTACTCTTAGAGAGTTTTCAGTGAACCCTGGGGCTCCAAGGGGTCCCTCCGCCCTCACCTTCTGCAGCCAAAGCATCTGGCTGCAGAGGCTGCGGACTTGGCACTCAGCAGACCTCACTCTAGCAGGTGCAGTACAAAGCTCCTGTTTTTCCCCCGGGTCTTTTCAAGCACTCCCATTCCTCCTGCTGCTCAGGCCAAAGTCCTAGAAGGTGTCCTGGCCCCTCGCTTCCACCTAGGGCCCATGCCATCAGCTCTAACTGTAAACTAGACCTTGAACTGGTCCACCTCATCCCATCTGTTCCCACCTCCATCACCTCACCAAGGTGACTTGTACCCATTCCCACTCATTCCCTGATCTTCCTCCAGGCTGAGCTTCATGAAGAATAAAACAAATCATGCCATTCCCCTGCCTGTGTGCCTCCACGGCTTCCCTTGGTCTGAGCAGAAAACCCCTAGTTTACAGACTATTATGTGAGCTGACCCCACTGAGCTCTCCAACCTTATCTACTGTCCTCCCAGCTGGGCCAACCATCCTGGCCTTACTTCTGTTCCTCAAAGTGGAAGGTGAGTCTTCTGTCTACAGTGTAGGGGCTCAGCAGATACAATGTCCACTGGAAACGCGTTGGTCCCTTGGCACCAACCACAGCATCCCCTCTTTGCAGCACAGGGCCCCCTCCTGGGTTTCAGCAGCCTTTGACCCCTGGGCAGAGCTAACTATCTGACCATAAGCACGGTGCCAGAAGGAGCCAAGTCCATTTCCAGGGGAGTGGCTTCCCTTGCACCTAGAAGGTCTGCACACCGTAGACCCTCAGGAAATCCTCAATGGATAGGGAAAGGATGCTGGTGTGTCCCCAGGGGCTGGCCCGCAGGGACACAACCCACCCAGAGAGGCAGCAGTGAGGTACCTGAGCTGGCCTCCTCATCCTCCGGGCCCCGGCGGCTTGGCCCAGACGTCACTTGCTCAATGATCTGTCGCAGGTGGTGCTTGAAGGTGGCCGTGTTCAGCTCCTCATACTCACAGCCCAGGGCCTCTGCTGCGTGGTTGGCCGACTCGAAGTGCATGAACTGCTTCCGGCCCACTGTGCAGGGGACAGAGCAGAAGGAGGGTGGTGAGGTCCCGGGCGGGTGGTGGGCGGGCGACCAAGAACACCTCGGAGAATCTCGCCACCTCCCACCCTCAGCAAGAGCCTGAACAACTGCCCAGGCCTGAGCCCCCAGCTGATGGCCCTGGGCAGGAGATGCTTTCCCAAGAGACAAGTTTGTCCCATTTCCCTGCCATTTGCATTGCTCACTTTCCCAAAGCAATTAAAAATATCATGGGGAACACTCTAAACGTGGGACTGGGGAATGGTCAGTAAGAGTATGACTTACCCACCCACATACCCACTGACCTATCCAACCACCACCCCTGCCACCCACTAACCTAGCCACTCAACTACCCACCCAGCCACATATCCAACCATCTAACCACCCTCCTCTTTATTCCATACATATTTCTGGAGCTCTTACTATGGGACAGGCACTATGTCAGCCTCTGGGAAATCGGTAATGAGCAAGACAGACAAAGTGTCTGCCCTCACGGAGCTTACAGTCTTTTGAGAGAGGGAGACAATAAACAAGTAAGCAAATAAATAAATATTTCAGGTGATGAAATTATAAAGTTGTTTTTTCCCTCTAAGGAGAAAATAAAACAGGGTGATGGGGTCAAGAGAAACCGAGGGAGTGGCTATGGATGCATGGTGGTCAGAGGCGGCTCTATACGAGGATGTGATAGGTGGACTGGGGGTATGAAAGGTGAGAAGGAGCTGGCCACACACAGAGCCAGGGAAGCGCTTTAGAGGCAGAAGGAGGAGGTGGTGCAAAGGCCCTGAGGCAGAAATGAGCATGATGTGTTAGGGAAGTGCCAAGAAGGTCAGCGTGGCTGGGATGTAAGCGGGGAGGGGAGTAACCAGACGAGGTTGGAGAAGCAATGGGGAACCTCTCTGTGGACTATTATAATGCCACTTAATATCAGCAACAAAGACCGTACAACATGGTCAATTCTTATAATCAAAATGTTAAATGAAATGGGCTAGAAAATCACGCCACAGTATGACATCAATTGTGTAAATCACTCTAAACTACTATTAAAAAAAATAACAAAAAGGAAATATATCCCAATACGGAACAATCACAGGGTAGGGGAATTTTTTATTTTCCAAACTTTCTGCGGTGGTTCTGCACTAACTTTGTAATCCAGATTTTAAAAAATAATGACGTATTAAAGCAAACACTAGTTCCATCCTTAAGTAATTTTCTCCCAACTCCTATCTTCCCATAAATGTGTTTCCTTCTTTGAAATAAGAATCACAGCTGCCAACAGAGATTTCTCAATCCGTGAGAAAGAGATCATAAGGGCCCAATTCTTCAAACAGACATCTTAAAGAATCTGCCTGGTTTAAGAAAAATTAGGAAATTTGGAAAAAGACTTTATCTGGGGCCTTGACAATACCCAAGAAGAAGGAGCTCTGGCCACTGCTTATCAAGTCCTCCTACATGCCAGTTATTCAGCACTGATTATCTCAAGAACAGCGTTTTATTACCTCCATTTTAGAGATTGAATCTCAGCTTTATCAGAGAGGTTACATGGCTAGTAAAAAAGTCCTGCCACTTTATTTTTATTTTTTTAGTTAATTAATTTTTTTTTTTTTTTTGGCTGCATTGGGTCTTCGTTGCTGCGCGCAGGCTTTCTCTAGTTGCGGTGAGCAGGGCCTACTCTTCGTTGCGGTGCTTGGACTTCTCATTGCAGTGGCTTCTCTTGTTGCGGAGCATGGGCTTTAGGTGCATGGGCTTCAGTAGCTGCAACATATGGGTTCAGTAGTTGCGGCACGCGGGCCCTAGAGCATGCAGGCTTCAGGAGTTGCGGCACGTGGGCCCTACAGTGCGTGGGCTTCAGTAATTGTAGCTCACGGGCTCTAGAGCGCATGCTCAGTAGCTGTGACGCATGGGCTTAGTTGCTCTGCAGCATGTGGGATCTTCCCGGACCAGGGATCGAACCCATGTCCCCTGCATTGGCAGGCGGATTCTTAACCACTGAGCCACCAGGAAAGTCCCCTGCCACTTTAAAAAATGGTGAAGAAGGTAACGATGGTGGTGATGACGTGGTGATGATGGTGGAGGTGATAGTGGAGATGATGAGATGATGATGATGACGGTGGTGATGGTGATGATAGCAGTTACCACTCACTGACCCCATTTTATTCAACATGTCATCTTTGTTCAGCTCATGGGTTTTGGAGTCAGAAAGCCTGTCTTGGAGTTCCAGGTGTGACACAGAAAAAAACTCAATACATGCAAGTTGTAATTACTTATTATTATTATTATTACTATTACTGAATCTTCACAAAAGTCCTTGAAAGCAGTATTATTCCCATTTTACAGATGAGAAAACTGATTCGGAAAACTCACCAGAAATCAGGCTAAGTGGAAGAACTATTTCCCCAAAATCAATCCTTCCAATGTCACCTTTAGGAAATTTGTCAAAGCCTTGTGTCCCTAGATAAGACTTTCTTTTAAATGGAATCACTAGTCTTTTTCATGTACATAAATACCTTGTGAAAGGAAATGTTATAGCACTAACTTAAACAAGAACCCATTTGTTGAAGGAGGTCCTTGAGAGAATATGACCACCAGGTGACCTGCGAGCTGGCCCTGGGCCATTAGAAACTCCTCACCCCCTCCCCTGCCCTTGGAATATACATCCAGCCCCTCCCCCACTCCCACGGTGGGAGCTGTTACAAGGACACAGCCTTGAGAGAGCGCGGTGTTACTGAGACCATCCAGAAGGTCTCTGTGACTGAGCCCAGTTCCGGCCTCTATAAACTTTAAGACTCTGGCGGGCGGGGGTGGAGACCTACCCTTCTTGCAGCATCCAAGACAAGCCCTGTATGTCAGTTCCCTTGCATATTACACCTGCCACCCACCAATCTGGAGTGGCTGCCTCTTTCTTCAGTCTCTCCCTGCTCTCCACCACAGTGGGGGCCAGTTTCTGAACCAACACTGTTATCACTTGTCACAAATAGAAAGTAGAAACAAATACAATATGCGTACAGAAATACCATTAGATTCTAATTAGATACAGTTACCTGGGAGTCTGAGGTCTGCTTTCTCTTTGTTGAAAAATGGAGATTAGCAAGTATTACAGAGAGGAGTTAAAGGCTACTAGCCCTGAATGAGATTTCCTTCTTCCTGTGATGGGGTTGAAAGTGAATTAAACAGGAGATGACTGTCTAGGTGGGCAACATCCTGCCCCTCTCCTGCCCCGTCACCTTCACTGCCACCCTCTGAAACAGTCTCCCACACTCTGCCCACAGTGACCTATAGCCTGGCTGAGCTGGGGAGAGCTCATGAAGGGGCTAGGCAATGGTTGTTTCTGAAAAGAGGAGCAGGAAGTGGACTGGGCAGGACTCTCGAGGTCCCGCCTGACTTAAGGGGCATATTTCCAAATGCGCTGAGCAGCAGCCCGCTGGTGAAACCCAGGAGGCACATGGGAGCTCTGCCGGGAAAATGTATTTCTGCTTCCAGCTCCCGAAGGCTGGCCAGGCACCAAATCCAACCCCATGGGCCCCTCCGTCTTCGTCCAGACCTGGGTGGAGGCCACGCCTTCTCAGTGGAGGCTGAGAGCCCTGGGGCAGCACCTGCGGTGAGGAGAAAGGGGACTGGGCAGGAACACAGGCACCAGAGCAGACAGGGTCTGCGTCCCGTTCCCGTCATTCCCAGCTGGCAGCCCTTGGACCAGTCTCACAGCCTTTTTGAGCCTCAGTTTCTTCATCTGCAAAACGGAGTCATAAAACCTCAAACACCTCTTCGCTGGGCTGCAAGGACTGGGCGAGATGGTGGCACGTGAGGTTCTCAGCAGAGCACCTGGCCCTGAGAAGGTGCTGAACAAATCTGAATTCCCTTCTCCACCTGCAAAACCAAAGAGGGCACCGTTCACCCCAACCCGGATTGCCCCGTCCTGGGGCTGCAGGGACTCCTCCAGCAGATGTGTCTGTTGCTTCACGGAAAGCGTGTGTAGAAGGGATAGCGAACTGGTGAACTCCGGATGCCGGTCACGCCCAGGGAGCCCACTGAGGTCGTTTCTCCTCCAAGGAAAGGCGGACACACGCTGGGCTCAGCACTTCCCACCAACCTACCCAAAGCCGGGGACAGAGCTATCCTCGGAATGCCACCGAGGTCGGAGATGCCAGTACGCAGAGGGCTCCAGCCCCCGTGAAGCCACCACCAAACGAACGAGGACAGCCACCAAGCAGGGAGCGTGTGCCGTGTGCCAGGCACTGTGCCAGCACTTCCCCCGCCTCCTCGCTTTCCTCTTCTAAGCCCCTGAGATCATTCAGATATGGAACGGGGTAGGTAAGGTCTCATCTCCTGTCCAAGGTGGTTCCAGGAGGGAGGGGCAGTGGGGGAGCCCCACCCTCCCGTGCTGATGTCACACCGTGTGCAGCCGCCCGCTGTTCTGTGCCAGCAGACGTCTGTGTGATCACTGCTCTGGCCTAAGAGAGCTGGCACCAGGAAGCGTTCAATAAACATTAACATGGTGAGTGATGAAATGAAACAAGAAGTGAACGACGAAATTAACATTTCTCACTGATGGCCAGCCCTGCCCAAAGTGGCAGATCTCCAAGATTTGGGAGAGAGAAACACTGTGTTTCCCTCTCCCCCACAAACCAGCCCATCTGAACCTTAGAGCTGCCTTCTCTAACAGGAAAGGTCAAATAGAAGATAAAACAAAAGGGAGAGAGGCAGAGAGACACAGAGAGACACAGAGAGACACAGAGAGGGAGAGGCAACAAGCCAGAGATGGAAACAGAGAGACAGGACCAAAAAAACCTTGGAGGGGAGGGTCTGTGGATTTTTCCCAGCCTCGTAGCCCACCCCATAGGGGATCACACACTCTATCAGGATGCTTTCTTGCCATACAGCAGGAGGCGAGGACGCTGTGCCCAGAATGATCCCAACGCCAAGTGCAGAGATCATTTCAGGCAGGTGCGTTTGGCTGCAGCCATGCTGCTGGTCACTGGTGGGAAACAGGACCCCGTAGCAGGCGGGCCCAGGGTTCGGCTCTGCGATGGGCTTTCATGCACACCATCTAGGAATCCTCTGCCTCCTCTTCTGCAAACACCACACAAGGACATGTGATGGTGACCCACAGGAAATGCTCCCTGGTGCCCCACCCGTCACCTATCCTCTGTCTCACCCATCCAAGAAAAAAGAATCAGAACGCAAACGCCCAACAGTATTACAAAGGTGACCTTAACATCACAGCATCAGACAGCAGCACCTACAGTACCCCTTCCCAGGGCCAGGCACTGGGCTTGAGCACTGGACACCGCTGCCTCATTTAACCCTCCCTGCAGCCCTACGAGGTCAATGCTAATATCGCCCCTTGACTTATGAGAACACTGAGCCGCAGAGAGGGTGATCTTCCAAGGTCATGCAGCTGGTAAGTGGCAGAGGCAGGATTTGAACTCAAGCCTTCTCACTCCAGCTCTCAATATGCTAACCATGGGCCCATGCAGAGGAGCTTTCTCTCATAAGGGGGTATTGTTCTGAAACCAGAGTCTAAGGTGAAATATCAAGTACCCTTAAAATTACCCTTGAGGATCTCTTAAATCGTACAGTACTGTAGCATATTTCCCTAAGTCCAACACTGCCAGCTTCCCCTCCAGTGGAACACCAAAGGAAATGGGTGGCTTGCCTTTAGGGCCCATGACATATGAAAAAATATGTATCTGTAACCACTGGCCTCACATTTGCCTTTGCGTGGCTGGATTTACATAAATACAATGCATGTCTGATAAGACCGCCCACCCTTGAAACAGTTCTATATTAAAGAACTACTTGCAAATACCAGTTCTATTATTATGCTCAGTAGCAAATGGCCCATGCACCTCGCCATGGCCTGGAGGATGCACACCTGGACACGTCTATACGGAGCGGGAGGACGCTTGTATGACCCTGGCTGATCTCCCAACTGCCTTGCGAGGTCTGCAGGCTGAATACTGTTAGGCCTGATTTATAGTAGAGGCCACCAAGACCCAGAAAGGGACACCGCCCTGCCTTGGGTCACACAGCTGGTAAACGGCTGAGCTAGAACTTGAGTCTAGGTCCCCGGACCCCCAGGTCATGGCATGGGGTTAAGGGCGGCTCTGGTACTCCCAATATCCCACGTTAGACCCAGCTTGAGCACACACGTGGGCTGTAGGTCAGGTCAAAAGGAAACAGGGGCAGACTTCACAAGGCAACAGGGTGGGCGGACCAGAGCAGGGCTGTTGCTTCTCCACAGTACCCCCTGGCACTCACTGTGCGCCCTACAGCTGAGGGCCTTCTCTCGTACTGGCATTTGCTGCAGAACAGGGCATGGGAGGATGTGGCACGGATTAACATTCCCGGCCTTCAAGCAGCGACGAAGGTAAGGCCCTCCGAGTGTGGTAACTCGGGTGCGTGCTCTATGCTGCCCCCCAGAGGTCCCTAGTGGGATGGAGCCCCAGTTGCCCACAGCGGCAGCCGGTTTTGGTGACACTCTTTTTGGCTGCCTTCCTTCCCTACTTCTCTTCCTCACACCCCTCCCAGGACTTCCTGGGATCACCTCCCACATGAAAGTCTACCCCTTGAACCCTTGTCTCAGCAGCTGCACCCATTTAAAGTGCCAAGGCTCAGAGAGGGCCTCAGAAGGTTCTCTGAAAGGGAGCCAAGTTCTTGGCACGCTGCTCTGTTGTGTGTGCGCCTTTGTCTATCATTCAGAAGCCATCTGCACATCTGAGGTGAGGCCTGGCCCCAGCCAATGTGCTACCAAGGGCAGGGCTGAGTCAGAAACTCCCCGGGTGCCCAAAGGGATATGGAGCGGGGCACAGAAGCCACACGGCTGGGGCTCAGAGTTTCCCAAAGGGGCTCCTCATAGCAGTTGTTCCATGGAACATTCATCAGCGTCACGGGGGGAAAATGAATTCTGCATTATACCAACGTGGGCATCGCTTTGGTGAAACAAGTTTCTTAACTTTGGGCCATCTCAGAGCCTTTAAAGTATTATCATATAAAGCTCCAAGAAGGGGATGTTCTGTTCAGACTTATTTGGCCTTGGAATGCTTTTATAGAGTATCTTGATCTAATGTCCCAGGAGACACCGGTTTAGGAAATACTGGCTTAGCTCAGAGAGCCCTCGATTAACCAGGTGACTGCGGGCAAACTGCTTTACCTGAGTCACTTGCCCAAGATCACTCTGCCGGTAAGAGGCAGGCAGGGATTTGAATAGAAGAATGAATAAAGGAGGAACGAGAAAAAGAAAAAAGAAAAAAGGAAGGAGTAAGGGAAAGTTATGGAACTGTAGTTTCTGAGCTGCTCAGATCCACCTGCAAAGGTAGGTTTTTCCCTTTATGCTCAATACAAAAAAAAAACCGAGAAAGAGAGAAAGAGGAAAAAATAACATGACCGTTCTCCCCTCATGCACCGTGAGTTCAATTGCTATCAATTACTGTGACCTCCTGCATTTATTAATAACCAAGTTATTTCTCCTTCCGACAGTAGCCATGCTGCTGCTGAACTACTGAACGTGATGTGACTTATTTATAACGCCGGCACTCCCGGTTCACATTTCCTCACACAGAGGTTTACAGTTCGGAGGCCTATGAAGGAGGAGGCCACCTGCAGGGAACAGACAAGCCTAAAAGGCTGTGGGTGCTACGAGAAAAGGCAGCGCTCCAGAAACAGACTGCGCAGGTTCAAATCCCACCTCTGCTGCCAAAAGCCACGTGATGTTGGCGAAAACTGTCACCTCTTTGAGCCTCAGTTTCCTCCCCTGTAAAATGGGACTCTACGCCATGGAGTCCTCGTGAAGCGTCAGCATGGTTCCAGGTGCAGATCGCTTAGCACAGGATCTGCTGGATAAATGTCTAGGATTATGATCACACTCTGAGAATTCTGCCCAGGGACGTCAGGTCAAGTTCAATTGCTGGGATCCTGGACAATGGGACTGTCTTAAAGGCCAAAACTTTGAGTCTCTTCCTGCATCTTAGGGCTCCCACCTGTTCCTGCTGCCCCCGGGTGCCACGCAGCCCTGCAAACCTGGACAGACCCTAGAGAAAGTCACCTGTCCATCTGCAGTCAGCGCACCCCGTAAGGCCTGGCCAACAAGCCGTCAATAAATCGCTGCTGAGTCCCTCATAATCCAACATAAATCCCTGCTCACGCCCTATCAACTGGAAAGACAACACTTGGACCACCCCTGATGCTCTAGCGTTCTGGACAAAGAGGGCTTGCTGGACAAATCAGCTGGGGCAGCATCCAATTAAACCAACCAAAATGGGCTGCTTCCCTGCAGGACTGCTCTAACCTTGAGTATGCCAATGTGCATCGGGAGTTGACAGGAGAAGGGGAGCATGGGTAGGGGTCTCCTGGACTAATTTGATCAAGAGGCTTAAGGAGAAAGGCGTGGCATCTTTGGGATGGTGGGCAGTTGTGGAAAGAACCAGAGGCTGGGCATCCAAAGGCAGTTTCCGCCTGGTTGCAAGATCTCAAACAGGAAATCTCACCTCTCTGAGCCTCAGTTTCCACATCTGTACAATGGGATGGTTCCTCTCCCAATGGGTCATTATAAGGATGAAACAAGACACTGGGTGTGAAACTGCCTGGGAGTGTCCCCAGAGCAGGTAATCCGACCTGAGAAGCAGAGTCACCAGGGAGACCTCAGTCGAAGGTGTCACTCATCACCTGGGGGAACTGCAGGAGCAAAGGCTCAGGGGTGGGACCAACAGCCGGTGAGTGACCTGTGTGAGGTCACACAGCTAGTGAGGCAGAAGCCAGGATTAAACCCGGCTCTGGCTGGCCCCCAGTCCAACATTCTTTCCATATTCAAGGGTCGCTCACCAAGGTAGACTGAGCAGGGGTCCCTCAACTTATCACACTGTCTCCTTTGAAGCTGGGGCCCAAGGGAAGCCCAGGAACAATAGCTGGTGTTTCCCGAGTACTCACCACATGCCTGGCCCTGTGCTAAGCACTTAATCTCATCAGTGTAAGAACCATATGAAAAGGTATGATGACTAATTCCCCATTTATTGATGACACTGTGGACCATCCAGCAGAACATGGCATGAAGAATAGGGAGAAAGGCTTCAAAGACAGAACTCCTCGGTCCCAAATTGAGCTCCTCCCCTTCCTGAGTCCAGGACCTTAGATAATTGCCTTTATCTCTCTGAGCCTCCACTGACTCACCCATAAGATGGGTATAACCCACCATAGAGAGTAAACAAGGATTAAATGGAATAACCATGCACAGCACTTAAATCAAGCCTGGCAGAGAGCAGATTCTCAGTAAACAGTAACAGCTACTAATCCCATCATTAGCATCATCATCATTGCTGTCAGCAGTATTGTTATGCTCTGTCACTGAAGGGTGAGACATGCATGTACGGTGAGGTCCTCACTGAGTCACAGCCTCCTGGAGTCTCTGATGAGCAAGGCTAAACGAGACGCCAGAGAGTGTCCATCATCCCCACTGGGCAAGTCCTTTCCCCTCTCTGAGCCTCAGTTTCCTCATCTGTAAAATGGGGTAATGGTGCCTACTCCAGGGGATCATTGAGATGGCCAAAGCTCTTAGAATAGTACCTGCACCTTGTAAGCACTGGATAAATGTCAGCTGCTGTTATTACTTATGGGAAACAGAGGCCAGAAAGAGGGGAGGGGCTTTTGCAGGGCCACCCAGCAAGAGTGGCTAAGCCAACCTGAAGTCGGGTCTCTCGGGGGTTCCATCCTCCTCCCCCTGCCCTCCTGAAGCCCGGGGCTGCCGGCAGGGAAGCCTTCTAGCATCAGCCACTTCAGGGGTTTGTGGCTTTTATAATATAACTGTTTACATCCCACAGCCGCCATTCCAGCTTAACAAATGAATTCAATATGCTTAGAAAATGCAGAATCAATCCTTGCCTGTGGCCCAGAATAGGCCTGGCTGCGGCAGCTGTCGGGCAGGGAGCCAAGCCACCAGCTGGGGGCCTGTGGGCGCGGGAAGGCAGGCAGAGGACAGGGCCCAGGCAGGGACCAGCCTCGGGGGTGCGGGGCCTGCTCCAGGGCCACGTGGTAATCCTCTCTCAATCCCGCAGCACCGGTGCCGGGGTCTGAGGTTGGTGCCTCGCAGATGGGGACACGGAGGCCCCAGGCCTTGCTCGGGCCACCACACCTCTGCTCACCGAGGCTCTTCTGTCTGGAGCATCCTCCCTGATTTCCGCTCTGTTTGGGAGATTCGGGTCAAGGGTCCCAGGCCCTAGGACCCCTTGGGCGCCCCGCCTGACCCCTCTGAACTTTGGGTGTCTCCTGCCTAGAATTTTCTCCTGGCGTCTCCAACGTGCCTGTCTGGG
The DNA here is from genome assembly GCF_028023285.1 of Balaenoptera ricei. Classification (NCBI taxonomy): domain Eukaryota; kingdom Metazoa; phylum Chordata; class Mammalia; order Artiodactyla; family Balaenopteridae; genus Balaenoptera; species Balaenoptera ricei. Next base: position 25,339,242 of record NC_082652.1, read on the forward strand.
TCTCCCTCCCTTGATCAGACAGAAGTTTTGTCTTGGAATGTAAGAACGGCGTTGCCGAGGGCCTACCATCCAATAGGCATAGAGGAGAAGAAGAAAAGGAAGAGAGAAGGAGGGAGAGGAGAGAGGAAGGAGAGCAGTAAGGGGGGAGCGGAGGGGGAAGAGGGCGAGTGGGGGAGGAGGAGGAGGATGAAGAAAAGGAGGCCGCGGGGGTGGGGGGAGGGGGGAGGATGGAGCAGCATGAACGCAGCCACGGCCCAGGTGTTCAGAGATCCAGACTCCAGTCTCACATCCCCCCCAGGCTTGTGAGGCTGCAGTGAGCCGACCCTTGTGAATACAGGCAGGGGAATCGAGGAGAGCAGAGCTTGTTCAAGCCTGGCACTAGAAGCGACTCAGGATGAGCAAAGGGGGAATATATGGTGACCTGCAGAGGTACTAGACAGAAGGCTTGCCCCCTGGACACCGTCATCCCAGGAATTATCCCAGGATATAGCACCCCTCAGCCTGTGCACCAGCTGCAGAAGGAATAAGCATGGGAGCTAGGCTCAGAGAGGCAGAGCAGTGCCCTAGTTGGTTGGCAACACCGAAGTTGAAGGGGAGCCACCAGAGCATGGTATTTCCTACCCCTCATTAAAAAAAACAACAAACTACCTTACAAACATCAGAATGGCAAAAATCAGAATAAAGGAAAATACCATGTGCTGGTGAGAATGTGGGAAAATGGGAACCCCCACAACAGTGATGAGCAAGAGGACAGTGGATCGCAGCCGTTTTCAAGAGCGATCCGGCAGCACTTAGCGGTCTTATGTAAATGTAAGCCCAGAAATCCTGGGACTAATGATATTACCCAGGTTTCATGACTGCACAGAAAGAATGCGTGAATAAATGAATGCTAGAAAAATGCACCAGAGAACACCTGTGGATGCTCACCCCTGCCTTGATGTATATGGGGACAAAGAACCACCCTAGGACCAGCAACAGCAGCAAGGCCTACAAGAAACCAAGAACAGCGTGGAAATTAGAGAGGCTTGGCTTGTGGGCTTTTTCACTTCATGACCTCTGAGTCTGAAAATAAAATGCTTACTTGGATCCTGTCCCACTCAACCAATTATGATCCCAAGACAGCTGTGGGTCCCTTACCTCTGTTTCCGTGATTCAGAGGTCACCATTTCCTGGGGCTTAGGATGTGACAAAAGATGTATGGTGAAAAGTGGACAAAGAGTAAGAGATATGAGCCCAGCTGGACCACTAGAAGGTCATACAATCTTTGCCAAAAGGAATTATTCTTGAATGTCAGGAATTTCTTTCTCAAACCAATGAGAAAGAAATTTAGAGATAGAAGAATATTCCCAGTGACTGCCCCCAAGTCTTGCCATATATAATAATGATAATAGTATAATCTTACATGAATATTAATGTTTGCAAAGAGCCTTCACTTATATCACTCATGCTGTTCTTACAACACCAGGTGAGGCAGATGTGATAAGCACGGTTATTCCTGTTTTATGGAGGGGTAACCCAAGCCTCGCAGAGATTAAGGAAGCCCAAGGTCACAGGCTAAAAGAGCCAGGCTCTCAGCAACCTGTTAATCACACCCACTGGGGCCATAGGGTATTTTGTCCACACTTCTGGAGGCTGGCCCCTTTGTGGAGTGCATGGCACTGCCAAAACAAAACTCGGACCATAGGGCATGTGTGGAGGCTGGGTTCATTCTGGAGTCTCTGATACTACTAAAGTAAAACTAGGGGCAAAATCTTCAACAAGGGAGGGGCACAGTTATTTGTGATGACATAAGGTCACTCTCTGAGTCTATCCAGGGATGGTCTGTTTATACATTTGCTATGATCCAACCTTCTTCCACATAAGCATCTCCCTCCGACTGATAGGCATATATATGCATGTGTAAACACTAGAAAGGATAAGACAATAGACCTGAAAAAACTCAGTCAACTCAAGAAATATTTATAGCATGTGCTCAGTCAAATGCTGGATGATGGGGTAGTGTGAGTGACACGAGAGGAGATGGTCCCTAGTACTTAAGGAACTTAGGATCTAATTAAGAAGACACAGCTTCTACTGGTGAGATGGCAGTAGAACAATTAGGAACTTAATCACCAAGTCTTGAAGTTTCGATCTACTAGCTCTAAATCATTCACTCCTTACTATGCTATCACTTCCTTGGTCAATTTCTACTCATCCATCTGGCATCAGCCCCAGGAAGCTCCCCGGACATGTGCCAAGTCCCAGCCACCATCTAGGATGGATGTTCCTTCTGTGCGAGGTCTCTCAACACTGCATGCATACTTCTCTCCTTGTAGTTTCTACACTGTAGTGAATGTTTATCTGTCTCTCTCACTGCGATGTAAGTTTCTCAAAAGAAGGGATCATTACTTTTACATTTTTAAATTTCCTGCATCTAATTCAGAACTGGATATATAGTGTAATAGCTCAGGGAGGAGAGATAGAAGTGAGAGCTAAAATGATCAAGGAGGTCAAGTGATAGTGGGGATTAAATGATATAGAAATGACATTCCTGGTGGGAATAACTGCTTTAGTGAAATCTCAGAGGTGGGGAATGATGTGACTGGAATGACCCAGGCAGAATAGGCCACACAGGGAAGGCCCTGAGGTTTATCAAGGGATGGGTTAAGAAAAGGAGAAACAGAAATCAAACAAAAGAGGAGTTTGTCCTATACAGACTCCCAGACAAGCATACCTAGAGTTCTGATTTAAAAGAAAAAGCTTATGATGCCACTTACATTCCATTCAAATGCTGCAATGGCGATTCCCGAATCCGCTCCCATCCCTGTCAGCCCCACGAAGTGGCACACTGCCGATATTACTGGCAAAGAGAGAGGCGTCCATCTGGAATCCAAGAGAACAGACTAGGATCAGAGTTAAAAGTCCCAAATCAGACTTCTTGAAAGCAGGTGAATGTTGAGATGTTTCCATCACTTCTCCTTAGGGCAGGAGTCAGCGAGCTAGAGCTCATGGCCTAAATTTAGCCAGTCACCAGTTTTTGCATGGTTGGTAGATAAGAATGTTTTCATACTTCTGAATAGTTTTTAAAAATCTTAAGAAGAATGATATTTTGTGAAATGTGAAATTATATGAAATTCAAATCTCAGTGTCCATAGATAGTTTTATTGGAATACAGCCACACTCATTGGTTTTACATATTGACTAAGGTTGCTTCTGTGCTACAACAGTAGTTGTGTTGTTGCAGCACACTGTATGGCCCATAAGCTCTAAAATACTTACAATCTAGCACTTTATGGAAAAGCTTTCTTTATTTTTTTAAAAATAAATTTATTTATTTATTTATTTTTGGCTGCATTGGGTCTTTGTTGTTGGGTCTTTGTTGCTGCGTGCGGGCTTTCTCTAGTTGCGGCGAGCGGGGGCTACTCTTCGTTGCAGTGCGCGGGCTTCTCATTGTGGTGCCTTCTCTTGTTGCAGAGCTCGGGCTCTAGGCATGCAAGCTTCAGTAGTTGTGGAGAGCAGCCTTCAGTAGTTGTGGCACGTGGGCTCAGTAGTTGTGGCTCGTGGGCTCTAGAGTGCAGGCTCAGTAGTTGTGGCACAGGGCTTAGTTGCCCTATGGCATGTGAGATCTTCCCAGACCAGGGCTCAAACCCATGTCCCCTGCATTGGCAGGTGGATTCTCAAGCACTACGCCACCAGGGAAGTCCCTGGAAAAGCTTTCTGATCCCCTCCTTAGAGGAACATTAATCTATCTACTTGGATGCTCTGAGTCGAGCCTGTCCTTGGCCAAGAACTGCCAGACCTCCCATTGGATCCTTCAGTCAGCCTCAAGGACTCCAAAGCTGGGTAGGAGGGAATTCTTCTCCATCCTCCTGACCCTAAAGACCCTCTTCTCATCCACCTCCCTTTCTGTCGTGTTGTCTACTGTTCTTAAGTCTCAGCAATCAAGAGAGATCTCTTGAGTGAGCACGGGTGAGCACTAGTCCTGCCAGAACCGAATTGAGGTGTGGGACCCCTGCTGTGCTCTTTCTCCTGTTTTCACCTCTTCAGCCCTCTGTAAGATCACCTTTTCTCTTCAGGTATTTGGGGACAGGGGATGGGATTGAGCTTGTTTGTAGCTATGGGATTGGTTGAGCCTTGAATGTTTCATAAAAACAGTCCTAAGAAGGCACTGTCTGATTGGATACCATGATGAATACCCATTTTGAGCTTGCAGTCGGTCTGCTTCAACCACCTGGCCAGGTCATTTCCTAATCTCCATTTACCTTCATACTACCTAGTCAGCAGATCTGTGAAGGAAGCATGTGCTGAGCACCCACTGTACACCCATGTACCCAACCCACTGATGACACTGTATGGGTTCAGAGAAGAAGATGCACCCTTTGCTGCAATGGCACTCTTGCCAAGGAAGCCAGACATCAAAACCCAGCAAGGAAGACACCAACTGGGAAAGAATCAAAGAGGCATCACCGTTCGACCGCCATCATAACTGCATAGAACACATATCCGTCATCATATATCTGCCATCATAACTGCATAGAACAAAGGACTAGACATGCCGGTGGTTGTACAGGGGGAAGCTTCTCAGAGAAAGCAGGGCTTGAGCTGGGTGTTGAAGGAGGGAAGCAGAGAGGGACACGCATCCAAACAAGAGGGCAGCAGCATTAGCTCAGGACTGGGACCAAGGAAGGAGTGTGCTGGGGATCATAAGGAGCCAAGGCAGAAGATTTTTGATGAGGACCTGGATTAGAGAATATGAAGCAGAGCCAAACTGACTCTTCCCAAATGCCGCTCTGCATCTGTTCTCATAATTGTTGACGTACTATTATTTACTGGAATGACAGGGCAGAGCTCTGAGGTCAGGGGTTTAGAAAAAGAGACACCAGCAAGTAGGCAACCAATGCACCTCACAAGTGATCGGTATTCCCCATGCTGATTTGCCCTTAAACACACACACTGGAAATTTTTCTCCAGGAAGCTCTGACCCACTCACCAGCCACCAGGTCGCATCTCAACCAGCCAGGAAGAAGCCTCCAGCAGTGCCCCGGTTAGTCCTCAGCATTGCCTGAGCAGAAGGGAAGACATGTAAGGGTCAAATGTCAGCAGGTGCCCCGAGATGCCCCAGATGCTCTGGTCAGGGTGCTGATGGAAGTGACCTTTTCCAGCACTCCTAAAGAGAAACATTATCCTGGAAACTGTGATATAGCACCAATTTTAAAAGGACTTCAAAATCACATCTTCATAGAAACCAAGGAACTTTAAGAAATCATATTCCTCAACTTCTGTCCTAATTGCTTTGTTTATTTTCGTTGATGAAAACAATGTGAGGTATCGCTAAAGCTGTGCTTGGAAGAAAATTTGCAGCCTCCAGGTCATGACTTAAAAGAAAGAATGAACATAAATGAATTAAGCATCTAACTCAACTAAGTTAGAAAGTGAGCAAAGGAACATAAAATAAATGAGGTAATAAAACAACATCTTTATTCATTATGCCAGGTGCTGGAGATGCCGAACAGAATAAGTCTGAAGTCCCACTGCTGGCCCCATTCACACGATGGGGTTGTTAGTAGAATAAATTAGCTCAGTGCAAGCATTACTGATGTCACACATGAGAAAATGACTGTGAGAGAAGGACAATGAAACATGTGACAGCTGGTAATGTCCTCTCAGCTTCATCACATCACACTTTTCCCTCCCTCAGACGTTTTGCCCCCCAAGACTTGTGCCCACCCTGAACACCCCACTAAGCTCCTACATACCCACAGCCCAACAGCCATCACCACCACGAAATAGACAACAATGACGGAGATGTCGGCAGCATTTCGGTTGCACTCTGATATCTCAGGAGGGTCCGGCGTCTCAGTCACAGTGCTGGGGCTGAACATGCTGGCCGTGGCTGCAGGAACTGTTTTCCCCATCCCAGGGACGGCCGTTTTCTCATATGAGCTCTGGGTTAATGACCAGGCTTGAGCAGGTGGGGAGCATTATCAGAGCCATCTCCTGGCCAGGAGGACCTTTAAACCTCTTCTCTGAAGCTCTGAGACTCTGGCCCTCCAGCAGTCTTGTTGGACCAGGTGGAGTGTGGGAAGGAGGGGTGAGAGATGAGAAATGGGGTGAAATTGGAGGTGGGTAGTGTGGTGTACACTGAGTGGAAAGAAAGGGTCTTTAAGAAGATTTGACCAGGCTGAGTGAGGATTAGGGAGAGGTAAAGGGGACAGAAAGGGGGGAAGGAGAGAGGTGAAGTGTCCAGAAAAGAGTCACGAGGACAGGGGGTAAGGGTCCCTTACAGAGCAGATAAGATTCCTGACCAAGGAATTATATTCCTTGAAGGTGAAGTAATTTTGCATTTCCTAGGTTCCCAAGCTCTATGTTTCTTTGGAACAGGTAATCTAAATCAGGCTTTATATTACATATCAGGACAGAGGTGGCCCATGCAGGAAAGGGGAAGTGATTCTATGAGCACTGCATACTGAAGGGTCAGGGCAGGGCTGTGGAGTGGGCTGGGTCAGAGGTTTTGACAATGGGTGAATCAACCTAAAAGCATGTGATAGTGATTCTCAGGACTCAGATATATACCCAGATGTGGGCTTGCTTGATCATATGGTAGTTCTATTTTTAATTTTTTGAGGAAGGTCCATACTGTTTGCCATAATGACTATATCAATTTACATTCTCACCAGTGGTGCGTAGGGGTTCCCTTTTCTCCAGATTCTCACCAACACTTGTTAAGTGCTTGTCTTTTTGATAACAGTCATCCTAACAAGTATAAGCTGATGTCTCATTTTAGTTCTGATTTGCATTTCCCTAAAGTTTAGTGATGTTGAGCATCTTTTCATATACCTGTTGGCAATTCATACATCTTCTTTGGAAAATTTTCTATTTAGGTCCTTTGCCCATTTTATTTTTTAAAAGATTTATTATTTATTTATTTATTTATTTAATTTTTATTTTTGGCTGTGTCGGGTCTTAGTTGCGGCATGCAGGATCTTCGTTGAGGCACGTGGGATCTTTCCTGTGGCGCACAGGCTCTTTCCTGTGGTGCACGGGCTTCCCTCTAGTTGTGGCATGGGGGCTTTCTCTCTCTAGTTGTGGCGTGCAGGCTCCAGGGTGCATTGGCTCTGTAGTTGTGACGCACGGGCTCCAGAGCATGTGGGCTCTGTAGTTTGCAGCACGTGGGCTCTAGTTGAGGTGCGTGAGCTCAGTAGTTGTGGCACCCGGGCTTAGTTGCTCCGCAGCATGTGGGATCTTAATTCTCTGACCAGAGATTGAACCCACATCCCCTGCATTGTAAGACAGATTCTTTACCACTGGACCACCAGGGAAGTCCCATCTTTGCCCATGTTAAAATCAGGTTGTCTGTTTTTGCTTTTGAGTTGAAGAGTTCTCTGTATATTTTAGATATTAACCCCTTACCAGATATATGGTTTGCAAATACTTTCTCCTATTCTGTAGGTTGCCTTTTCATTTTGTTGATTGTTCTCTTTGCTGTGCAGAAAATTTTTAGTTCGATGTAGTCTCAATCTAGTTTTTCTTTTCTTGCCTGGATTTTTGATGTCATGTCCAAAAAAATCACTGCCAAGACCAAGGTCAAGGAGATTTTCCCCTATATTTTCTTCTAGGAATTTACAGTTTCAGGTCTTACATTTAAGTCTTTAATCCATTTCAAGTTAATTTTTTGCATGTTGTAAGATAGGGATTCAATTTAATTCTTTTGCATATGGTATACACTTTTCCCAACACCATTTATTGAAGAGACTATCCTTTTTCATTGTGTGTTCTTGGCATCTTTGTCAAAGATTAACTGACCATTTTCTGGGGTTTATTTCCGGGCTCTTCTTGATTCTTTTCCATTGGTCGATGTGTCTCTTTTTATCCCAGTATTATACTATTTTGATTACTATACTTTGTCATTTAGTTTGAAATCCCAAAGTGTGATGCCTCCAGTTTTGTTCTTTTTTCTCAAGATTTCTCTGTCTATTTGGAAACTTTTTTAAAAAAATTCATTTATTTTATTTTTGGCTGCGTTGTGTCTTTGTTGCTGCATGTGGGCTTTTCTCTAGTTGTGGCGACCGGGGGTTACTCTTTGTTGTGGTGCCCGGGATTCTCATTGTGGTGGCTTCTTTTATTGCAGAGCACGGGCTCTAGGTGCGCGGGCTTCAGTAGTTGTGGCACACGGGCTCAGTAGTTGTGGCTCACGGGCTTAGTTGCTCCATGGCATGTGGGATCTTCCTGGACCAGGGCTCGAACCCATGTCCCCTTCATTGGCAGGCAGATTCTTAACCAATGCACCACCAGGGAAGCCCCTGTCTATTTGGAAACTTTTGTGGCAGGATTTTTTTCCCTATATCTGTGAAAAAATATCATTGGTGTTTTAATGGGGATTTCATTGAATCTACAGATTGCTTTGGGTAGTGTGGATATTTTGACAATATTAGTTCTTCCAATCCATGAACATGGGATATCGTCCCATTTATTTATATCTTCTTCAGTTTCTTTCATCAAGGTTTTACAGTTTTCAGTATACAGATTTTTCACTTCCTGGGTTAAATTTAAATTTATTCCTAAGTATTTTATTCTTTTTGATGCTATTGTAAATGAGACTGTTTCATTTATTTCTTTTTCAGATAGTTCATTGTTAGTGTATAGAAATGCAACTGATTTTTGTGTGTTGATTTTGTAGCCTCAACTTTACTGAATTTGTTTATTAGTTTGAACAGTTTTTTTGTGTGTGTGTGGAGTCTTTAGGATTTTCTAAATTTTAGGATTTCTTGCCTAATTGTTCTGGCTAGGACTATCAGTACTATGTTAAATAGGAGTGGTGAGAGTGGGCACCCTTGTTTGATTCCTGATCTTAGAAGAAAAGCTTTCAGGTTTTCACCATTGAGTATGATGTTAGCTGTGGGCTTGTCAGATATGGCCTTTATTGCACTGAGGTAAGTTCCTTCCATACCTGAGAAGTATGAGAGTTGAGAGTTGTTGAGAGTTTTAATCATTAAAAGGTGTTGAATTTTGTTAAATGCTTTTTCTGCATCTGTTTTCACGTCTGTAGATGGGACTCCAACCAGTGAGTCAGCTACCTGGGCATGGGCTCACCTTCTAAAAATTTCCCTCCTAAAAATTTCCCTCCTTGGTCTTGGACTCCATCAGGGATTCACACAATTCCCAAAGGCACTTTTGCCCATGGAAGGTTACCAAATTATTGTTTCTGAGGAGGGATACTAGCCAGGGACCTCCTATTCCACCATCTTGCTGACGTCACCTCATGAACTCCCATACCATTTTGAAGATGTCTTTTTCTTTGTTGAACATTTGCTTGATTGTTGTCAACCATTGACTGTTTTCCATTGTTCCCACAATGTTCTGGTTGGTTTTTTGATGTTTCTGTTGGGGAATGAAATCTTGGAATGTCCTAGTCCACCATTTTGCTGGTCATCTCATGTTTATAATGGAGTTCTGTAGACTGAGACATCTCATCAGGTCATTACTGCTCCCTCCGACACTCTCCCAGAGATCCTATCCTGCATAAGGCATTCGTGCACATCTGTCCTTTGCTCTGCAAGCAACATCTGTGTGCATTTCTGACCATTTAAATACAGGACAAGAAGTAAAATTGATGAAATAAGAGCCTCAGTAGGAGCCGAGAGGAAAATCGAATGGGTCCCAATACAGGAAAATAGGTGTAGAGCTAAGTTAACTAAACCTTAATTTAACATAAAAGAAGTTTGCAGCACAGCTGTATCTCACTAGGAAAAAAATTTAAAGCTCGACCTTAGAATAAGGCAAGAAAAAGTCACTTTTTAGAGAGCTCTGTGAACCTGAGTCCAAGACCCTCATAAAGCATGAGGAAATCTGCACGAGAGAAAGGACTTGGTTAGCTCCCACCAAAGGACACATATTTATAACTTGCCTTTACCAAATAAATAAACACATCAAGCAGCAGGTCTCCTTTGGATCATTTTTCTTTCTGAGTAAGAAGTTTCTGTTGGGCATCACATTGTCTTCCACCTATAGGCCTGGAGTTTTGACCCTCTGAGCTCCTACCTCATCCTGTGGGCAGGATGGAGGCTCAAGGTGCTGCATCCCTGCCTTCTGAAGCCCTTGCTCTGCTAGGCTATGTGGCTTCAGCTTCTCTAGTTCCAGCAGCTGCACTCACATACTCTCATCTCACGCCCAGGGACAGGGAGAAGGAGGAGGAGGGAATCTGGGCACGAGGACACCTCAGAGACCTGTGGGTATACAATTCCTGAACATTGACCAGTCTGGAAAAATTGATAAAGTAACTTTATTAGTTTATTACTCCAGAAGAGGAACAAGCTCTACTGCCTTCTCTGGGATATCTATAGAGAAGAGCTGGTTTGAAAACTGTTTCTGCATATATATGAGTCTGGGTTAGTCCATGGGAATGGTTCCATCCACCTCCTGTGTCCTCATCTCCCTGCTGAAGTCACAACGCCTTCTGTCTGCTACCTGTCATATAAAGCACCCCTCCTCTCCCCCACCACAAGCCTCTCTTGTTCCTTTCCTCATCTGCCTAGGCTTTCCCCACCTCACCACCTTCGGCAGTTGGCACACACATCAGACTTCTGCCACCTACTGGATGTCCCTTGACCTTAAATGCTGCAGAGGTTTTATGCCTTCTATTTCTCCTCCTTACAATGTCCTTTCTGCTATCCCTTTAGAACTAGAACAAGTTCTGCCTTCTCCAGGAGACCCAGATATAAAGAGCCATATGGTAAGGGGCTGTGTTAATTGTTGTAACATTAAGGCTAGGATAGCGTGTGAACATGTAGGTGTCATGAAAACGATGTGCATTGCAAACTCTCGTAACCCAGTTAGAACAAGAAAAGCCCCAGGATTAATCAGGTCTTTGGAGGAGAAGGAGTTCAACTTGAACCAGCAGGGGGTGCTGTGGGACTAATCGTGGGTAGTCTGCTCTCGGCTGCTCCCAGGAGGATGAACCCCAAGCTTGAGAGCAGGAGACTTTTGCTCACCATCGGGGACTTTGCAGCTGTGTCCCCCTGGGAGGGGCATCAGTGGAGTCATACGTGATGATCTATGAATTATTCAGCAGAAGCCTGGGAGCCCTACTCAATTTTTCTTGAGATTTACTGGTTCTAAAATAGTTAGCTTGGTTCTGTGGTCTTCTGTGGTTCAGAATTTTATTTCTTTGGATCCCCAAAGGCATCATTTTTATATAATATTATATATATAATAAAATATATAATTTACATTATACCATATCATATTATATATAATATACAATTTGTAATATGTAATCTATGTTATAGTATAGTATAGTATAATAGAACAGGGGTCTCAGAGTGGTTCTTGGGCTCCAGATCAGGCAGGTGGCCTTCCTGACCATCTCTGGGCTCCAACCTGAGGAGGAGGCCGATTATTACTGCTCAGTGTGGGACAGCAGCCTCAGAGCTCACACAGTGCTTCAGACACAAACCCTGAGCTCCCCCAGCCTCATCCAGCACCCGAGGGAACTCACAGAGCACAGTTTAACTGGCCCATGAAAAGACAAGGGCTGGGTTCCAACTGACAATAGCGTGTGCTATTCAGGAGCATTAAAAATATGAGAGAGAAAAAAAATATGAGTTAAAATGACTGGACCTACACAATCGGTAAATGTATATTTATCATTGTGAATATATTTGTGGCAACTTAAAGATATATACATTCACACACAGTAAAAATTGGTAAAAAGGAATACAAGGTTTAACTAAGGGAATATATTTATTTCCAGATTTTTCTTTTCTATTCCAATTGGAGATGCTGGATTCACATGCTTAGAGGGTCCACCTCTCTGAGCTTGAGTGGCTGTTTACCAGGGTCATCAGCCACCAGCCTGCCTTCTTCTTCTGCCCTTGGCACATGCCCTGATATCTGACTCTAGGATCTTTCTTCCTTTCTGCCATGGAGACCGCTTGACATCCTATAGATCCAAACTTATGCATCAGACTTTTTTGAGGCTTCTTTGACCCAACTTCCCTGTGCTCCTCAACATGCATAAATTCCCATGTGTGTGTTCCTGTTGCACCCATTAACTGCCCTTTCACATATGTGTGCAGTGTCTGGAAACAGCAGGCAAAGTTGGAGCTGTAGGGGTACAGCTGACAGAGACTGACATTTTAAAAAATTGATATTTTTCCATCGAAATAAAAATCCAGATGTGAAAGCATCACTGTTCCAGTGGTGGATCTTCTGAGACATCTACTCACTCTGTTATCTGAGGTAATGACACCAGGAAAAAACTACAGTACAAAAAGGACATGTGCTAAGTGTTACCACAGTGACCAGAGGATGTAGCCCCTGTGGCCAGCAGGGGGCACTTGTGATGTCCAGAGAGCGCAGGTGTGCTAGACAGCTGATAAACCACTCAGCTTGCTCAAGATTATTTGGGTAAACTGTGTCCTCACTGATGTGTGACTTTTCTCCACCTGTGATGCCTCCTTATCACCCTACGAGCTCCTAGGTCTGGCTCTCCCATTGCTTCAGATTTGAGTCAGATGCTTTTCTTCTAGAGTCTTTGCCCAAATCTGGTCCAGGAAGGACTGATAGACAGTGAGGATCCAGACTGCGGATAGAGTAAGTCTGTTCCTAGGAGAGTCTGGCTAGAGAAGGAAACACAGCTTGTGGGCATAATCCCCACCATGGAGCTTCTGGAGACAGAGCTCTGAGGCGTCTCCAACATGCCCCAGAGCATTTTACCCTCAGCCTTTTATAAATGGGGCATTTTCCAGGGGTTTAGGTGAAGGGGCTCCCGGGGTCAGACAGGTTCTACCTTTATCTTCTGGTCTACAAGAAGCAGTCCTCTGATACTAGACTCACACCCCTCTGTCTCAGTGTATTGGTCACTTGGTTAGAAGGTCACCACCTTCTGCAATGGAAGCCTTAGAAATGTAGGCAATTTTGATGCAGTCTTGCATCAACAGCTGTCATTCTGAAGCACTGTAAATGTGATTGATGTTTGTTGTTCCCTGGACTATGGCCTGAGGGGAAAGACTGATTATTACTGCAGACCTGGAATAATAGATTTGCACTACAATCTTGGCCTTAGGAAAGTGGGCCAAGGCATCCCCTCTGCACCCTTTGCTCAGTCATTTACTTACCTATCACAACATGTGACCAACACTAGCTCACTGGGGATATTTCTGCTGTCACTTCTGCCACCAGCACCTGAAGAACTAAGGTATTTGGGTCTTTAGAAATGTCTACTTGTGTGGTCCCATCAAAGCTTAGACCTAATCTTTTTTTCTGGCCGTGCCGTGCGGCTTGCAGGATCTTAGTTACCCTGCCCAGGGATTGAACCCGGGCCACGGCAGTGAAAATGCCAAGTTCTAACCACTGGACCGCCAGGGAATTCCTGATTACTCTTTTTAAATTGCATTGTCCATGGTTACAGAACAATGTTGAATAATAATGGGCAAGTTTACCTTTTCCTGATCTTAGCGGAAGGATTAAGTGAGATGCTGACTTTAAGACTAAATTATGCCGAGACTGAACCAGGAAGAAATAGAAAATATGAACAGACCAATCACAAGCACTGAAATTGAAACTGTGATTAAAAATCTTCCAACAAACAAAAGCCCAGGACCAGATGGCTTCACAGGCGAATTCTATCAAACATTTAGAGAAGAGCTAACACCTATCCTTCTCAAACTCTTCCAAAATATTGCAGAGGGAGGAACACTCCCCAACTCATTCTACGAGGCCACCATCACCCTGATACCAAAACCAGACAAAGATGTCACAAAGAAAGAAAACTACAGGCCAATATCACTGATGAACATAGATGCAAAAATCCTCAACAAAATACTAGCAAACAGAATCCAACAGCACCTTAAAAGGATTATACACCATGATCAAGTGGGATTTATTCCAGGAATGCAAGGATTCTTCAATATACACAAATCAATCAACATGATACATCATATTAACAAATTGAAGGAGAAAAACCATATGATCATCTCAATAGATGCAGAGAAAGCTTTTGACAAAATTCAACACCCATTTATGATAAAAGCCCTGCAGAAAGTAGGCATAGAGGGAACTTTCCTCAACATAATAAAGGCCATATATGACAAACCCACAGCCAACATTGTCCTCAATGGTGAAAAACTGAAACCATTTCCACTAAGATCAGGAACAAGACAAGGTTGCCCACTCTCACCACTATTATTCAACATTGTTTTGGAAGTGTTAGCCACAGCAATCAGAGAAGAAAAAGAAATAAAAGGAATCCAAATCGGAAAAGAAGAAGTAAAGCTGTCACTGTTTGCAGATGACATGATACTATACATAGAGAATCCTAAAGATGCTACCAGAAAACTACTAGAGCTAATCAATGAATTTGGTAAAGTAGCAGGATACAAAATTAATGCACAGAAATCTCTTGCATTCCTATATACTAATGATGAAAAATCTGAAAGTGAAATTAAGAAAACACTCCCGTTTACCACTGCAACAAAAAGAATAAAATATCTAGGAATAAACCTACCTAAGGAGACAAAAGACCTGTACGCAGAAAATTATAGGACACTGATGAAAGAAATTAAAGATGATACAAATAGATGGAGAGATATACCATGTTCTTGGATTAGAAGAATCAACATTGTGAAAATGACTCTACTACCCAAAGCAATCTACAGATTCAATGCAATCCCTATCAAACTACCACAGGCATTTTTCACAGAACTAGAACAAAAATTTCACAATTTGTATGGAGACACAAAAGACCCCGAATAGCCAAAGCAATCTTGAGAACGAAAAATGGAGCTGGAGGAATCAGGCTCCCTGACTTCAGACTATATTACAAAGCTACAGTAATCAAGACAGTTTGGTACTGGCACAAAAACAGAAATATAGATCAATGGAACAGGATAGAAAGCCCAGAGATAAACCCACGCACAAATGGTCACCTTATCTTTGATAAAGGAGGCAAGCATATACAGGGGAGAAAAGACAGCCTCTTCAATAAGTGGTGCTGGGAAAATTGGACAGGTACATGTAAAAGTATGAAATTAGAACACTCCCTGACACCATACACAAAAATAAACTCAAAATGGATTAAAGACCTAAGTGTAAGGCCAGACACTATCAAACTCTTAGAGGAAAACATAGGCAGAACACTCTATGACATAAATCACAGCAAGATCCTTTTTGACCCAGCCCCTAGAGAAATGGAAATAAAAACACAAATAAACAAATGGGACCTAATGAAACTTAAAAGCTTTTGCACAGCAAAGGAAACCATAAACAAGACCAAAAGACAACCCTCAGAATGGGAGAAAATATTTGCAAATGAAGCAACTGGCAAAGGATTAATCTCCAAGATTTACAAGCAGCTCATGCAGCTCAATAACAAAAAAACAAACAACCCAATCCAAAAATGGGCAGAAGACCTAAACAGACATTTCTCCAAAGAAGATATACAGATGGCCAACAGACATATGAAAGAATGCTCAACATCATTAATCATTAGAGAAATGCAAATCAAAACTACAATGAGGTATCATCTCACACCGGTCAGAATGGCCATCATCAAAAAATCTAGAAACAATAAATGCTGGAGAGGGTGTGGAGAAAAGGGAACACTCTTGCACTGTTGGTGGGAATGTAAATTGATACAGCCACTATGGAGAACAGTATGGAGGTTCCTTAAAAAACTAAAAATAGAACTACCATATGACCCAGCAATCCCACTACTGGGCATATACCCTGAGAAAACCATAATTCAAAAAGAGTCATGTACCAAAATGTTCATTGCAGCTCTATTTACAATGGCCAGGACATGGAAGCAACCTAAGTGTCCATCATCGGATGAATGGATAAAGAAGATGTGGCACATATGTACAATGGAATATTACTCAGCCATAAAAAGAAATGAAATGGAGGTATTTGTAATGAGGTGGATGGAGTTAGAGTCTGTCATACAGAGTGAAGTAAGTCAGAAAGAGAAAAACAAATACAGTATGCTAACACATATATATGGAATCTAAGGAAAAAAAAAAAAAAGGTCATGAAGAACCTAGTGGCAAGACGGGAATAAAGACACAGACCTACTAGAGAATGGACTTGAGGATATGGGGAGGGGGAGGGGTGAGATGTGACAGGGTGAGAGAGTGTCATGGACATATATACACTACCAAATGTAAAATAGATAGCTAGTGGGAGGCAGCCGCATAGCACAGGGAGATCAGCTCAGTGCTTTGTGACCACCTAGAGGGGTGGGATAGGGAGGGTGGGAGGGAGGGAGATGCAAGAGGGAAGAGATATGGGAACATATGTATATGTATAACTGATTCACTTTGTTATAAAGCAGAAACTAACACACCATTGTAAAGCAATTATACTCCAATAAAAATGTTTTAAAAAAAATAGCAATTAGCTATCAATAGGAAAAAAAAAAAAAAGACTAAATTATACATGTGTGAAAGAGACAGCATATTACCATATTATAAATGTATCTGTCTGTTTTTATTTTCTTAATTGGTTTTTCTTAGGAAAAGTTGTTAAATTTGGTGAAAGGCTCTTTCAGTGTCTATTGAGACAATCTGATTTTATCTTTTGATCTATTATTATGGCATATTATATTAAAAGATTTCTTAATATTGATCCAAACTTGCATTTCTGGAATAAATTCCAGTTGGTAATGGCATTTCAATTTATTAATCTGGTATTACATTCCATTTGTTAATATTTTACTTAGAAATTTTATATCCATATTTAATGATATTGATCTGTAATTGTCCTCTTTTTGTATTTCTTTGTCAGGTTTAAGTAGCAGTGTTATAAAGCTTTCTATGAGAAGTAGGAAATTTTCCCTCTTTTCCAGTGCTTTGGAAAAAATTATGAAGCAAACAAATTGAAATCATCTGATCTTTGAAGATTTGTTAGAAGTTTTCTATTAAGCTACGTGGGCCTCATGTATTTCTGTGGAGTAGTTCCATAACAACATTCTCTATTTTTTTCCTAAGGAAAGTAGTCTGTTTAGATGTTTTATCTTTAATGGGACCAACTTTGCATTTTCTGAGGATGTATACATTTCATCTAGTTTTTTTTTTTAATGGAAGTTATCTCTTTAGGATTTTTTTCATTTTAATTTTTCAATATTTTCCACATATTTGACTTTATACATTTTCATTGAAAAGTTAGTAAGTGGTTTTCCTATTCTGTCATTTAAAAAAAGATTTTGATGTGCCAGTTAGATTTACTATTTTTTATCCTCTACCACATAACCTGTTACTTTTCTTTTTTTTTTTTTTTATATTTTTTATTTATTTATTTATTTATTTATTTATTTATTTATTTATTTATTTATGGCTGTATTGGGTCTTCGTTTCTGTGTGAGGGCTTTCTCCAGTTGCGGCAAGTGGGGGCCACTCTTCATCGCAGTGCGCGGGCCTCTCACCATCGCGGCCAACCTGTTACTTTTCTTGTGATGAGGAGATGGGTTGTTTCTCACTTGTCTTTTTAATTTTCTTGTACTGGGCAGAACTCTAAATTTCTTCCCCTTGCTTGTTTTTTCCTTCACAAGATGGTTCCCACAGAGCTCTCCAGCCTTCCCTTTAAGGAGGAGATGGAATCAACCCAAATGTCCATTGACAGATGAATGATAAACTAAGTATGATATATATACATACATCAGAATATTATTGAGCCTTAAAAAGAAAGGAAATCCTGTCACATGCTACAACGTGGATGAGTAGAGGATATTATGATTAGTGATTTAGGCCAGTTATAAAAAGACAAAGACTGTGTGAATCTACTTATATGAAATATTTAAAGTAGTCAGAGTCATAGAAACAGAAAGTAGAATTGCAGTTGGGGGAGTTGGGGGGATAGAGAGATGGAGAATTATTGTTTAATGAGTATAGAGTTTCAGTTTTTTAAGATGAAAATTTCTGGAGATCTGTCATATAACAATGTCAATATACCCAACACTATTGAACTGCACGCTGAAAAATGGTTGAGACAGTGAGTTTTATATTATTTGTTTTTTAGCAAAATTTTTTAAAAAAGAAGCTGGGCCAGAGATGACGGGTGCTGCTGAAGCATAGGCACAGAGTATGTAATGGAAGTCAGGGTGTGTGAACACTGATACGAGGTAATACCATCTACATTTTCACTCACCCTGTGTGGCAGAATAGCATGTCCATCCCCTCAGGGTATTGGCAACAAGCCACAGCTGTGGTGACACTGGCTGTGACCACGCCACCAAAGGAAGTCATAGGTGTTTTCATAAGACAACATAGTGGCCATAGAA
The DNA here is from genome assembly GCF_028023285.1 of Balaenoptera ricei. NCBI lineage: Eukaryota > Metazoa > Chordata > Mammalia > Artiodactyla > Balaenopteridae > Balaenoptera > Balaenoptera ricei. Next base: position 25,357,492 of record NC_082652.1, read on the forward strand.
TCTCCAAATACCATTTAATCTCATCCTACTTCAGAATCACCAACTCTAATAATATAATTTCCTTAATAGAAAGGCCCAAATTGGGCTTAAACTCTTCAACATAAAAATAAAAGTAGTAATACCCAACTGGTCCACAAAATGAGAAACTAAAATGTATATGGGCTCTTCTTTCTGCCCTACCCAGATATCCAATTGATCACTAACTTCGTAGATTCTCTCTCCAAAGCTCTTTCAAATTCATCAGGTCCTGTTGACTTTCCATTCTAATGTCTTATTTCAAACCCTCAGTGCACTTATTGATTATGGGCTATGATTGAATTGACCCCTGATTGACATCTGGCCCCTCCCCTCACTGCATCCTCAGATTCCTTCTCCTTTCCGGGTGTCTGGCATCTTCTGATGGTGAAGTCTGGTCCCAATTCCAGGATTCCTAGCTCTTCTTGCCTGAATAGCTGGGCTCCTTTCAGTGAAAGGCTCAGAATCTCACTCCACATGGTCCCTCCTGGAGAGGGGAGTGTCCTTGCTTCCATTTCCTTCCAAACAGAGCTCATACTGGTGATATTTATCACCTCCTTTAACACAAAGTGACTCTAAATGTCTGGACCAGAGTAGTGGCCCTTGGTGCATCTAGAGAGATGTGAAGGTTTAAATGTACTTTGATCGTAGCATGCTGCACAGACACACCCTGGACTCACCGCTGGAATTGTGAGGGGTGCAGATTGGGGAAGGCAGGAGTCCTGAGCAACAGCACCTGCCCAGGGTCGGCATGTGTCCTGCATCCACCAGAGGGCGCTGTGTCCTATGCACCTGCTTGATGCTCTCCAGTTTCTCAGCTGATTCCCTCCCCTCTTGCAGGTGTTCCTGTGACCTCACTGGGGTGAATAACACCTCCCTCCTACAGTCTCTCTTCTTATCAGGTGGAGCCAAGGCTAAGGTTGAAGGAGGGATTTGAACAGCCTCCAGAAAGGGGAATATTTGCATGGAGACCTCCTACCCTCAGGATCAGGGTGACATATAAGAAGGGTTGGTGGGCTCAGGCCTGGCTGTGAGGCTCAGAAAGCAGAACCTGGGGGTGTCTTCACCATGGCCTGGGCTCCTCTCCTCCTCACTCTCTTCGCTCATTGCACAGGTGGACGCCTGCAGGGAATTCTGGGAGGGCTCCTGTTTGTCACCTGGGAGGATGACCTCTCCCCCCTCCCTGGGAATGGGATCTGTCTTGTCCTCACTGGGTCTTGGGCAGAGGTTGTGTTGACTCAGCCCCGCTCTGTGTTGGGGTCTCTGGAGCAGAAGGTCACTATCTCCTGCACTCGCAGCAGCGGTAACTTTGGGAGTTACTATGTGCACTGGTACCAGCAGCGCCCGGGCAGTGCCCCCACCACCGTAATCTACAAGGATGACCAAAGACCCTCCGGGGTTCCCAATCGTTTCTCTGGCTCCATTGACACCTCCTCCGGTGCTGCCTACCTGACCATCTCTGGGCTGCAGCCTGAGGAAGAGGCCAACTACTACTGTCAGTCTGGTTATGACAGCAACAAGGACACAGTGCTCCAGACCCATGGAGAAGTGAGATCAAAATTCCCCAGAGCCTCCCTTTCCAGGGTCTGCCTTTGACCCATCCCCACCAGGGAGGGCTGATTTTTTCCCTGTGTTCTTCTTGAAGGCTCAAGCTGGAATTTTCATGAGTTCCTCTCTTTTCTTTCCAAAATATAATTTTTTCCTCTCATGTCTTGATAGATGATCTCATAATCCTTTGCAATCACTGCATGGAGGAGATTTAGCTCAAATCAGGGTTTCTGAACCTCAGTATTCCTTGTGGAGGGGCTGTTCTGTGTATCGAGGACATTTAGAAGCATCCTTGGGCCCCACACATCAGATGCCAGTAACAACCTACTCTCCATATTGTGACACACAAAAAACCTCCAGCTATTTTCAAATGTCCCTTAGGAGGGCAAAATCACCCCAGTTTCAGAACTACAGGTTTTAAAAGAGCATGATCTCAGCTATTAGGAAGGCTTTGGCTTTGAATCCTGTTTACACCATCAGCTGGGTGTACGAATGTATCTTCGCCCTATGCTTCTGTTTTCCCAACTTAGGCAAAACAATAACACATAATTCAAATGATTATTTTGATGGATGAACAACATTCTAAGCATCATGAGATCAGAGAACCTATGACCCAATCGTATGGAATATCCTTCCAACTTGAGTGTGATTTTTGGCCAGATTAGGTGTGTGATTCATATTTTAAAACTTTATACAAAGCACAAGAAAATCTCTCTTCATTTATTCCCACAGGGAGTATTTTTCAAGCTATTTCTCAGTCACACTTGCTGCACTTCAACTGCTCAATGGCTGCGTGTGCCTCATGGCTACCACTTTTGAGAGTGCAGGTATAGAACATTTCTACCATGGCAGGAAGTTCTACTGGACAGTGCTGACTTGACCAATTCACTTGTCACTCAGGGATAAAGGCAGCCCATTTAGTAAAAAGCATTCTTGTGAAAACTCTTCTGTGTGCTGTGAGGCATGGTTCTTTTGGATACAACTCTAGGGTATCATTTTTTATGTGCATGAATTTTAACCAGGGAGTGATGATAATAAAAAGAGTAAAAGAGAGATCTGGATATGCAGACTGAAAAGGCTCCCAACCATCCTGGCAAGTATCCTATGGGGGGCAGGTGGGATTTCTAATGCTCCTGCTGGCCTTTAGGGTTTGCTCCACTCTGTGTCAATGTGGGGCCTTTAAGATCCCAGACTTGTGTATCGTGTGGACTGATCTGGTGTTGGTAGCCGATCTCCAAGATGCTCTTAATGGTCACTGACTCCTGGTATTCTTGCCCTCGTACATATTGATTAGAGATGACCTGTGAAACTAATGGAATATTGAGGAAATGACCGTGTATGACTTCCGATGCTACATCATAAAGGACTTCCATTGTGCTGTCTTAGATCACTCACTCCGGGGAAGGCAGTTGCCATGATGTGAAGACTCTCAAGGAGCCCTATGGGGAGGTTCACGTGTCAAGGGACTGAGACCTTGTGCAACCAGCCTTGTGACTCAGCCAAACTGGAAGCTGGTCCATCAGCCCCAGTCAAGCCTTTCTATGACCATCACCTGGTCAAAATCTTGACTGTAACCTAACGAACAAACCTGAGCCAGAAACACCCTTCCAGGCTATTGCCAACTCCCTGATTCACGGAAACTGTGGAATCATACATGTTGTTGTTCTTAGCTTCTAATTTTGGAGAAATTTGATGTGAGGAAATAGATAATGAATACATTAAGAGATGGACGTGGCGATGTGGAGAGGGTGTATGCATTGGTGGGGTTAAGCCTTGATGTCTACCGTTAGTGAATTGTGATGAGACCACACTGGACTCCCTCGCTGCATATGATGTCAATGGATTGCCTAATGGCTTTTCCTTATAACCCATGGCTTCATTATAAATGTCCCATATGAATTATGCACAACCATTACGCCTTGTCAAGCTTCTTTGGGTAAATCTTTGACTATAAGATAATCGAAGGACATGGGCCTCTTCCACACTTTGATATTTCAGTATTGAATTCCTTAAAACAAGGTACCTGACCCTCTTTATTATCTTTATTTTTCACTCCCCCACCTTTATCAGATGTAAAGATTTATGTAGACAGTCACCTCATGTATTCCTTTGAATAATAAGAAGCATCTGTGTACATTTCTGCCCCTTAACTAAAAGATAGAGATGTTGCTTTAACAAGAGGGGTCACCCAATGGAAAAGATGAAAAAAATATATATAGCAGGTCCTAATTCAGTAGAGCTAGGGAGTGAAGTGAACTTCCCAAACTAGATTTTAGAAGAGACTCTCATCTTTTTGTCTAACTAATCAGGAGAGAGTCAAGTCCTGGATTTTGATGGAATATGTCCATAATAGGAGGAAAAAACAACACTTTAGAGCTCATCAGCCAATGTGGCATTGAAGACCCTCTTCAAGCCGGGAGAGAAAAGGAAGAGGAAGGAAGAGAGAGCCTCTTGTGTTGGCAATCTTACCACAAAGACAACGGTGAGTTTCACCTCGTGAATATCCGGGGGCCTCATGAAGTGAACTGATGAAGAACATTCGTATCTTCTGTTGACAAAGGCTGGTGTTGCCCCTGGGAACATCTTCACCTCTCTGTTCTCTCTGTCTCTTGCCTCAGCCACAGCGGCCTTCTGTTTTCATCTTTCATCTCCCTCACGTTTGGCACACTACTGGCTTGTTCCATTCTTTTTATAAATATTTCTGGAATGGATGGAAGCATTTTTCTAAGTGAGAAGTAGCCATTATGCTGATCTTTTAGGGTCCTTTGTCCAGACTGTGCTGACTCACCCATCCATGGTGTAGGAATGTTAGGAACAACATCTTCTGTAGCAGAGAAAGAGCAACAAAGAAACATGCTGTGGCCTGACAACAAAAGCATCCAAAAAATGTCAGACCCAGAAATATGAGACGTTTTGCCATTTCCCAATACCCTACACTATTTGATGTCTCTGAATATTTGAACACTCTGCTACACCTTCTGAGAACCCTGCACCTTCTCTAGAAGTGTTGCTTGCTTTGTTGCTCCACAAACAAGACCACTACTCTCTACTCCATTCTGACCCAGATGACCAGTCACCTCCTTCCTGTTGCCCTCTTGAATGAGCTGCTCAAGGCTTTGTTCCCAAAGCCGTCTGCTTTCCCACCTCACTGCAGCCTTCATCACGTGGTATGGTGGTCATATTTCTTTCACCTTAAAATCTAGAAAGAACTCAGTTGAAAAGGATGTTTCTTAATATCAATTATCAATGGACACTGCAGGGTGTGGTCCACAGATATTTCTGGAATGACAGTGACCAGGCTTTCAGACCAACGCCCTTAACATAATTTCCACAGAGAAACTGAAGTTCGAATTCACTGCGCAGTAGGGGGTGCTGTGGGATTTCCCCAGGTCTGCACAGTGGGTGCCCTCTGCTGTGTAATCCCTCACACTCTCCAGGGCTGGGGCTGTGTTTGCTGGTGGAGACTCAGCCGCTGTGTCCTCTCTGGGCTGGGCAGGGTCTCCTGCTCAATGGTCTGTGTCAGGTCCCAGCAGCTGCTTCCTCCCTCGTCACTCCCATGGGGCAGACTCTCAGTCTCACCCATCAGCCCCTCTGTCTAAAGAACCAAGTGCAGACCTCAGCTGGTCCTCAGGGTGGAACAGAGGTCTCCAGTATGGGAAACAAATTTACATGAATAGCCCCTCCTCCCCGAGGCCACTGAAAGAGATAAGAGATGTCTGGGCAGCCCAGCTCCAGTTCGGGTGTCTCAGGAGGGCTGCATTCACCATGGCCTGGACTCCTCTCCTCCTCATGCTCCTGTCTCACTGCACGTGTGGGGACATTCCTCAGAGACACACAGCAGCCCCACAGTCTATGTTAGCCTCTCTGGCTCAGAATCTCAGGCAACTCAACTCTGGTCCCTGCCCCGGCACCCACATGTATCTACGTTCGCAGGTTCCCTCTCCCAGCCTGTGCTGACTCAGCCATCCTCCCTCTCCTCGTATCCGGGAGCGTCAGCCAGACTCACCTGCACCCTGAGCAGTGGCTTCAATGTTGGTGATTTCTGGATATGTTGGTACCAGCAGAAGCCAGGGAACCCTCCCAGGTATCTTCTTACTTTCCACTCAGATTCAGACAAGTACCAGGGCTCCGGAGTCCCCAGCAGATTCTCTGGATTCAATGATGCATCAACTAATGCTGGGATTTTGCTCATCTCTGGACTCCAGCCTGAGGACGAGGCAGATGATTACTGTGCTACATATCACGGCAACTCAGAGGCTTTCACAGTGCTCTGGACCCATGGGGAAGTGAGACAAAACCCTCCCCACTGCTCTGCTCTGCTCACAAAGGAAGCCTGGAAGTTTCTTCCACCTCCCCCAGCATCGGGTGGGCCCTCAGAACTGCACAGACAGAACCTCTCAGACATCCCTCAGTCCTGGGGCAGAGACCCTCAGGTTGTGGCCACATCAGGGTCAGAAGAGACCTTGGCCCACAGTTCCTATCCCCTTGATTCCCCCGGTTCACTTCCTAGCTCCAAGAAGGCCTTAATCTTTGAGTCCTCACCTGTGAAAAGGGAGATCAGGACATTGTCTACTTCATAGGGTTGGGGGAGGATTAAATGAAGTCACAGATATGAACTCATTGCAGTGTGTGGCCCAGACCAGCTGCTGTGATCACCGTCACCACTAATTCAGCCTAGCCTAGGACCAGATGCTCCCAGAATGTTCTCTTCCTATTCCCAGACTCCTGCTCCTCCCCTGCTCCCCATTCTCAAGACACACCCATCAAGAGAGGGAATTTAAAGAGAACTTGTTTTTCACTTGGAAAAACCTGGATCTTTCAAATACTAGACATGCATCATGGACCTGCTTCTGAATTTCCCAGTGTGTCAGTGTCATTGTGTGTAGCGTGGACACAAAGTACCCACCTGATCAACGTGGTGGGTAGAGTGCATGGGATGAGGTACACAGAGTAGTGACAAGAATGGTCAGTGCTGTCTTCCCTTCGTGACCTCAAATGTCCACTGAACAGTGCTCTTAACTTGAGCCAGCCCTGGCTCCACTATCCAGAGAGCCTGGAAGAGACACCTCCCAATCATACAGACACTTTGGTCTCAAGGAAAGAGTCCCAGACCAGGTGGGAGAGGGTGGCAGGGTATGGGTGCAGCAGGTTGGGGCGGGTGCTGTTGGGCGTTCCCTGTGCTTCACCTGCAGTGTACACCTGGGGTGACGGGTTTCTCACCCCGAAGAACGACTGTGGGAACTGCAACCTGCTGATGAGAATTATGACCCAGACGCTCTAAAGAGAAGAGGGCACCAGTGTGATTTCAGGGTTCCCGGCAGTATTTCCAAAGCTTAGAAATGGAACCTACAATGGTGAATCCTGAATAGAAAGTCCAAAGACCCACCCCCCACCCCCTCCAAATTATAGATTTTCTCAACAGCTGCCCTGGCCTGTCCCAGAAAGAGTGTGAAGATGCCCTGCAACAAACGGAGTGCTGATAGCCTGGTCTTGTGGGGTTATGTGGAGTGGGCAATTATGCACAGGGGAAAATCTTGTTCCCTGACCCTCACTTCCTTGTGACTGTGACCTCTCAAGGTCTTTGTGGGAACAGAGTACAGGCTTCCCTTAGGCCACCATTTATCACAGATTGCTCCACAGAATAGAACCCTGCAAAGGGCCAGAAAAAGCAGAGAGTAGGACAGAGATTTGGGTAAAGGGCTGTGTATGATTTAGGGTTCTCTTGAGAGACAGAACCAATGGGATGCAACTCTATCTATCTATCTATCCATCCATCCTCAAGTGGGTTGGGCTGTGGACGAAGTGAGCAGGGATCCCAAATCTCACCTCCCCTTATTTTTTATATCTTTTAGGTTTCTGTTTCTTTCTAGGCTCTGCTGACACATCCATCCATGATGTTGGAGTGAGATCTCAAAAACAAGGTCATTTATAACAGAAAATCAGCGACATATAAATGAACAAGAAAAGCTTGCTATGGCCTGGCAAAAAAAGCATCAAGGCAAGAGTCCTGAACATGTGGACTGGGGAGATCTCGACTCAGTGCCATCTGAGATGGAAACTCTGGCTTCAGGTTGGCCAATGGATGGTTCCTAAGGGTCCCTTAGACCCTGTCCTACAAAAAGGCTGATCATTAGGACGAGACATGGGATGATCTTGACACAGGGTTCCAGACCCTGGAGGATTGGAGACTCAGCCATGCCCTGTCCTCCCACCGTCAGGCTATAAACGTTGGCTGCCTGTGTCTAACATTACATCAAGGGTGACCTTGCTCCTAACTATGCCACCACCACCTGAGGACCTGAAGACTTTTCAAGGACTTGTGGCTTTGAGGGTGGCAGGACCATTTCTCACCCTCATCACTGCTCCACAGGCAGAAACTTTATCTTTAGGACACAGAATCCTTCAGGGCAATTGATAGAAGGGCCGGAGGGAGGCTGACACCGGCCGTGCCCAGCACAGGAGTTAAAAACCTACTGGAATTGACCATAGGTCATCCATTCATCCAGTCCCCGGTCTTCATCTGTCAAGAACCCAAAGCTATAACTACTTTTTCTTGTCTGTACTCAAACCCTTCCTGGTGGCCCTCTTCCTGCCCTCCTGAGGCCACAAGACTTCACCTACTATCCTGGTCTCCTGGGCCTGACCCTCACCTCCGGGTTAACATGTTCCTTGTCAGCTCCCCGCCCTTAGATGCCAGGCTTCCTTGTGAAGACTGGCCCTCCTGCAGACACAGGAAACCAGGGGTGAGGCTACTCTGAGAGTCGGCTGGAGGGAAAGGAGGGAAATGGGATGGCTGTGGATCCACGTCCTTAGTACTGTGTGTCCCTGATCTCTGGGCTGCCAGGATTGCAGATGTGTGGTTCTTTAACTAGGTCAGGAGAACTATGCAATGGTTCATGAGGGCAAAAAGGAGACAACAGTCCCCATTTTCTTATCATTCAACCAAGGCACTGGCCTCAGGGCTTTCAGTTCCCAGGAAGATTCTAAAAATGGAAGATGAAGGCTGTATAGCAGGAGTTGGGAATCAAACGTGAGAATCAGTAAATGTTAAGTTTTATAATAAATCAAAGAGAAATAAAAGGGAGGATCAGTCATGGGGGCAAAATGAATTTGTTTCAAAAACCACCTTTTTTGGGCTCCTTTCTCAATGCATAAGATCTGAATGGAAAAACACACTTTCCATTTTCAATAAATGCTTTAGAAGCTGCCAATTAAATTCTATCACCATTTCTGCCTTTATAAAAATAAACATAGAAATGAAGAAATACAGGAAACTTCCTTAATGGCTTAATGATTATGTATCTTTAAACTGGAGAAAAGCATTGTTCCTCCAGGCGAAATGCTAGAACTGCTTCCGTTTTAATCTGACCACACATGATGGCTGCTGGCCTCTCCTGTGAAAGATTTTAACCTGGGATTTGCATCAAATCAATAATAGAAGTAAAAAAATATGAACATATTTTAAAACAAAGAATCAATTTACATAGAAGCCTAGAGATTGTACCGAAAATTCATTGGAATGCATATAAACATTTTCAAATTCTCAATTAATAAAAATACTATATAATTTTAAAATTATATAAATTTAAAAGTAGTTCAAAGTGTATGTTGTTCCGGTCCCAGTATTAAAAAAAAAAAGTAGAAACTTTGACCATATATGCAGGAAAACAAATAAAAATTCAGGAAGGAACATAAAGGAAAATTTGAACAAGGGGTACAATATTTTCTTACAGGAAAGCACTGAGTAAAAATGTCAGAAGTGAGCAGATAGGTTATACAAGCACTTTTATTATTTATATTATTGCTTATTTATACATGTTTTCCCTTGAGAAGGTACATGGGTGGGTGTAAGCAGAGGTGACGGTGCAGAGCCCTCCGACGTCAGAAGGAGGGATGGTAAGTGATCAATGTCAGTAACTGACACCACACAGGGGTTACTGTACCTTCTGGAATGTAAGTCCTAATAAAATTTTAAAATTTATATTTTGTATGAATAATTATTGATTATCATCTTGTGTACAGAAAATCTTTTCAAAAATAATAACTGTTTATCAAATTCAAAAACTGTAAGTTTAACTTAGAGGGAAGATCCACCCTCATTACTCAGGACTGAAGAGTGTCCTGGAACATGGGACTTCCAGTGGTGAAACCAGGAACATCCAGGGTAAACAGGGATGAGTTATTTATCATATTATAGTTGAACATGTGTAATAGGTCTTCAAAATGCTTTTCCAGAAATTTCACTTCTGGATGGTAGAATAATTTATCTGCTGAGAATGATAAGGTAGGTGACATATTACAAGTTACACTTAGTTATAATTCAAATTACATGATCATCTTTATAGGACATGAGAAAGATGCCAATATAATGCAAATTGAATTGGGCTAGCGCTCTGTGGGGAGAGCTATTGCACTCATCTCTGCAGGTGCTTATGCACGATGAGAATTTCCTGAATGAAAACTTTGCAGCATCAGAGAGCCACTGTCCAGGTCTGAGAAAAGAGCAGAGATGTGGTGGCGTAGATGGCTTATGGAAGCCAAGTGAGTAACTAGAATAGACTTTAGGAATTTTATTAAAAAATGTGTAGGATGCCTGAGTTTTAACCTGGCAGAGTGGAGAGACCCTGTATAGCACATGGACTAAACTAGTAATAGAGCTAAACTAGTCATTTAGTAACTCTCATTCATTTCTGGTAGTCATGGAAAATGGTGTTGGCCAACTATGGAAGACAGACGAGGAGAGTTTTAGAAAGCTAAGCATACTCTCACTGTACGATCCAGCAGTTGAATTAGGTGTTTATCTACATGAGTTGAAAAGGTGTGTCCACACAAGAAGCTGCACACAAATGTTTATAGCAGCTTTATTCATAGTTGTTACAATCTGGAATCAAGCAAAATGGCCTCCAATAGCTGAATGGATAAACTGTGGTACATCCACCCAATGGGGCATTATTCAGTGATTAAAAATAAATGAGCTATTGGGTCACAAAAAGAAAGGGCGATACAAAAAGTAAATGCATATTACTAAGTGAAAGAAGCTAAATCTGTAAAAAGTAATATACAGTTACTGTGTGATTCCAACAATATGATACTATGGAAAAGGCACATTTACTGTCTAGAGACAATAAAATGATCTAGAGTTGCCAGGAGTTCGGGGATAGGAAAAGAGGGCTGAACAGGTGGAGCAAAACGGATGTTTAGCGCAGCGAAAATATTCTGTATGTTATTGGGACAGTGGGTAGGTGACATTACGCACTTGGTAAAACCCATAAAACTGTGTGACACCAAGAGCGAACTCCAATGGAGTTTAGTTGATAATAATGTATCAGTATTGGTTTATGCAGTTTTACCAGTTGCCCGAAACCAATGCAAGATGTTAAAATGGTGGAAATGTGGGGAGGAGTAGGAGGAATATGTGGGAATGCTCTAAAGAACTGGATTTTTATCTGAAGGAATTACACATCTCTTTGTAATTAAAACCCAGACCAAAATTATGTCAACTGTGTATTTACAGCTCTAACCCTGCTCATGGTTTCCAGCCCCGGAAGAGGTGAAAAACTAAAGAGTGAGGCGGCGGGGTAGGGTGGGGGGTTAGAGTTGGTCCAAAGAGGCCTAATCAACAGGAGCTGCATCTCATTTGGGATTTTCAAAATCCCGAAGTACTGAGACAGATGAGATGGTAGAAGTAGGAGGGAGGGCGTGTAAGAGGTAAGAATTCAAAGAAGAAGATATTGGCCATTCAAGTAACTGAGAACAGTTGCTTTTAGCCTGTGCTGTGGGTTGCTGGGGTAGGGAAGGCTCCTAGGAGGAGCTCCTTGGAAAGTGGCCAGAGAGCAGGAGAGGCAGGTAGAGACCAGACCATTGTAGTGACCTCAGGGGACGTAGGGTCATTGTCGGACTGTAAGGCGGGGGTAACACGCTCCCGTTGGCGTTTCTACACTAACTCTCCAGCTGCAACGGGGATAAAACGCACAAGTCAGGGAGATGGGTCTGTGGGTCTCATCCTGGGAGGAGAAGGTGGTGGCAAGATCCAGTTAGTTTGGGTGGAGACCGGGGTGTGTGAGGCGGGGCTAAAGGCGGTCTCACCCGCTGGGCTCAGCTCGGGAATGTCCATCCCAGTCCTAAGGGAGCCTGGGTGTGGACCGCAGGGGACGCTGTGCGCCTGTCCCTGAGGGTCTGTGGGGGGACTCTCAGCTGGGAATCCAGGCCCTGGAGCCCTGCCTTGTGCCCTCTGCTCTGTGTTCATCGGTCCAGCCTGGGTCCACCCAGGGCCCAGGGGAGGCTCCCCAGCCCCACCCCGTGCTCAGCTCTCACCCAATTTAGGGCCAGGGTCACCGGGGGAGGGGTCATTTGCATGGAGGGGTCCTCTGCTCTCCCATGAGGGACAAGGTAAGAGAGACTCTGTGCAGGTCCCCTGTGGGCTCAGAAGCAGAGCTGGGGCGTCTCCACCATGGCCTGGACCCTTCTCCTCCTCGGCCTCCTCGCTCACTGCACAGGTGAGAGGCGGTGGAAGGTGGGAGAAAGGATTCGGGGACACCTGGGCCGCTTTATTCCTTCCTGTGGAGAACATGCTGTGGACAATGGCCCAGACTCACTTCTCTGTGTGTCCCCTCCTCTGTTCCAGGGTCCTGGGCGCAGTCCAGGCTGACGCAGGAAGGCTCCGTGTCAGGTTCTGTGGGACAGGAGGTCACCCTCTCCTGCACCAGAAACGGCAACAATGTTGGAGCTAATACCGTTAACTGGTACCAACAGATTTCTCACGGGGCCCCCAAAACCGCGATGCTCACAGGTTCTCTGCCCTCAGGGATCCCAGACCGGTTCTCTGGCTCCACGTCTGTCAACACGGCCTCTCTGACCATCTCGGGGCTCCAGCCTGAGGACAAGGCTGATTATTACTGTTCAACGTGGGATGACAGCATCAGTGGTAACACAGCGCATCTGACCCACGGGGAACTGAGACAAAAACCCACCCCCTCTCCCCGTGATCACCCCCGTGACTGCCTGTGACAAATAAGGAGGGTGACTGTGGCCCACCTTACAGTGTGAGGGTCTGACTGTCCAGCACCCACCCACTTTAAAGGGTCAGTGACACAGGCTTCTTCTCAGACTGTTTTCATCATAGTTTCATTGAGATATACTGCGCATGCCAACAGGTTCACTGGTTTAATGTGCACAGCACAAGGGTGTTTAGCATATTCACAGGGTTGTGTAACTATCACTATATTATATATTCTTTTTTTTGGTCTTGCAGCGCGGCATGCAGGATCTCAGTTCCCAAAGCAGGGACTGAACCCGTGCCCCCTGCAGTGGAAGCTCAGAGTCCTAATCTTTGGACCACCAAGGAAGTCCCGGATCACCATATTCTAATTTTAGAAGCTGCCCACATTCCTCAGAGAACGTCCCCACCCATTCGTGATCACACCTCATCACACCTCTGCTCAGTCCTAGGGAACCACTGCTCCACTTTCTGTCTTTACAGATTTGCCTATTCTGGACATTTCATATAGATGGAACCAGAAAATAGGTGTCCTTTGTGACTGTCTTAGTTCAGTTAATTCTTTTGCATAACATTTTGAAGTTCCATCCGTGTGGGTCAATATCCATTTTTTATTGCCAAATAATACTCCATTGTATGAGCTGACCACCGTTTGTTTACCCTTCAGGGACATTTGAGTTGTTTTTGTTTCTTCTCTTGGCTATTATGCAAAATGCTGCCAGAAATATTTGTGTACAAGTAGTTAGGTGTTGTTTTGTTTTTGGTGGAAGTATGCTTTCACTTCTCTTGGGTAGATACTTAGGAGTGGCATAGCTGAGTCTTATGGTAACTATGCTAACAGTATATTTTGAGATTTGAGGAACTGTCCGATGTTTTCCAACACGGCTGCCCTGGTTTGCATCTCTACCAGCAATGTATGTGGGTTCCAATTTCTCCCCGTCTTCACCAGCAACTGTTATTATCTCTCACTTTATTTTACAGCCCTTCTAGTCTGGGTGAAGCAATATGTCATTGTAGTTTGCATTTCCCTAATGACCCCCTGATGCTGAGCCCCTTTTCATGCTCTGTAGGAGGCTCTGAGGTCCTCCCCGTGGATCACTGACTTTAAGAACCTTTAAAATGAGTCAGTGCTGAAATCACACACTCAGCCTGTTCCCCTGGACTCAGCAGAAAGCCCTTGTTCAGGGACAGAATCGCTCTCAGAGACGAGGGAATGGGCGGCATGAGGCCCCCTCCCATGTGAGGACCACTAGGCAGGAGTGTTCTGGGATCTGCCTGGGGGGTACTGCAACTTCAGGCTCACACCTTCCACAGGGCTGTTCTGGAGCCTCCCCTCTGAGCACGACTCTCCCTGTCACCACTTCAGGAAAACACCAGCCCAGCAGGCGACTCCCTGATGCCTCAGCAGAGGCTGCTCCCCTGGGAACCAGGACTTGGACGCAGCTTGGATGCCCTTCACCTCCCCCACGCAAGACCGCTGTCAGTAACCACTCGGTCTACACGGACTCCGACAACCTCCTGACGAAGAAAACATACAGACATCCCAGGAAAGATGAACATTCCATACAGGGGATAAAACAAGACTTGCATACATGTAGAAACAGATCCACTGATGCTCAGGATGGATTGCAATGAAGAAATCTGAAAATTATGCTTATTTAGCTTATCAATAGTTTCTATTTATTTTAAAAAATACCTGTCAGAATTTTGGAGAAATGAGACCTTTTTTCTAACATTTGTGTGAAAAAATTTAAATCCAGGAATAGCCTAGGACATTTTACATATGAACAAAAATGAAGAGGGATATACATGACTAGGTAGTGACACATACATACAGCAAAAATAATTTAAAGATTGTGAGTCTACTATAGAAACCACACAGAACAAACAGACAAACAAAAATCAATGTACACTGTGTGGGAATCCCAGGAACTGGGAACCACCCTGGATGTGTGAAAGGAGACAGGGACCGGGTGAGCTGCAGAACCTGCTGAGCCCACAGGTCCTCAGGTCACCGTGAAGTTGTGCTCTGTGACCCGCAGGGGGCGCCATGGGACTGCCCTGGGGTCCCTGCACAGCTGCTCAGGGAGGACCTTTCACTCCAGGAGCTGGGCCTGGGGGCGGGGCCTGTGCTCTCTGGTGGGGACTCAGCAGTGTGTCCTCTCTGGCTGGCAGAGGCCCCTGAGCAGGGACCTGCGTGGTCTCAGCAGGTGCTTCCTCCCAGGGGGTCCCAAGGGGGAAGCCGCCCTCCATCCCCTTGAGTCTGGGCTGTGAGCTGAGCTCCAGCACCAGGGCTCAGGGAGGGGCTGGGCGGGCCCTGGGTGGACACCCATTTGCATGGGAGCCCCTCCTCTGGCAGAGGCTGGGGGAGAAAAGGAGGCCTGGGGCAGCCCAGCCCCACTGTGGGGACCAGGGGTCTGTGAGCACCATGGCCTGGACTCCTCTCCTGCTCGTGCTCCTGTCTCACTGCACAGGGAGGGACCAGCCCCGGGGACCAGGTCTCAGTCCCCAGCCTGCATCAGCCCCTATGGCTCAGACTCCTGGAATCTTTCCTCCAGCTCCTGCCCCATCTCCCACCTGTGTCTGTGTCTGCAGGTTCCCTCTCCCAGCCTGTGCTGACTCAGCCGCCCTCGCTCTCTACATCTCTGGGAGCATCAGCCAGACTCACCTGCACCCTGAGCAGTGGGTACAGTGTTGCCAGCTATACTATATACTGGTACCGGCAGAAGCCAGGGAACCCTCCCCGGTACCTCCTGAGGTTCAGGTCAGACTCTGATAAGCACCAGGGCTCCGGGATCCCCAGCCGCTTCTCTGGATCCAAAGATGCCTCGGCCAATGCAGGGCTCCTGCTCATCTCTGGGCTGCAGCCCGAGGACGAGGACGACTATTCCTGTGGTGTAGGTCATAGCAGTGGGAGCAGCTATCATTCCCACAGTGTCTCAGATGAGGAGGAAGTGAGACAAAAACCCCTGGGCCCACAGACCTTGGCTCTGAGCCTCTTTTCAGTGAGAAGCTTCTGTGGAGGGATCTGCAAGGGAGGCTTCTCTGCACCGAGATCTCTGTGAATGGAGGGAGGAGAAACACAGGGTCGTGCCTGTGACCCGAGACAGCGCAGGTGTCCCAGGAACCCGCACAGGTGAGGACAGAGCCCACCTGCCCCTCCTTCAGCGTCTGGAGTAAATTCACCAGAGGAGGTGCTGTGTCTGACCCAGAAATGCTCCCAGCACAGCCACGTCCCTCCTCATTTCCTTCATCTCATCCCACAGATTGTGAGTCCTGGGCTGTACAGATGTCCCCACAGCTCAAATACTGACACGAGCTCTGCTTTCTGCTCCCTCCTCCCTCCTCAACCTCTTTACTGTGCTGTAAACAGGGCTGCATTTTCCTAAAACTCAGGGGTCATCCAGCCTCTGAGTAATTGCGTGGGGAAGCTATGGATTATTTCTTCCTTCAGAATTAACTGAGACCCCACACGAGGTGAGTCCTGAGGATTTAGCAGAGGAAGCCCTGGCTCCATGTCTCAAGACGGGCTGTGTTTTCTTCTGCCCCAGGTGATGTTTCTATGAATTCTCCGAAAGCACCTCAACTGCAGAAATATTTTCCTCAGGTCCCTAAAGTCCGAATCCTCCTCTCTTTTCCAAAATCAAACTAGACAATCTCCTCTGGTCCCCCCAGCTGCAGACACCTGGACCCAGCAGGGCCTACGAGCCTCGGCTCTGGTGAGGGTGCAGGAAGATGGGGCTGTGGCCCCCACTGCCCTGTGCTTCCTGGGCCTGCAGACCCACAGCTGTGGTGTCAGGGCTCCGTCCTTCCCAGTCCTGCAGGGAGGACAGGGGACAGGCGTCTCCACTCCACGTGACCCGGGCTTCTGTTCTGTGGAGTTGCTAACAGAAGTGTCACCCTGATTCCTCCTTCCATCTGAAGGAGATCCTGCTCCAGGGACGTGGCTTCCTGCCCACGGCCTTCCTCAGCCCCAGCCCCGGAGCCTGGAGGCTCGTACCAAGAAGCCACCCCAGGGATGGGTTTGCTTGGAGAAGCAACCTCAGTGGTGGAGAAGCCACAAGAGGGACAGGGGCCACTGGGGCTCAGGGTGGACTTTGAGGGAATGGCTTCTTGAGGACACACGGGCACAGCCTCTGTCACACACACACACACACACACTGTCCTGGACTCTGCAGGTTCCAGGCTTCTCTGTCCCTCCAGGAATCAGGGGTCAGTCTGTGCTCACCCAGCCGTCCTCAGAGTCAGGCTCCCCAGGAGGCAGGATGTCCCTCCGCAGAGCACACCAGTGACAGTGACAGAACTGGGTCCTGGGTCAGGGATGGCCAGGATGCCAGACCCCCTTCTCTGCTGGGATGAGTCTGACCCTCAGGATCCCAGGGCGAGTCTCTGCTCCCTGTCGGCCACTCACCCCCCTGGACAGTCTCTGGGGTTCAGACGGTGCCTGAGGCTGGTTGGGACAATTATTCTGGGACGGCGGCCTCGGAGCTGTGCTTCAGGCCCGTGGGGACATGAGGCACAGCCCCCGCACCCTGTGCTGTCCGGGCTGGACTGTCACTCAGTCACCACCCCTGACACTCCCACCCAGGTGGGACCTCTGCTCACAAGGCTCCTGTCCCAGCCCAGAGTCACAGGGCCTGTCACCTCAGAGATATCGTCCACATTGTCTCCACTCCCCACGACTCAGACCTGGGACATCTGACAGAAATTCCTGGGTCCAGTGGGAGTGGGAAATAGAAATTCGTTCCTCTAGTGATCAGGTGTTTGGAGGAGGGAGCTCTGTCTCCCTTCTGACAGAGCTGGACACAGGGAGCAGATGTCACAGATAAGAACAAACACAGCTCCATGCTGGATCTGGTCCTTTAGCTCCAAGGTCTGTGCTCTGTGGCCTGAGCTTAGTCAGGCTGGCTCTGCATCTTGAAAAGGAATGCCACCTGCGGCCTAAAATATGCAGAATAGCCCTTTGTCAGGGCTCTGCCCCCCAGGCTTGACATGGGAGGTCAAGGTCTAACACTCTTCATTCATATATATACAGAAAGGTGCAGAACCGAGAATAACCTTTGTCTTGTTGGAGGTTTCCAGGAACATCCTGACCGGACCTGCGTGGACAGCTGCACAAACAAAGGGTCATCGCATCGCCTCCGGGGTCTGGTCTCCACCAAGAAGTTTGCAAGAAGCAGCCACACTCTCTCCCCTTTCAGTTTAAAAGAAGCCTGAATTTTAACTTGGGTAAATGTCTTTGGGACACTAGACCGCCATCTCCTCTGTCTGCTGGCTTTCCAAGGAAAGTCATTATTCCTGGTCCCAAGACCTCGTCTCTCCATTCATTGGCCTGTCGTGGGGTGAGCAGTATGAGTTGGACTGGGCACCAGTGCAAACAGAATCACCGGGTGCCCAGCTACGAACTATCCCTTGCGTGGTTGGTGGGATGACAGGGAAGTGGACATCCAGCACCTGTGACTGGGAGGCCCGCTGGTCCTCCAACTGCTCCCTGCAGGCCTCCTGCCCCTGGTCCAGAGTCTCTGCTCTGTCCCTGATCCTGAAGGCTTAAGCGAGCTGAGCTGCTCTGTTTCTCTTGAGCTCTTGAGAAGCTCCTGATCTCCAGGCCCAGGAGACCCTCCTCAGTAAGGACGTGGCCTTCAGACCCTTCACCTGCTACTTTCTCCAGTTTAACCCCACGACTTCAAATGCCTTTCCCACTATGTTTCTCTGTTGGGGATGATATTGGATAAATATCAGTTGTCCTGGCCTTGGACCTTATAAATCCAAACCACCATTAAATCCATGAAGCTCTTAACAAAAATCATTGATCAGGGACTTCCCTGGTGGTCCAGTGGTTAAGAATACACCTTCCAATGCCAGGGACACGAGTTCGATCCCCAGTTGGGGAACTAAGATCCCCCATGCCGCGGGGCAACCAAGCCCGCGCACCGCAACTACTGAGCAGGTGGGCCACAACCAGAGAGCCGTGCGCTACAACTAAGACCTGATGCAGCCAAAAATAATATAAATAAATGAATAAACATTAAAAAAAATCATTGATCAGAGGATGACGCAGATTAGGGAGCGGGTCATGAGGGTTCCTTAGGTCAGAAATGCAGGAAGAACTTCTTAAAAAGGGTGAGAGTTGCATTTACAATAATATTCTTTTTATGTAAACCTCGTATTGACAGCAATTGTAAATAAATGTCTATAAATTGGAAATGTATACATTTAGTACATTAGAGAGTCAAAAGAAATTAAGTACTGCCAGAATAACATTCACAGGCAAAAGAGAACCCACAGATGCAATAAAGAACAATAGACATTGTTCCCCTAACATTTTGATATTCTCTGGGCAAAGACATAAATAAAAGTCAAAGAATGTACAATGGGGACTGGGTGACCAAAACAGGGAACTGTATAACAGCAACAAATAAACAAACATGCAATTGTGACCCACGTAGATTTTCTACCAGGTAGCTCCAGGCCTGCGGGAACTGAGACCAGGACTCCTTTCTCATCTGCGGGAGGTGGGGCCACCCAGCAGCTTCCTGCTCAGGGTCTGGCTGGAGCTTCTGCTGCCACCCTGGGTCCAGGTTCATCCCTGGGGGCCTGCCAGGGTGTGGAGGCTCCTCTCTCCCCTCTGTCCTCAAAGTCCCTCCAGCAGCCCATTCCTAGGAGAGGGTCTCAAAGACAGAAAGTCCATGCGCCCATCGCTGGGGACACAGAGACTCTTTGCCCTGAAGCTCAGGGGCTGAGGTGGGGGTCGGTGGAGGTCATCTCAGACCTGAACTCTGACTCGGGAACCCTGAGCCTCCATCATTGGGGTCATCTGCCAATTCCCAGGAGTTTCTAGAGCTATGACCCCCTCTTATCAGCCCTCAGGATGAACGCCTGTGCTTTGCTCACAGGGGAGATTTCTTTGGACACTTTTGCACTGACACCAGAGCATCTAAGGTGCATCATACATTTGGGTCTTTTGGAACAACTACCTCTCCATGCCCCTCAATGATCCAACCATTGATTCTTCCTGTTTAATTGCGGTATCTAACACTTGCTGAATGGTGCTGAATAATAAATGGAGCTAAAAGTCACATTGGCTGCTCCTGATTTGTGGCGTTTCCACAGATTATTGTCACCAGGCACCAATCAGAGAATAGTGGGTGCTTTTACCATATATGTTTCACAAATCACTACATAAGTTCTTGATACATTAATGACATTTTTCTCAAACTGAAAAGAAAAAGTGTTTTGCCTTTCCTTTCCCCTATAATTAGTGGAGGCAGTGCTGGGCCATTTCAGTTCCTTAGATGGTCACACGTCCAGGGCTGCCCCTTTGTGTGGCTCATCTTACTGTCCACGGACGGCAGACCCCACCTCAATATTGCCACCTCTCCATTGTTTGTTACCTGCCCTACAAAAAGGAGAAGAAACACTTATCACAAACCCTAACCGGACTCTATCTAGGGTCTCCCACGGGATTAAGAGGAGTAATGCCCTACAAAAAGCCATTGGCTTTCTAGTTACTAAAAATGAAGAAGCACAAAGGATATTTTTTAAAATTCCATTCATGAGAGCATCAGAAAGAATAAAATACTTAGGACTAGGATTAGCTGAGTAGGTGAGAGGCTTATAAACTGAAAACTACAAAACATTGCTGAGAAAAATTAAAGCAGATGTAAATAAGTGAAAGGAGACCTGGGTTCATGGATTGGAGGACTTCATCCTGTGAAGGTGTTGATCAATCCTGCCCAACTGATCTGCACGTTCAAAGCAACCCCATCACGTGCTCACTTCTCCCAGTTTAATCCCCAAAGGTCCACAGATCACCCTGCTCTGGTTCTTTGGGAGGAAGGTGGAAAAATACCTGTTCTTTTGGACCTAGATATTAGATACCCAACCCCTGGAATTCTACTCCATGGCGAAGACAGGCATCAAAAGGCCTGTGCCGCCCTACAAATGACAGAATATAGAGATCCATAGGCAGACACACTCCCAGTAGGGTGAAGAGCAGTCCTGTCAAATTGGAGTAGCTGGTAGCCCTCCACCTCTGCACACACTTGGTGAGAGAAAGAGTTACCATGCTCACCCAGCCACATCTCCAGACCCCACCCATCCCCTTGGAGAAGTAAGTGTCCCAGGTGACTGACTACATTCACGAGGAACAGAAAGCCCCCAGACCCAGAAGACAAACAGGTATACTCCCCCCAGCAACACAGCCTAGCCTCTCACAATCGCTGGGGTCTGGCTGCAGTAAAACACTTCAGCATTCACATAATATTAACAGCTAGTATTTATTAATAACAAACACTTCATTATTCTCATAACATTAAAAGCTAATACTCATTGAGTGCTAGGGATGGGTAATATGGTAGGCTGCATTCCAAAACTTGGCACATGTTAGCCATTTAAAAAATAAAAAGGCCTGTGCCGAGTGGGCTGAGGGGACCCGACAGGAGAATCTAAAACAACCACCACAGTGACAACGTCAAACTGTAAGAGAACCACGGAGAATTAGGATGAGGTCTGAGCCACTTTGATACTCACAACCTTACACCTTTTACATGTCTGAAGGTGAAGGTGGACCCATAATGACCCCAGACCCCTGGTAGGGGCAAACTCACCTGTCAGGTGATCCTGAAATATCTGAGAACAATCACTGTGCAATTATTCCTTCTAATTCTCCCTTTTTCTCTTAAGTGTTAAATCCTCCTTATCTTCAAATTTGATGCACACAAAATTGCATATTTTTCCCACTGTAGCAGAGGAACTTTGTTTAATAGGCACCAAAGCATCTAGCGTGGATCTCTGTCTGACAGGATTTGAGGCCTCAGACACAGATAATGAGAAAGGAACACAATTACCACGCACATTGTGTGAAACAGACACTGTAGCAGCAACTCTGAAATGAATATAAAATCACATTTCATATCACACTGTGAGAACAAGAATTTTGTGGCCGTAGTTCAAAACTTCCTGGAGAAGTTTCCTCTCCCCACACTCGTCTTCCATCCTAACCGCCCTCGCCTGCTCTTCCCAGTCCTTCTGCTCCAGATCAGACCGTTTAGGGAAATTAGGATAAAAAACGCTCCATGATGTTCACACCAACGTGCTCAGATACAGTATAATTTTAATTTCTGATTATGAGTCACATGTTTTCCTATTTTTATCTGATGTTTTGGAAGAATCTCAAAATTTCATGGTTGTATTATTACTTTTCTTCTAAAAAACTGCAGGTACATTGAAGCCACCCTAGTTTCTTGATGGCTTCTCAGAGAAAAGGGGAGCTGCCCCCCACGTCTGGTGCTGGTCTGGGTGTCAGCATGCCCAGCCCGGATGCACTGGACTGTTGTGACCAGCAATGTTGTCAAAGACTGTGTCGGCGGAGACCCCGGTCCCTCCACAGACCACACAGGACTCTGTGGGTCTGTACTGGGTTTCCTGCTGGAGGAAGCAGTGCCCACTGATCCTCCACAAGGAGCAAGAAGTGATTCCACTGGGGAGGGAGTGAGGGTCATAGTCACGGGATGAATGTGATGTTTGGGATGAACTAGACCCCTGGGGCCAGAAGGTGGAGAGTACTGCCATTTATAACTCAGCCTTCAGGCTCTGCAGAGAAGAATTCAGGTTTGAGAAACGTAGGACGCGGGGGAGCTGATTAGGGGAAGGATGCCACCCCCATCACTCAGTGTCTCATCCCCATGCTGTCCCCGGTCTGTGTGAAGTCCCAGCATCTGCCTCCTTTGAGACCTCCCACAGGGGACATCAGGTGACACTGGGCACAGAGAGACAGGAAGCTGATTTGCATGAGGCCCCTCCTCCTCCTAATGGGTCTGGGAGGCGTGAAAAGGCCCGAGGACCCCACACTCCAGCCCAGGAGGCTGAGGATGCCGTGTCCTGGGGGTGTCCCCACCATGGCCTGGATGGCGCTTCTGCTCGGGCTCCTCACTTATGGCTTAGGTCAGGCGCTGGGACTCTGCATCCTTGGGGGCACCTACAAACAGGGCCTCAGGGGATCTTATCTCCATAACAAGCCCTGTCTCTCTCCTGTCGGTTTTAGGGGTGGATTCTCAGACTGTGGTCCAGGAGCCATCCGTGTCAGTGTCTTCAGGAGGGACGATCAGCCTCACCTGTGGTCTTAGCTCTGGGTCAGTCACTGCCGGTTACTACCCCAGCTGGTACCAGCAGACCCCAGGCCAGGCTCCCAAAACTGTTATCTACCACACAAGCAGCCACCCCTCTGGGGTCCCTGGTCGCTTCTCTGGATCCATCATTGGGAACAAAGCCGCCCTCACCATCAGGGGGGCCCAGCCTGAGGACGAGGCTGACTATTACTGTAGTCTCTACGTGAGTAGTGGTAATTACTATTGCACAGTGATATAAGCCCATGGGGAAGTGCTACCAAAACCTACTCATGTGCTCAGAGGGCTCAGCCCTGAGAGGCAGGAGAGGCAGAGAGAGGGTGGAAATGGTCAGCACCCCGTGGGGAGTGAGGCTCCGGGGCCCCATCTCCTGTCCAGTGGTTCATGGCCACGTGCCTCCTCCAGTCTCTCCCAGGTGTGTCCATCTCTCCAAGGGGACCCCTCTCTGACTATAGATGGGGAGGGGGCCCAGCTCCCAGTCATATCAACCAACAATGACACTGAGGGACCCCAGTATGACCAGCACAACTATTCTTGTCCAAAGAGAATTAACGGACATACCCAACTTCATTAATTTGATGATGGAGAATAAATTAATATTTATGATTTTTTCATATACGCACAACAGCTAGATCCATAGCACATTTGCTGATCTGTTTATATACCACATGCTTATAGTCATTGCATCGTGAAGCTAATGATGGAAAATAAGCATTTAAAAAATTCCATGTTCGATGGTGTCCTAGAGACAGTTCCTGCTCTTTTATAGCCTTTTCCCACACTTTTTAGCTTTTCTGATTTTGAGCATCACTTAATTAAAGCTGACATAGTTTTATACGTAATTTTATATATAGTTTTATATTTTGTAATGTAATATTAAAATTCTTTTACATTTTACTGATGACTACATTGGTAGATTTTTAAATATGTGTACGTTTCATTTTGGAAAGTGTTGCTGTCTGAGAAATTGAACAATTAGTGTCTATCACTAACGGTGCTCACAGTACAGGGCGTGGCCGTGGATGTTCATGGACTGACAGTGACCAGCCATCAGCCCAGGCCCCCAGCATCACTTCCACTCAGAGCTGGACTTGACCAGGAGCAGCAGGGGGCGCTGTGGGTCTCCCCAGGGTCTGCAAAATGGGCGCCCCCTGCTGTGTGACCCCCCCAAACTCCCAGGTCTGGGGCGTTGGGGCCTGTGTGTGTGATGGGGACTCAGCAGTGTGTCCTCTCTGCGCTGGGCAGGGTTCCTGCTCACAGGTCACTGTGGGTTCCGGCCGCTGCTTCCTCCTGCTTCCTCCCAGGGGTCAAACTCTGAGTCTCACCCATCTCACTCCAATTTCCTAAACTCACCCATCTCATCCCAATTCCCTAAACTCACCCATCAAAGGAAGGGAGTTGAAAGAGATCTTGTCTGCACTTTAGAAAAACAATGACCACAACACAACAGGACTGAAAACGGGGCTCTGAGGCCATGAGGGACAGTGTGGGACAGTCCTGAGATGGCCCCTCCCCACTGGGAAACCGCTCAGGACTCCAGGGGGTCCAGCCATCCGTTTGCTCACTGGGCCACGCTGACCTGCCAGGACCCGGGGCTCACCAGGAGCCAGGCACCTCCCCCCGGGGCCCTCCTTCTCCCTGTGGGCACCCAGGGCAGGGAGGCCAGGAGCACAGACAGCAGGTGTATGTGCAGATGTGACTCTGCCCCATGTGGATCTGGGGGGATAGAAAGGGACTTCGGGGAGCACGGTCCCCACACCAGCGCTGAGGGCTCCGTGTCTGAGGCTCCACCGTGACCTGGGCGCCCCTCCTGCTCACCTCCTCTCTCCCCACATGGGGGGACGACCTCACCTGGGCGTGGGCCGGGGACCCCCAGCTCTGCTCCTCAGCCCTCTCTCCTGCACAGGGAGCAGGGTCCTGCTCTCAGCCTCCTCTCTGTCCCCTCACAGCGACCGCGTCCCCGGGACAGACGGCCACACTCTCCTGCCCTGGAAACAGCAACAACGTTGGCAGCGAGGGGGCAGCTTGTGCAGCAACACCTTGGCTGGGTCCCCAAACTCCTGACCCACAGGAGTCACAACCGTCCCCCAGGGTCTCAGGGAGGTCCTTGGGCTCCAGGTCAGGCGGCGGGGCCTCCCTGAGCATCTCTGGGCTCCAGGCCGAGGCCGAGGCTGATTATTCCTGCTCAGCCTGGGACGGCAGCCTGGCTCCTCACCCGGTGCTTCACGCCAGGGGGCTGGTGAGCCCCGAACCCTGAGCTCCCGGCTTCACCGGGCACGTGGGGCTCACAGAGCACCGGTTACTGTCCCTGGACAAGACCGGGCTGGGTTCCCACTGACACTGATGGGTGCGATGCCGGTTATTAAAAGTAATAATGTCAGTGAATGGAGCTGAGGCTGTATAAACATATGCACCTTCATATGCACTAAGACTTAGTAAAAACAGGATTTCAGGGTTTAATTAAGGGGATCATCTTTTCCCTGACTTTTCTTTCTGTTCCATTTGAAGGAGCTGGAGTCACAAGTTCAGAGGGTCCACTTCCCTGACCTCGAGTGAGCGTTCACCAGCCTCACCAGCAGCCACCCTCTCCCTTCTTCTGACCTTGGCACGTGCCCTGACCTCTGGCCTGAGGGCTCTGCCTGTCTCTGCAGGGGGATCACCTGACTCCTCCCTCACATTCCTGCTGACCCATCACAGCTTTGTTCAGGCTCCTTTGTCGCCACCCCTGAGCACACCCCAACCTGCACACAGGACACGTCACCACGTGTGTGGCCTGCTGCTCCCTGTCACTGTCCTTTCATACACACGTGCAGTGTTTGCACAGCGGGCAGGGCTGGGCTGTGGAGCTACAGTTCACAGAGATGCACATTTTGGAAATATGGTCAGTTTCCATGGAGACGAGAGTCCCAGGGTGAGAGTATTCCTGTCTCCAGGGTGGACCTGGAAAGGCCCCGTCACCCGACTCTTCTGGGAGTAACATCAGCAAAGCCTGCTGTACAATGGGACTCTCTGCAAGGGGGCTGGGACATCCCAGTGGCTGGAGGAGGCGCCTGTGGCCAGCAGGGGGCGCAGTGCAGAGTCCCAGAGAGGGAGCTGGGCCAGACAGCGGGGAAACCACTCAGGGCTCCAGGGCGCTGGGCAAACTGTCCTCCCTGATGTGGGACCCTCCCTCCTGTGAGGCCCAGTCACCCAGGAGCTCCTGGTGGCCTCCCTGACCACAGGGTTCAGATTCGGGTCACCTCCTCCGAGTCCTCTGTGTGGTCTTTGCCACGTCTGGGTCAGGGAGGGGCTGTTAGAAGGTGAGGAGTCAGGAGGTGTCTCCAAGGAGGAGCGAGGCTCCTGGGAGCATCTGTGCTGACGGTGAGACACAGCTTGGGGGCAGAGGCCCCACAGGGTAACCTGTGTGCACTTAGGCGTGTGTGAAGAGTGTGTATTAGCATATTACAAATGTGTCGTTTGTTTCTATTTTATGTGGGTTTTGCTATTATTGGTGTTAAATTTATTTTTTTAATGTCTTAATATAAAACACAAGTTGTATATTTGAAAAAATGACATTTAGATTCAGTATCGATTTATTAAACCGGTATAAATATTTCTTTGTTGACATTTTCTGTGGAACATTTGGATCAATATTCATTGATAGTAGTTTGTCAGTGTTCCTCTTTGGTGTTCAATTTATCCGGTGTATGTATAACTGTTTTAACTGCTGTCTCAAAAGAACTAAGAAATTTTACATCTTTTTCAATGTTTTGTAATAAATACACAAAGCAAATCTATTGGAACCATATGATTGCTGAATGTTTCTTAGCTATTCCCAATAAAATGTATATATCATATCTTTCGGGAGAAATTCAATAATAAATTTTTTTACTTTAGAAAGTAGTGCAGTTACGTATTTTTTCAAATAGAGCCAATGTTGTTTCTTCGTTGAAAAGCATGCATTTTAATCTTTTTTTTTCTACCAGTTATCTGTTATTTTTTCCATTTTCCACATGTTACCAGCTGGCGGCACTGTGGGACTGCCCTGGGGTCCCTGCACAGCTGCTCAGGGAGGACCTTTCACTCCAGGAGCTGGGCCTGGGGGCGGGGCCTGTGCTCTCTGGTGGGGACTCAGCAGTGTGTCCTCTCTGGCTGGCAGAGGCCCCTGAGCAGGGACCTGCGTGGTCTCAGCAGGTGCTTCCTCCCAGGGGGTCCCAAGGGGGAAGCCACCCTCCATCCCCTTGAGTCTGGGCTGTGAGCTGAGCTCCAGCACCAGGGCTCAGGGAGGGGCTGGGCGGGCCCTGGGTGGACACCCATTTGCATGGGAGCCCCTCCTCTGGCAGAGGCTGGGGGAGAAAAAGAGGCCTGGGGCAGCCCAGCCCCACTGTGGGGACCAGGGGTCTGTGAGCACCATGGCCTGGACTCCTCTCCTGCTCGTGCTCCTGTCTCACTGCACAGGGAGGGACCGGCCCCGGGGACCAGGTCTCAGTCCCCAGCCTGCATCAGCCCCTATGGCTCAGACTCCTGGAATCTTTCCTCCAGCTCCTGCCCCATCTCCACGCTGTATCTGTGTCTGCAGGTTCCCTCTCCCAGCCTGTGCCGACTCAGCCGCCCTCGCTCTCTACATCTCCTGGAGCATCAGCCAGATTCACCTGCACCCTGAGCAGTGGGTACAGTGTTGGCGGCTACCACATATTCTGGTACCAGCAGAAGCCAGGGAGCTCTCCCCGGTACCTCCTGAGGTTCAGGTCAGACTCTGATAAGCACCAGGGCTCTGGGGTCCCCAGCCGATTCTCTGGATCCAAAGATGCCTCGGCCAACGCAGGGCTTCTGCTCATCGCTGGGCTGCAGCCCGAGGACGAGGCTGACTATTACTGTGCTACAGTTCACAGCAACACTGGTACTTACACGGTGCTCCAGACCCACAGGAAAGTGAGACTAAAAGCTCCCCTGTGCCCTCCCCCTGAGACAGTCACTGCTGCTCTGCCTGGACCATGTCTAACTCAGGGTGACCTTCTGTTGTCACTTCTGAATTTCCTGAGAACGACAAATCTGACCCTGTCATATGCTTTTCCTCCCCTCAAATCTGAGACTGACCCATTGCTCTGATACCTCAGCCTGCTCATGTTTTCACAGACAATACTTCCATGCTCAGAGATAAAAATCTCCAAGTGGGGACTTCCCTGGTGGCGCAGTGGTTGAGAATCTGCCTGCCAATGCAGGGGACACGGGTTTGAGCCCTGGTCTTGGTAGATCCCACATGTCGCAGAGCAACTAAGCCCGTGTGCCACAACTATTGAGCCTGCGCTCTAGAGCCTGTGAGCCACAACTACTGAGCCCACGGGCCACAACTACTGAGGCCCGCGTGCCTAGAGCCCATGCTCTGCAACAAGAGAAGCCACCGCAATGAGAAGCCCGTGCACCGCAACGAAGAGTAGCCCCCGCTCGCCGCAAATAGAGAAAGCCCTCGCACAGAAACAAAGACCAAACACAGCTAAAATAAATAAATAAATAAATAGCGTTCCCTTTAAAAAAAAAAAAATTACTAGGAGAAATATAATGGAACCCCAAATCAATATGATATAATATTCATAAAGTTCCAAATACAATCTCAAATTATTTAGCAGCAAAGAAATATGAAAACATGCCTATTTCCTATGAGACAAGATACTCAGGAGATAAATCTTGAGATGACCCAGAGGTTGGAATTAGCAAACAAAAATTTTAAAGAAGCTCTTATAATTACATCAAATGAAATAATGTTCCTTAATTATAAGAAGACGTCCGTGCATTGCAGAATTTCCCTATAGCCCCTTCTTGTTTTTACCTAGTTACAATCTGTCCTCCAGCAACTCTGACGCTCTGCCCCATCTCCTCCAGATACCCTGTTGTTCCTTCTGCCTCTGGCTGCCGGAGCCCCTGAGATGTGGAGCTACTGCTCTGTCTACTCGTGACTCACTTTCCAGACCTGGGGCTCCTTGAGCAATGGTCATTTTGAGCATGGTGGGAGGTCCAGGATTCCTGACCATGGGGGTCAGCAGTGATTGAGCTGTCAGGCAGTGCCCTGTTGAGCCCAGGCAGAAGCCTCTGGACCACCTGGACTCCTCTGCTGCACACGCAGAAGCTCAAAGAGCCTCAGAGGGGTGACGGGCTCAGCCCCACCTCTGGTGGTTCCTCCCATGCCATGGGGACCAAGAGATCTACCACAGCCTTCCTCGTGGAGAGGAGAGGGGTCCATCAACACATACAAAATTTGCAAGGAGCTCCCATTTTCTGATACTCATTCTTTTATGGATTCTGCCTGTCCCCAAGTGCCCTTGTACTTGGAAGGAAAAGAGCTCTGCCCTATGCTCTTCCTCCAGGAACCCGATGTATGGGCATGTGTCACCCAGTGCCCTCCTTCAGAACCAAGACTCTCTTCCCTCCAACTTCCAGGAGTATTTGCTGCTGATAGCTAACAGCCACGTCTCTCTCTGGTAATTCCCTGGCATTAAATGAGCTGACCTGCACGAAATTACACCCCTCACCCAGGGGCGGCCACATCAAATGATTGCTTGTTGCAGGAGCACAGAGGCCCAGCCACCTGCCACAATTTGCAATAAGTCTGAAGGACCCTCCCACCTACAAAAATCCACACGGCACCAGTTGAGGCCTCTACTGCTACTCCAGTGCAGATCAGTTTCTTCTGCTGTGCCATCCTCTTCCCTCACTCCTTTATAGGTCATTTACAATTAAACCCCTGCAGGAAAATCTCCAGCTCACAGATATTTTCCTGAGGAACCCACCATAGAAGAGTTACATTTTACATTGCCATTGATCTGGTGAATGCATACTTTTCCATTTCTATCGAGAAAAAAGATTGAAAGTAATCCACAATCATAGGATGGACTAACAGTATAACATTGATGTTTTGTCCCAGAGCTACACTAATTCTTCAGCTCTAAGTATCCCCAAGGGACTGGGCCATCTGGACATTCCACAGACCATCAGGCCAATCCGTTCTATTGAAGACATGGTATAAGATATGGCAAATACAGTAAAAACCTTGGTATAATAACTGCTCTAGACAAACCCTGTAAATTTTAGAGGTCCATCATATCGATGAGCTCCCTAGGGGAACATTAGTCTGTGACATGACAGGACATGCCCTCCAGAGTAAGACCAATTACTGCATCTCACAGTTGCCACCCTTAAAAGAGAAGTACACACTTAGTTGGCCACTTCACTTCTGGAAGTCTGTATTCCACTGTTGGGAATACTGCTCCATCAGCTTACCGGGTTATACAGAGGCTACTAGGTTTAAGGTGGCCCAGAGCAGACAAGTGCTCTGAAGCCATGAGGCACACAGCCCTGCCATTCGAGTCCTATGACCCAGCCCCAAACACACGAAGTATTTGGCAAGCCTAAAAGAAAAATCATAATGTAGCCATCCAGTTTTCTGAAGCAGCAGAGAACTAAACACCATTCAGAAATCAATCCTGTCAACTCTACCTCAATTTTTAAAATTTTAATGTTTTTAAATTAAAAAATAATTTAAAAAAGAAATTGAAACTTCTGGTAAGAGAAAGAAAGAAAGAAGAAAGAAAGAAATCAGTTCTGAAATGCTACCAGGCCCTGGTAGAGACCAAGCATCTGACCACGGGACAGTCAGCTGCCTATGTACCCACGTTCCTGAGTGGGTCCCTGAGGAGCTGAGACAGCAGGAGAATCCAGGACCGCGTTTCCTCTATTCCACAAGCAAGTCTAATGTGTGTGAGTTGGAGTAAAGAAGAAACAGAGGTGGTGATTCATTCAGGCCTCCTCTTCCTGAAATTCCTCCATCCAGTTCCTGCCTGGGGCATCCCAGGCACTGACCTCAGAGAGACCTAAAAACTCCAGACCTGAGGGAAGAGGGGTTGCGGAGAGGAGCGCATCCGTCAGTGATAGTCTCAATATGGCCACTAGAGGGGGCTGTGAGCCGGAGCCTGGGAAAGCCGACGGCTGTAAACCGGTCCTCCAGGCTCCCACTAACTCATGGTCACAGGTGGGGAACAGATCAGCAGCTGTGAGCTGACCGCCTTGCGGACTGTTCCCAGGAAGAAAGTGCATCTGCACGAAGGCCCCGCCCCACAGGCTGGTGGGAGTTATAACAGAGTTGTGGAGGCTGACTCTGCTGAGGGCTCTGGAGAAGCACAGCCCGGGGCATCTACACCATGGCCTGGGCTCTTCTCCTGTTCACACTTCTGGCTCACTGCACAGGTCAGGGGGACATTGGGCTTGGAGGAGGTGGGGAGGTTCACCTCCATGCCCCTGTCCCGTCTCCTGACCTTTGGTCTCTCACCTCTTTTCAGGGGCCACTTCCCAGGTGGTGACTCGGGAAACTTCACTGTCCACAACTCCTGGAGGGAGAGTCACACTCATTTGTGTTTCCAGTTCTGGGGCCATCACCACTAGTAACTATGCCAGCTGGGTCCAACAGAAGCCGTGTCAGGCCCCCCAGGGTCTAATAGGTGGTAGCAGCACCCGGGTTCCGGGGGTCCCTGCCCAATTCTCCGGCTCCCTGCTTGGAGACAAGGCCGCCCTCACCATCTTGGAGGCCCAGTCCAAGGATGAGGCTGAGTATTACTGTGTTCTGTGGTTCAGCAACCATTTCCACAGTGACAGATGCAGGTGGGGAAGGGAGACAAAAACCCCCGGGCTCAGCCTCACCTTCTGCTGTGTGCAAAGCTGAACACGGGAAATGTGTCTGGTGTGTGAGAGGGACGTGAATCTTTGGCGGCCAGGGGGCAGACTGTGGGGGGCATCCACTGAGATGGCTGCAGTGACCTCCCACTTCCTGGTATTCCTGCCCTGTGTGATCCCCTCCCTCGAGTTGGGGCGTACCAAGTACTGGGCAGTGAGTTTGAGGATTTCAGGCTGATCAAGGAAAAAGACAAAAAGTACAGTTACAAGACGGCAGTAACACATAGAGAGCTCTGTTTGGGTGACACAGAGAGGTGGACTTTTCAGAAACAGTAAACCTTCCAGAAACAGTGGTGCAGGGCCAAAACTAGAAGAGGGCAAAGAACTCCCAAGTAGGAAAGGAATCAGAGAGGGACTTACAAGTCTAGGATGAATCATTCAGCAGCACAGCCAGGAATCTCCTGGTCAGACAGCTACAAAGGGCAGAGCAGTTTGTGATCCTTATAGCCCAAGGACTTCTCTCATTTATGACAAGCAAATGTTAAGTGCAATTTCATGGGGTATGCAAAGCAGGCAGGCTCTAAATGGCTATACATATGCTTATTGGGTCTATATTTAAAGCAAATGGACAGGTGAAAATTTTATTTTGGTGCAGGCAGGCTTAAACTCATGGCCACAGGCTTCCGTGAAGAAGTAAACAACACAGGGACCAATATACAGAGGCCATCTTTAACTGCTATGTATAACAACTGGATTCTAGCAAGTAGAACACAGAAATGATGGACATCAGCTCTGACACTAGGTTACAAAAAGGGGTCTGTCTTGGTTGCCCTCTCTTGCTTTCTCTTGGATCGCTGCCCCTGGGGGAGCCTAATACAACCCCATGGAGAGGCCCACGTGGTGAGGAACCAAGGCTGCTCCAACCAAGCCTTCAGGTGTATGTAGCCCCTTACAGACAGCTCACCTGCAACTAAACACTAAGCGCCGTAGCAAGCTCTCAATCCTTTTTGGTCCCACTCCCAGTGCCCACTCCCCAGCACCCTCACTCCATCAGTATCATTTATTATTTTAAGTCCAAGTTGATACGAATATGTTATTTTATTCTTCCTTTCTTCCCTCCTTTCCTTCTTCCTTTCCTCTCTCTCCTCCTTCCTTCCTTTTTACTGTTTGTCCTTGCTTCTTTAGATAATAGATCTATAGGTTAATTCCTTATCCATAATTCCCATATCTCTCGTACTTCTTCATTTATTGATCTAGTTCAACAAGTACTGATTCAATACCCACTAAGAGTTAGGCCTCATTCTAGGTGCTGAGGTTACAGACAAATGACCTCACAGAGAACTCATTGTAAGTGGGAGAAACAGACTGGAAAGATAAATTGTGTGGTGTGTTAGGTGATAAGTGCTGTGGATAAAAATAAAGCAGAGAGTAGGAATAAGGATTGGCATGGGGATACAATTTTAAATTATCTAGTCTGTTGGCCACATGAAGATGATATTTGTGCAAATATTTGAGGAGGTGAGGGAGCAAGCTATGCAGGGCACTGAGGATGACTGTAACTTGTTTGGTGCAAAAAATTCTCTTAATAGATTGTTACTGGATTGGCCAAAAGGTTCGTTCGGTTTTTTCCGTACAATGGCTCTAGTAGCACTTAGTTGTCTTTAACTTCATTTGAAACAATTTTGTTAGATTGTATGTGACAGCTGTCATATCAGCGTGCATTTAAAAAAAGACATCAAAATTGGTGAATTTTTGTGTAGCCATTTTAATACTGAAGATGGAAGGGAAAAAGCAACATTTTTGGCATATTATGCTTTATTATTTCAAGGAAGGTAAAAACGCAACTGAAATGCACAAAAAGATTTGTGCAGTGTACGGAGAAGGCGCTGTGACTGATCAAATGTGTCAAAAGGGGTTTGCGAAGTTTCGTGCTGGAGATTTCTCGCTGGATGATGCTCCACGGTCAGGTAGACCAGTTGAAGTTGATAGTGATCAAATTGAGACATTAATTGAGAACAATCAACGTTATACCACGTGGGAGATAGCTGACATACTCAAAATATCCAAATCAAGCATTGAAAGTCATTTGCACCATCTTGGTTATGTGAATCACTTTGATGTTTGGGTTCCACATAAGTTAAGTGAAAAAAACCTTCTTGACCATATTTCCACATGCGATTCTCTACTGAAATGTAATGAAAACGTTCCATTTTTAAAACAAATTGTGACGGGCAATGAAAAGTGGATACTGTACAATAATGTGTGGAACAGAAGAGATCGTGGGGCAAGCGAAATGAACCACCATCAACCACACCAAAGGCTGGTCTTCATCCAAAGAATGTGATGTGTATATGGTGGGATTGGAAGGGAGTCCTCTATTATGAGCTCCCCGGAAAACCAAATGATTGATTCCAACACATACTGCCCCCAATTAGACCAACCGAAAGTGGCACTTGACGAAATGAGTCCAGAATTAGTCAACAGGAAATGCATAATCTTCCACCAGGATAACGCCAGACCGCATGTTTCTTTGATGACCAGGCAAAAACTGTTACAGATTGGCTGGGAAGTTCTGATTCATCTGCGGTATTCACCAGATATTGCACCTTCGGACTTCCATTTATTTCGGTCTTTACTAAATTCTCTTAATGGAAAAAATTTCAATTCCCTGTAAGACTGTAAAAGGCACCTGGAACAGTTCTTTGCTCAAAAAGATAAAAAGTTTTGGGAAGATGGAATTATGAAGTTGCCTGAAAAATGACAGAAGATAGTGGAACAAAACGGTGAATACGTTGTTCAATAAAGTTCTTGGTGAAAATGAAAAATGTGTCTTTTATTTTTACTTTAAAAACAAAGGCACTTTTTGGCCAACCGAATACCATTATTCTTCTTTATATCTTTGATAACATTACACTTATTTAAATATTCATGTTCTGTCTCGTTGATTCTAATTCCTGTTGCTATAACGTTGAGTTGATGCCTTCTTACAGTGTGTGCTTCTCTATGGGTACCTGTTCACTGTCACCATCCCACTGGTGTATCAGCTATTCAGACTAGAAAGCCACAAGGAGAGGGCATTAAACTCTGAGGCTTAGCCTGTGTTACTCCCACTGAATTTAAATGGGGAGGTGTGATCTGCCCAGGCTTTATAGTGCGGTTGAGCCCATGCCCCTCTGTTGCTTCTCCCCTGCTAGGTGACTACAGCCCCCCACTTTATCTTCTCCTGAGATTGATTTTATCTTTTTTTTCCTGTAAATTTAGGGCCTAGAGGGGGTTGAGGAGTGAGGAAACACTCCCACAGTGGCCTGCTGTGCTGTTGATCCCTGCTGCCCTATTGTTAGGCTGCAAAATTCAGTTTGGCGTGAGCTAGGTTTGTTTTGTTTTGTTTTTCAGTCTCTCAGTGGTGATAGCACAGGCAGCAATCCAGCCAGGGCAGCAAGGGAGAGAGAAAAGAGCCAAACTCAAAAGCTCTTTGGCCAACTCTGGCCTCACAAAGAAGACTCTAGCCCTCCACCCCAGGATGCTGCTTTCCACACATAA
This sequence comes from Balaenoptera ricei, assembly GCF_028023285.1. Classification (NCBI taxonomy): domain Eukaryota; kingdom Metazoa; phylum Chordata; class Mammalia; order Artiodactyla; family Balaenopteridae; genus Balaenoptera; species Balaenoptera ricei. The sequence goes on from NC_082652.1 coordinate 25,392,355, forward strand.
ACAAGGTCTCTTCTGTGCTGCTTCCCCACCTGGCCCCCCTTCCCTTTTTTTAAACATAATTTGCACAGATCAGTTGCTTGCCTCTCTCCTCGGAGGATCTTCCACGGATGAGCTGGGAGTGTGGTTTGCTGCCCTAACCTGGGCTCTCCCATTAGCCCCTCCAGCTCTGCAGGAGGACTTCCCTTTCCATCACCTCCTGAGGTGCTCTGCTTAATGTCAGGAAGGATCTTCCAATTGACAACTTCATAGGTGCACAGTACTTTTCAAATAACTCTCCCCTCCCCATTAGTTCAAAGTACTGACATCTTCCTTCTTGAAAATATATTTTCATTAAGGCCCATGAGAGGCCCCTCCCCAGTTTCTCCCTGAACTATCGGCTCCACTTTCCTTTGCCTTTCCTTCTTTCCAGGCCCCTCCAATCCTATGTCATCTAGAGTGTTTTCCTAAACTACAAGTATGCTCCTGACCCTTTCCCCTTCAGAAGTCACACACACCATCTAAAACATCAAGTCCAAACTCCTAACTGACACATTCTCAGCCCTTTCAGTCTCAGCCCCACCCTGTGGCCCAGTCAAGTCAAGTTACTTTTAGTTATCAGACAACACTTTTCTTTCTTGTCTCTAATCTTTTATGTAGGATGATCTCTCGTCCAGAAAGCACCATCTGACCAACTTCCTTCCCAGCATCCCCACTATGTCTATCTCCATTCTGGTCTTTTCTCACATTTCAGATATTCTGTCCTCTGGAAAGCTTTCCTTGACCTCTCCAGGCAGATTTACCCCCTGCTTATTCATGTGTTACATTAACATATTTTCTGACCTATATATTTTTTTTCAAGTCTCTTTTTTCAAATAGACTGTAAATTCTAAGAGGGTAGAATGTTTTCAATTCATCTTGTGTTTGATAAGTAATAATAATTTTATAAAGTTGAATGCATAGATGAATGAATATTTAAATCCTTTAGTTTCCAAAGGCTCTATCAAATCGGCGTCTCCATGCCTGGAATCACCCTGAGGTACCCCAGGAAAATCCACACAATCATAACCTCTCGTCTCAGAGATATGCAGAGGCGGGTGGTTGTGCTGCTAGACAGTGAACCCCGTCATGGAAGGCTCTGCTGCCATTCTGGTCTGATGCATCCTCCCTGGCACCTGGAAGGATGCCTCCGACACAGCTGAGGAGTCTTCATGGAGTGAGTGGCCTCAGGCATGAACATCCGCTTGACCGGCAGGTTCCGCCCTCAGGGTATACCCATCAATCGTTCCATTTCAGTGGGCAGTTCTGCCCAAGAGGGTGAAGAAAGAGTCCAGGACTAGGTGTGTGAATCCTGGGCCTAGGGAAGAACATTCGTTTTGTGCCACCCTCAAAACATCTTACACCACCCAAGTCTTAAAAAGGCCTTATCAGACGTGACAGTCGTCAGGGCCCATGAGTAGTTCCAAGTGTTTATTTCATTCCTTTAATCTTTCTGTATTTCTGTCACTGCCAGCAATAACAGTGTCAGCAATTTCTTTCATGATAAAAATTTTTTGACAAAACTTTTTGTCAAAACAGAGATGGAGAGCACATTAGGGTTGCCAGGGGACAAAGATGGGAAGGGTGTGCAAATATAAAGGGGTAGCATGAGGTGACTCCCTTGTTATGCTGGAACAGTATCTTGACAGTGGGGATGGTTACACAAATGTAGACATGGGATAAAATTGCATAGAACTATACACATGCATACACACACACACACACACACACACACACACACACATAAATGCATGTAAAATAGAGTGAAAACTGGATAAGGTCTGTAGTCTAGTTAACAATACTGTACCAATATCAATTTTGATATTGTTCTATAGATATAAGAGGTCACCATTGTGGGAAGCTGGATGAAGGGTACACAGGACTCTATGTACTATTTTTGCAAATTCCTGTGAGTCTGATTGTTTTAAAATAATTTTTAAATAAGTATTTTTCAGGAAAATATAATCCAAAATTTGGAAATGCAACAAAATATAATTGGATGATCCTGGAACATCACACTAGAGATTTTTTTAAATAGTCCCATCTGACCTTATCAGAATTTGTGACTTTATTTGTCTAAGAATTGATTAGGGTCCAGATATTTTATAATGGGTGAATTTAGGTTAACATGTAGACAACAGATTAGAAGTAAGTAGAAAAGATAAGACCAAGGATTATAATTTTAGATTTTTTAACCAGCTTTGTACTTAATTTAGCAATCTACTTTACCTATCTTATTTCAACATAAGATAGCTGACTACATAAATCCTACTTCTTTACATCCTTATTGAATCAGCTTTGCCAACCTGGTTTCTCAGGAACCTGGTTTAATGGGATACTTAAATTTGGCATGTGCCACTATTTATATGATAATTAGTTTTCAATAATATGGGAATTATGCTTTCACAGTCCTCGGAGGTACCACTGAAATGCGCTCAACTCATGAAGAACCACTGGAATAGGCTCTATGTCAAGGAACAACATGACAAGCATACTTTCAGGATCCTTTATGTTTCCCTGAACATAAAAAATTCATGAAGTTTTTACTGAAACATAAAGAATAGTTTTCATTTTCAGAGCTTGTACATGTCAAAGACTTATGCCCTAACATATACCTACTATTCACACAGAAATGTATTTATATATACTCTCCCAGAAAGTGCCAGCTTCTGTTGTCACAGTTTAATGGCTTATTGCTACATAAAAAGTATAATTTATGTTACTAGAAATTTCCATCTTGAAAAATCATTAACATGTTACCAAGGAAAATCTATGAAATATTTTTATGTAAGGGACTAATTTCACCTAATATTCTTCAAGTTAAATCCTGAATTAAATCAGAGATTTAATTTTGATTCTAAAAAATAGGGGGAGGGAGCATAAAAAATTGGAAAGGAAGAAATAAAAACTGTCTCAATACTTTTAAGATATTAAATATCTCCAAATTGGTATAGATATTCAAACCAATCCCAATCAAAATTCCAGTGGGTTGGCAGAAATTACTAAATGATTTAAAGTTACTTAGAAATGTAATGCACCTAGAATAGCCCTAGTAATCTTGAAACTTTCTACAAAGCCACAGTAATTAAGACCATGTGGTACTGGTGTAAGGATAGAAAAATAAATCAGTGGAATATAATAAAGAGTTCAAAAATAAACCAACATTTTATACTGTATATTTTAAATTTTCTAAGAGAGTAGATAAGTATTTTCACCACATACACACACACACACACACACACACACACACACACACAAAGGACACTATGTGAGATGATGGATGTGTTAATGAACTTAATTCTGGTAATCATTTCACAGTGTATACATACAGCAAGTCATCATGAATGCTGTACAGTTTATTTTCTTTATTTTTTTGTTTTTTTTGTTTTTGTACGTTTTAAATATATACAATTTTATTTGTCAATTGTACCTCAATAAAGCTGGAAAAAAACCAAACACATTTATAGTCATTTGATTTTCAGCAAAGGTACCAATGAAAATCAATAGAGGAAAAAGTGCTTTTGATAAATGGTACTAGGACAACTGAATATTTATATGGGGGGGGGGGCCTCTGACTCCCTACCTCACACCACACACAAAATTAATTCAAGATGGTTATAGAATCAGTGAAACCAAAACAATAAAGCTTCTAGAAAAAAATAGCAATGAGAATAAAAATTAATAATAGAATATTTTTATAATATTTGCATAGAAAAGGCACAAAGATACCAAGAATACAAGAAAAAAATTGATGAATTGGACTTCATAAAATGTAAAAGCTTCTACTCATCAAAAGATACCAGTAAGGGGGCTTCCCTGGTGGCGCAGTGGTTGAGAATCTGCCTGCCAATGCAGGGGACACGGGTTCGAGCCCTGGTCTGGGAAGATCCCACATGCCGCGGAGCAAATGGGCCCGTGAGCCACAATTACTGAGCCTGCACGTCTGGAGCCTGTGCTCCGCAACAAGAGAGGCCGCGATAGTGAGACGCCCGCGCACCGCGATGAAGAGTGGCCCCCGCTTGCCACAACTAGAGAAAGCCCTCGCACAGAAACGAAGATCCAACACAGCCATAAATAAATAAATAAATAAATAAAATTTAAAAAAAAAGACAAACTGGTTTCCAGATTCATTACTATAAAAAAAAAAAAAAAAAAAAAAAGATACCAGTAAGAATGTGAAAGGCAAGCTACAAGTTGTAGAAAAAAATCAAAGGAATTAAAACAATATTTGTTAGTTGAATGAATGAATGGATGACCACTCATTCTCACTATCTCCCATTACCATTCACATTCTCTTGAAGAAGCCCCCACGAGGCACTATGCATTCCCTCAGAGGTGAGCACAGCCCGAAACAAACTCAACACTTCAAATTTAAGGGGCTCTGGACCCACTTGCTTCACCAGACAAACTTGTCTCCTAGCAAGGGAGCTGCTTTGAGAGCTGAGGACACGGTTGGGAGGAGAGTAAAGGGAGCAAATTTGCACGATGCACCACACACAGGAACTAAAGAGCCAACAGAGAGCTCAGCATCAGCTGTGGAGCCAGCGGATCCTTGGAGCACCTGCACCATGGCCTGGACTCCTCTCCTCCCACTACTCACTCGCTACCCAGGTTCATGGAGATTTCAGAGACTGGTCTTTGGAGTGATTCCTCTGCTTTTGTTCCTCATTCCTAAAATGGGTCTGTTTTTAGTTTCAGGGGCTAGTTCTCAGCCTCTGGTGACTCAGGAGCCCTCACTCTGGACAGTCACTCTCACCTGTGCCTCCAGCACTGGAGTGGTCCCCAGTGGTCACTATCCATCCTGGTTCCAGCAGAAACCTGGCCAAGTTCCCAGAACACTGATTTAGGACACAAACAACAAACATAGATTCCCACCCGGTTCTCAGGCTCCCTCCGTGGGGGCAAAGCTGCTCTCACCCTCTCGGGGGCCCAGCCTATGGATGAGGTTGAGTACTACTGATGGCTGTACTAGTAAGTAGGTTTTTTATTATAAGTAGTATGAGTTAACAATTCTGAATCTATGTAATGTGCTTTCTAGAACTGAGCAAATAAGAAGATATACTGTAGTTAATAGGAGCTAGTGTTCTCACTAAAACAGAAGGGAGATATAATATGGAAAGTAGCCTA